>NC_060144.1:542949771-543261134 GCF_021461385.2 Schistocerca piceifrons
CACAAGGAAGAAAACCAGCAGAAGACATCAGTGATTCAGATTTCTAGCCATCCAGTGCCCCCCCCTCCACCCCCCCCCCTTCCTCAAATGTCACACCAGTCGTTACAGTAACAAACAATGGACAAAGAGTTCTAGATTAATCTAGTTTAAGACTGTTTATTTTTAAGTAACATTTCTCTGTATGTATGTATGTACACTCCTGGAAATGGAAAAAAGAACACATTGACACCGGTGTGTCAGACCCACCATACTTGCTCCGGACACTGCGAGAGGGCTGTACAAGCAATGGTCACACGCACGGCACAGCGGACACACCAGGAACCGCGGTGTTGGCCGTCGAATGGCGCTAGCTGCGCAGCATTTGTGCACCGCCGCCGTCAGTGTCAGCCAGTTTGCCGTGGCATACGGAGCTCCATCGCAGTCTTTAACACTGGTAGCATGCCGCGACAGCGTGGACGTGAACCGTATGTGCAGTTGACGGACTTTGAGCGAGGGCGTATAGTGGGCATGCGGGAGGCCGGGTGGACGTACCGCCGAATTGCTCAACACGTGGGTCGTGAGGTCTCCACAGTACATCGATGTTGTCGCCAGTGGTCGGCGGAAGGTGCATGTGCCTGTCGACCTGGGACCGGACCGCAGCAACGTACGGATGCACGCCAAGACCGTAGGATCCTACGCAGTGGACCGCACCGCCACTTCCCAGCAAATTAGGGACACTGTTACTCCTGGGGTATCGGCGAGGACCATTCGCAACCGTCTCCATGAAGCTGGGCTACGGTCCGCACACCGTTAGGCCGTCTTCCACTCACGCCCCAACATCGTGCAGCCCGCCTCCAGTGGTGTCGCGACAGGCGTGAATGGAGGGACGAATGGAGACGTGTCGTCTTCAGCGATGAGAGTCGCTTCTGCCTTGGTACCAATGATGGTCGTATGCGTGTTTGGCGCCGTGCAGGCGAGCGCCACAATCAGGACTGCATACGACCTAGGCACACAGGGCCAACACCCGGCATCATGGTGTGAGGAGCGATCTCCTACACTGGCCGTACACTACTGGTGATCGTCGAGGGGACACTGAATAGTGCACGGTACATCCAAACCGTCATCGAACCCATCGTTCTACCATTCCTAGACCGGCAAGGGAACTTGCTGTTCCAACAGGACAATGCACGTCCGCATGTATCCCGTGCCACCCAACGTGCTCTAGAAGGTGTAAGTCAACTATCCTGGCCAGCAAGATCTCCGGATCTGTCCCCCATTGAGCATGTTTGGGACTGGATGAAGCGTCGTCTCACGCGGTCTGCACGTCCAGCACGAACGCTGGTCCAACTGAGGCGCCAGGTGGAAATGGCATGGCAAGCCGTTCCACAGGACTACATCCGGCATCTCTACGATCGTCTCCATGGGAGAATAGCAGCCTGCATTGCTGCGAAAGGTGGATATATACTGTACTAGCGCCGACATTGTGCATGCTCTGTTGCCTGTGTCTATGTGCCTGTGGTTCTGTCAGTGTGATCATGTGATGTATCTGACCCCAGGAATGTGTCAATAAAGTTTCCCCTTCCTGGGACAATGAATTCACGGTGTTCTTATTTCAATTTCCAGGAGTGTATAAACGCCTGAAGATGAACAAAACATGTTCGAAACTCGTTGTATTATATTATTAGAAATAAATAAATATGGATAAGTTAGTTGCTGATAAAATTGCAGTAGTCGACGAAACCTTGGGATAACTACACAGTGACCCAATACACAAGAAGGTATCTACATCACAGGCTGTCTCAGTAACAAACACAATATGGACGCTTTTAGCATCCCAAGCTAAGCTGGAAGAACAAATAGCAATGGGAAGAAAATGAGCGCTTGCGTAAAGAACTGGCTTTTGCCAGTGCCCTGGACGTACAGGACAGCATTCTACGCCTTGAAGCGGAAACTGCCGATCTCAGAGCGGAGAATCAAGTTGAGATCCGAAAGCAGGCCCACCCCGCAGCTTTCGCGGCAGTGGTAGCCGCCGGCTCATCTGGAAAGCCGAAAAAGCAAGGTGCAAGAAAGCGGATCAGATCGTTATTTTATTTTTCATATCAGAAAGCAGTCAGGATGTAAAGGCTGTGCGTGAAAATGCAACAAAAACCATTAACCCCAGAGAAATCAAAGCCACAATAAAAGCCATCAGAACAACAACAAATACAATAAATCTAGAGGCAGAAACGCAGGCAGACAAAACGGAAATCATTGAGAAAACAGCAGAAAAGATATCAGTTACGAGGAGGCTCATAAATTCAGTACCTACCACGCCTGACTGACCCGGACTTTCTCGAAGAGGGCTACGAAATAAATCTTAGTAAACACATCACCGTCAACGACTTCAGCAATTGAGTAAATATTAAATTTAGAACAGGGCCGATAGGAAAACATACTATCAAAAATATTTTGGAAGTCATCCCAATGGCCCGTCTCCTGCTGTTACAAAGTGAAAGAGTTTATGGAAAGTTCGAGGCACTGAGCATCAAAGATTTCCGTAGCAGTGCAGTAGTGTTTCAATTGCTGCGACCTAGGCAATCCTCCGAAACGTTGTGATAGAGCAAGTCAGTGAAAGTTGCTTGAAACCAGAGCACAGAAGGGTAAACTACCGCTAAGAAACAGCTGTTGGGTGCATTCCCCGCAAAAAATCGAAACAGGGTCTGTGACGAAGCGGGCGATCTGAATGGGCGATCTGTATGCCCAACATGCAACAAATTGACGCACCGAATATGAAATCATGGACAACGCCCACTAGTACAGAATATAATCACACTGGCGGTAGAAAATCCGAAGAATTTCTGGTCGTATGTAAAGTACACAAGCGGCAAGACGCACTCAATACCTTCGCTGCGCAGTGCCGATGGTACTGTTACCGACGACTGTGCCGCTAAAGCGGAGTTATTGAACGCAGTTTTTCGAAATTCCTACACCAGGAAAGACGAATGGAATATTCCAGAATTTGAAACACGAACAGCTGCTAGCATGAGTTTCTTAGAAGTAGATTCCTTAGGTGTTGCGATGCAACTCAAATCACTTGATACGGGCAAGTCTCCATGTCCAGATTGTATACCGATTAGGTTCCTTTCAGATTACGCTGATACAACAGCTCCCTGCTTAGCAATCATATACAACCGCTCGCTCACCGATAGATCTGTACCTACAGATTGGAAAATTGCGCAGGTCGCACCAGTGTTTAAGAAGGGTAGTAGGAGTAATCCATCGAACTACAGACCTATATCATTGACGTCGGTTTGCAGTAGGGTTTTGGAACATATACTGTATTCAAACATTATGAATCACCTCGAAGGGAACGATCTATTGATACGTAATCACCATGGTTTCAGAAAACATCGTTCTTGTGCAACGCAGCTAGCTCTCTATTCGCACGAAGTAATGGCCGCTATCGACAGGGGATCTCAAGTTGATTCCGTATTTCTAGAGTTCCGGAAAGCTTTTGACACCGTTCCTCACAAGCGACTTCTAATCAAGCTTCAGGCCAATGGGGTATCGTCTCAGTTGTGCGACTGGATTCGTGATTTCCTGTCAGGAAGGTCGCAGTTCGTAGTCATAGACGGCAAATCATCGAGTAAAACAGAAGTGATATCGGGTGTTCCCCAGGGAAGCGTCCTGGGACCTCTGCTGTTCCTGATATATATAAATGACCTGGGTGACAATCTGAGCAGTTCTCTTAGGTTGTTCGCAGATGATGCTGTAATTTACCGTCTAGTAAGGTCATCCTAAGACCAGTATCAATTGCAAAGCGATTTAGAAAAGATGGCTGTATGGTGTGGCATGTGGCAGTTGACGCTAAATAACGAAAAGTGTGAGGTGATCCACATGAGTTCCAAAAGAAATCCGTTGGAATTCGATTACTCGATAAATAGTACAATTCTCAAGGCTGGCAATTTAACTAAATATCTGGGTGTTAAAATTACGAACAACTTCAGTTGGAAAGACCACATAGATAATATTGTGGGGAAGGTAAGCCAAAGGTTGCGTTTCATTAGCAGGACACTTGACACTTAGAAGATGCAACAAGTCCACTAAAGAGATAGCTTACACTACACTCGTTCGTCATCTATTAGAATATTGCTGCGCGGTGTGGGATCCTTACCAGGTGGGACTGACGGAGGATATCGAAAGGGTGCAAAAAAGGGCAGCTCGTTTTGTATTATCACGTAATAGGGGAGTTGTGTGGCAGATATGATACGCGAGTTGGGATGGAAGTCATTAAAGCAAAGACGTTTTTCGTCGCGGCGAGATCTATTTACGAACTTTCAGTCACCAACTTTCTCTTCCGAATGCGAAAATAGTTTGTTGAGCCCAACATACATAGGTAGGAATGATAATCAAAATAAAATAAGAGAAATCAGAGCTCGAACAGAAAGGTTTAGGTGTTCGTTTTTCGCGGCCGGGGTGACCGAGTGGTTTTAGGCGCTACAGTCTGGAACTGCGAGACCGCTACAGTCGCAGGTTCGAATCCTGCCTCGGGCATGCATGTGTGTGATGTCCTTAGGTTAGTTAGGTTTAAGTAGTTCTAGGGGACAGATGACCTCAGAAGTTAAGTCCCATAGTGCTCAGAGCCATTTGAACCACTTTTTTGTTCGTTTTTCCCGCGCGCTGTTAGGGAGTGGAATGGTAGAGAGATAGTGTGATTGTGGTTCGATGAACCCTCTGCCAAGCACTTAAATGTGAATTGCAGAGTAGTCATGTAGATGTAGGTGTAGACAACAACGTCCACATCAAACACAGGTACAGACAATGAAACAGAAACTGCAATGAGGAGTAAGTATAAATCATCGTCAACTAGGACCAGAGATGGCGCCGTGCTGTCGCCTGGAGGCAATACATGGGATTTTATCAAACGTGGCCCCAGGAACCGACAAACTGCCATCGCTTAATTCGTGTCGTACAATTCAGCAGAGATACTTTCATATCAAACAGTACATCGACGATTCATGTATACAAGGTGCCATAGACTACTACATAGTCAGGGAAATCGAGCACGATTGCTACACGACGACGATGACGTGCTACAGACGCGAAATTTAACCAACAGGAAGAAGATGCTGTGATATGCAAATGATTAGCTTCTCAGAGCATTCACACAAGGTTGGCGCCCGTGGCGACACCTACAACGTGCTGACATGACGGAAGTTTCCAACTCATATCTCATACACAAACAGCGGGTGGCCGGCGTTGTTGCGATGCCTCGTGTAAGGAGGAGAAATGCTTACCATCACGTTTCCGACTTTGATAAAGCTCGAATTGTAGCCTATAGCGATTGCGGTTTATCGTATCGCGACATTGCTGCTCGCGTTGGTCGACATCCAATGACTGTTAGCAGAATATGGAATCGGTGGGTTCAGGAGGGTAATACGGAACGCCGTGCTGGATCACAACGGCCTCGTATCACCAACAGTCGAGATGACAGGCACCTTATTCGCATGGCTGTAACAGATCGTGCAGCCACGTCTAGATCCCAGAGTCAACAGATGGGGACGTTTGCAAGGCAACAACCATCTGCACTAACAGTTCGACGACGTTTGTAGCAGCTTGGACTATCAGCTCGGAGACCATGGCTGCGGTTACCCTTAACGCTGCATCACAGACAGGAGCGCCTACGATGGTGTACTCAACGACGAACCTGGGTGCGCGAATGGCAAAATGTCATTTTTTCGGATGAATCCAGGTTTTGTTTACAGCAACATGATGCTCGCATCCGTGTTTGGCGACGTCGCGGTGAACGCACATTGGAAGCGTGTATCCGTCATCGCTATACTGTCGTATCACCCGGCGTGATGGTATGGGGTGCCACTGGTTATACGACTCGGTCACCTCTTGTTCGCATTGACGGCACTTTGAAAAGTGGACATAACATTTCAGATGTGTTACGATCCGTGGCTCTACCCTTCATTCGATCCCAGCGAAACCCTACATTTCAGCAGGATAACGCACGACAGCATGTTGCACGTCCTGTACGGGCCTTCCTGGATACAGAAAATGTTGGACTGCTGCCCTGGCCAGCACATTCTCCAGATCTCTCACCAATTGAAAACGTCTGGTCACTGGTGGTCGAGCAACTGGCTCGTCACAATTCGCCAGTCACTACTCTTGATGAACTGTAGTATCGTGCTGAAGCTACATGGGCAGCTGTGCCTGTTCACGCCATCCAAGCTCTGTTTGACTCAATGCCCAGGCGTATCAAGGCCGTTATTACGGCCAGAGGTGGTTGTTCTGGGTACTGATTTCTCAGGATCTATGCACCCAAATTGCGTGAAAATGTAATCACATGTCAGTTCTAGTATAATATATTTGTCCAATGAAACCCGTTTGTCATCTGTATTTCTTATTGGTATAGCAATTTTAATGGCCAGTAGAGAATATTAATCTTTCAAGCTGGGATCTTACTCGGGATAGAGGAGCTTGAAGCTGAAATCTTCCATCTAGATACTGAAAGTTCACAGACGCATTTAGACACATTGTATCATCAATGGAATAATTGCAGTACTCAGACCGCAAAAGCGAAATTAATGAAACAGCCATATACCTGGGCACATATACAGTTCTAACTCATACTAATACGTCACAAAATAGTAATAAAATGCAGAGCCCTAACTCGGCCGCAGCAGAGACACAGAAATTAACATCAGAATACAATACAGCAAAATGTAGACCTTACGTAAAGCCAGCGTACATTACTTATGGAGGATCTACACACAGTCAACACACTGTGTTACCTGTAATAGACAGCACCGTGCGAGCACAATGCAAATAAATCAAAGGTTAAAATAACACCGATAACAGTTAATGGGGGAGAAGGCAACAGTAGTGTAGATGCGACAAACACATTTACGGAGACCAGATCCTCGTAGACATATAGAATATATTGAAATACAAGTACTACAAACAAATGCAATCCTGTGCTACGTATGTTAACAGCAGACGGAGTATCCCAAGCAAATACTAGGAACAAATATAAATTCCACAGACACACTCCTAAGTGATAAAGACAACCATCAGGACATACCATGAGACGGAGACCAGAAACATGGACGAGAAATAATGAATGTAATCGATTATGGTGACAAGGAGACAAACCTACGTACCAATAAGCTCGAAAATAAAGATGTATTTGAAACGGCGTTACGCTTAGTTAGACCTCTCGATCATTCAGTCGGACACACAATACACTACTCGATCACGGAGCAGACGGACCGTATGATCCTCAAAACTGTAATCCTTCATACCGAGATACGTGAACGCTGCAACCTCTTGGGAGCAACATGCACACGGCTGAATGACTCTACAAGGACTTTGGAAGAGCACATGTGCGCGTGTAGTTCAACGTCAAGGAGACTACACGACAACGTTTCGCTTACACAAAATATTCGTTCTGAAGATAATACATATAAACTGTATCAGAAGTTCATTAGTAGGCATCGAACTTAGTAGGCTTCTGGATGAAGTAGGACGTACTCTATATATGGTGGAAAAATTCCAGGGTTTCCAAAATATTAAATGACCGTCACAGGGGCAAAAGAGGCAATGGCTGCAATCGTAGTAACACAAATTACACATTTTTGTTCGGCGCACATAGCCACTGAAATCACGGTTGCGACACATGGACAATCGCATCAATGTAGCACTGTGTTCGTACAAATTGAATCGCTTGCAGAACTAACGAGAGAAGATGCACTATTTTCCATCGGTAGAAGACTGCTTATACTCAGAAACATTAACTGCCGCTCTACGCACTGGTTTGCTGATAGAACAGATACTAGAGGACATATAATAGTTGAAATCATAACTGAGTGCAGCCTCTTTGTATTAAACAAGGCAGACATATTGCGATATCTCTAGGGGAGTCAATACACACATATCACTAGCGAACAAGAACTCACTAGCACAAATAAAAACTAGGAATTACTCGACAAAGCAATACACAGTTATCACAATACCAAAATAATTCACACAGATACACTCCTGGAAATGGAAAAAAGAACACATTGACACCGGTGTGTCAGACCCACCATACTTGCTCCGGACACTGCGAGAGGGCTGTACAAGCAATGATCACACGCACGGCACAGCGGACACACCAGGAACCGCGGTGTTGGCCGTCGAATGGCGCTAGCTGCGCAGCATTTGTGCACCGCCGCCGTCAGTGTCAGCCAGTTTGCCGTGGCATACGGAGCTCCATCGCAGTCTTTAACACTGGTAGCATGCCGCGACAGCGTGGACGTGAACCGTATGTGCAGTTGACGGACTTTGAGCGAGGGCGTATAGTGGGCATGCGGGAGGCCGGGTGGACGTACCGCCGAATTTCTCAACACGTGGGGCGTGAGGTCTCCACAGTACATCGATGTTGTCGCCAGTGGTCGGCGGAAGGTGCACGTGCCCGTCGACCAGGGACCGGACCGCAGCGACGCACGGATGCACGCCAAGACCGTAGGATCCTACGCAGTGCCGTAGGGGACCGCACCGCCACTTTCCAGCAAATTAGGGACACTGTTGCTCCTGAGGTATCGGCGAGGACCATTCGCAACCGTCTCCATGAAGCTGGGCTACGGTCCCGCACACCGTTAGGCCGTCTTCCGCTCACGCCCCAACATCGTGCAGCCCGCCTCCAGTGGTGTCGCGACAGGCGTGAATGGAGGGACGAATGGAGACGTGTCGTCTTCAGCGATGAGAGTCGCTTCTGCCTTGGTGCCAATGATGGTCGTATGCGTATTTGGCGCCGTGCAGGTGAGCGCCACAATCAGGACTGCATACGACCGAGGCACACAGGGCCAACACCCGGCATCATGGTGTGGGGAGCGATCTCCTACACTGGCCGTACACCACTGGTGATCGTCGAGGGGACACTGAATAGTGCACGGTACATCCAAACCGTCATCGAACCCATCGTTCTACCATTCCTAGACCGGCAAGGGAACTTGCTGTTCCAACAGGACAATGCACGTCCGCATGTATCCCGTGCCACCCAATGTGCTCTAGAAGGTGTACGTCAACTACCCTGGCCAGCAAGATCTCCGGATCTGTCCCCCATTGAGCATGTTTGGGACTGGATGAAGCGTCGTCTCACGCGGTCTGCACGTCCAGCACGAACGCTGGTCCAACTGAGGCGCCAGGTGGAAATGGCATGGCAAGCCGTTCCACAGGACTACATCCAGCATCTCTACGATCGTCTCCATGGGAGAATAGCAGCCTGCATTGCTGCGAAAGGTGGATATACACTGTACTAGTGCCGACATTGTGCATGCTCTGTTGCCTGTGTCTATGTGCCTGTGGTTCTGTCAGTGTGATCATGTGATGTATCTGACCCCAGGAATGTGTCAATAAAGTTTCCCCTTCCTGGGACAATGAATTCACGGTGTTCTTATTTCAATTTCCAGGAGTGTATATACATGAACACATACAACACGACCTTACAACATCGTCTATTACTTCTAGGTAGGACAAATTAGCTGAAAATCAGAGACATAGTAGAAGATTTTTCATATATGCTAATCAAGATAACATAGACTATAAAATTCATATTTTAACAGACTTACTTCAAAGAGCGCAGTGCGCAGCCATCTCACGAGTGAAAGACTGAGACAGACATAAACTACAATGGTCTACAGAGATGAGAAGACTGCGAAGAGACTCATGTGACAAAAGAAGATACCACCAAAGAGCCAAGACAGCACAAGAACGGCAACTTAGACTTCATGTATACCCTTACGCGAAATAAAAATGTTAAAAAGAACTGAACAAAACACGACCACTGGAACAACTCCGATAAAACACAGCTACAGAGCAAAACATGGGGACAAACGTTCCAATTGGTTGCTGTTGCGTTTGTGTCATTTTCTGTGTCTGCATCCACATCAATGTCTGTGGCTGTGTCTGAGCTTGTGTCCTTCCAAGGATCCTGTTGTCATGTTTGTTGTGTCTTCAAGTTTCACACAGAGGGAATTAAGACCCCCAAGAGTTCTGTCAACATTAAAATGGGCAGACGGTACGGTGACACAGGGGCGGATATGGAAGGCAGAGTTTCCGCTGAGCCCCTCCCTGATGATGAAGAGACACACCATGGCGAAGAAACACACGATGACGAAGAAGCACACGACCAACAACACCACGCGGACTTACGTGACTAGATGAACAATACTTACGAAAATGGCAGTGTACCAACCTTTCCTCCAGTGAAGATGTAGTACTAACGATAGCTCGACTTAGAAATAGAAAGGCACCCGGCCCAGATGGAATACACTCGGAAACTCTTACAAATACTGTCACACAGATCAGCCCCTTTGTAATGGACTTGCTAAAGGACGCCTTATGACAAGGGAGAGTCCCTGCTCTTTGGAAAACAGCCAGCGTGGTCATTATCAAGAAATCAGAGGACAGGGATCCAATTAACCCGAAGAATACAGTTAATCTGCCTCCTAAACACGTTGGCTGAGGTACAGAAGCTGCGTAAAATGACCGCAGAAGTCAGTGTGGAATGTACGACTAATGTATTCCTTGGGACAGTGGGATAAAATTTGGCATTAATGGGCTATAGCCAGCAGACGATTCAAGTAGTAGCCCTCCACAGTAGAAACGAAACAGTAACCGAAAAATTGTTTGGGTGAAGTCGATATCGAATGTTGTATTTGTTGTGGCTAGTGTTTTATGTGATTGAGAACGGACTGACAGTATAACAGTTGATGGCTGAAAGAAAAAGACGAGAGGTTTCAGCCTCACGGAAACGCCGGTCGCTATTTCTTTGTTCAAAAAGAACAACAGAAGTAAATGCACAATTACAGAGGCGTGTGCCTGTCAAATGCTGCGAGCGTGATCTACTCAGAAGTTTTCAGTAATAAAAAAACAGTTATGGCTGACGTATTTCTCCGAAAAGATCAAAGTGGATTTAGAAGACAATATTGTACAATAATGAGAATTTGACATTGATGCCAAATGTGCCTTTGTAGACTTGGAGAAAGCTTTGGTTAGAGTTGTTCGAAATATGTTATAGGCGTTAATGAATGGCAATGGCTGCCCACCATATCGCACATCGTGAAAAAAAGAACACGGGTAACTCGAAATTTGCCTTTGGTGTCAGTTAGGCCACTTAATCCCACACTGAACATGGAACTATATAAATTTTCAGAATAGCAGTTAGGTAACGAAACCTACTCTCTAGTACTTATTTATTTATTTAATGTATGGATAATACATAGTCATAGCTAACACTTGGTTCAAGAATCATGAAAGAAGATTGTATACATGGAAGAAGCCTGGAGATACTGGAAGGTCTCAGATAGATTGCATAATGGTAAGACAGAGATTCAGGAACCACGTTCTAAATTGTAAGACATTTCCAGGGGCAGATGTGGACTCTGACCACAATCAATTGATTGTGAACTGTAGATTAAAACTGAAGAAACTGCAAATAGGTGGGAATTTAAGGAGATGGGACCTGGATAAACTGAAAGAACCAGAGGTTGTAGAGAGAGGTTGACAAGAATGGGGAAAAGAAATACAGTAGAAGAAGAATGGGTAGCTTTGAGAGATGAAATACTGAAGGTAGCAGAGGATCAAGTAGGTAAAAAGACGAGGGCTAGTAGAAATCCTTGGGTAACAGAAGAGATATTGAACATAATTGATGAAAGGAGAAAATACAAAAATGCAGTAAATGAAGCAGGCAAAAAGGAATACAAACGTCTCAAAAATGAGTTCGACAGGAAGTGCAAAATGGCTAAGCAGGAATGGCTAGAGGACAAACGTAAGGATGTAGAGGCGCATATCACTAGAGGTAAGATAGATACTGCCTACAGAAAAATGAAAGAGACCTTTGGAAAAAAGAGAACCACTTGCATGAGCTCAGATGGAAACCCACTACTAAGCAAAGAAGGGAAAGCAGAAAGATGGAAGGAGTATATAGAGAGTCTATGTTCTTGAGGACAATATTATGGAAATGTAAGAGAATGTAGATGAAGATGAAATGGGAGATATGATACTGTGTGAAGAGTTTGACAGAGCACTGAAAGACCTAAATCGAAACAAGGTCCCGAGAGTAGACAACTTTCCATTAGAACTACTGACAGCCTTGGGAGAGCCAGGCCTAAAAAAACTCTACAATCTAGTGAGCAAGATGTATGAGACTGGCGAAATACCCTCAGACTTCAAGAAGAATATAATAATTCCAATCCCAAAGAAAGCAGGTGTTGACAGATGTGAAAATTACCGAACTATCAGTTGAATAAGCCACAGCTGCAAAATACTAACACGAATTCTTTACAGACGAATGGAAAAACTGGCAGAAGCTGACTTCGGGGAAGATTAGTTTGGATTCCGTAGAAATGTTGGAACACGTGAGGCAGTACTGACCCTAAGACTTATCTTAGCAAATAGATTAAGGAAAGTCAAACCTATGTTTCTACCATTTGTAGACTTAGAGAAAGTTTTTGACAATGTTGGCTGTAATACTCTCTTTCAAATTCTGAAGGTGGCAGGGGTAAAACACAGGGAGTGAAAGGCTATTTACAATTTGTACAGAATCCAGATGGCAGTTATAAGAGTCGAGGGGCATGAAAGGGAAGGAGTGGTTGGGAACGAAGTGAGACAGGGTTGTAGCCAATCCCCGATGTTATTCAATCTGTATATTGAGCGAGCAGTAAAGGAAACAAAAGAAAAATTCGGAGTAGGTATTAAAAGCCATGGAGTAGAAATAAAAAGTTTGAGGTTCGCCGATGACATTGTAATTCTGTCAGAGACAGCAAAGGACCTGGAAGAGCAGGTGAACTGAATGGACAGTGTCTTGAAAGGAGGATATAACATGAACATCAACAAAAGCAAAACGAGGATAATGGAATGTAGTCGAATTAAATCGGGTGATGCTGAGGGAATTAGATTAGGAAATGACATGCATAAAGTAGTAGATGAGTTTTGCTATTTGGGAAGCAAAATAACTGATGATGGTCGAAGTAGAGAGGATATAAAATGTAGACTGGCAATGGCAAGGAAATCGTTTCTGAAGAAGAGAAATTTGTTAACATCGAGTATAGATTTGTTTGGAAGTCGTTTCTCGAAATATTTGTGTGGAGTGTAGAAGTGAAACGTGGACTATAAATAGTTGAGACAAAAAGAGAATAGAAGCTTGTGGTGCTACAGAAGAATGCTGAAGATTAGATGGGTAGATCACATAACTAATGAGGAGGTATTGAATAGAATTGGAGAGAAGAGAAATTTGTGGCACAACTTGACTAGAAGAAGGGATCGGTTGGTAGGGCATATTCTGAGGCACCAAGGAAACACCAATTTAGTATTGGAGGGCAGCGTGGAGGGTAAAAATCGTAGAGGGAGACCAAGAGATGAATACACTAAGCAGATTCAGAAGGATGTAGGTTGCAGTAGGTACTGGGAGATGAAGAAGCTTGCAAAGGATAGAGTAGCATGGAGAGCTGCATCAAACCAGTCTCCCTCTTGAAGACCACAGCAACAACATGAATAATTTCACAAGCTGCGACATCGTCGCGAAAGAACACAGTGACCCGTATATGTAATAAGTTTCCTTTCATTTACGTGTAGGGTCATAATCTTTTCTGTTTAACAGATTACCGGTTTCGGTCTTTAATGACCATCATGAGAATTTTTGAGTTTTACTGGCAACATGACTCGTGCATGTGATGTGCTTTATATGTATTTGACGATGCTGGTGCTGATTCCGCATTTAACAGTTGACTATGCCCCTATGGCTGCAGTGCATTAGGACTTTGTTTTTATGAGACAGATCTGATGATGGTCATTAAAGACCGAAACCGGTAATCTGTTAAACAGAAAAGATTGTGACCATAGACGTAAATTAAAGGAAACTTATAACATGAATAATATTACATCACGCAAGAAAAACTTTTGTTTTTCTTCAACAATACAAACAGACATTCTAACACACGGAAAAATTCATAATTATAATTAATTACATTTATAATATTTTCCATTCACAGAAGGTCACAGACTTAATGCTACTACCGAACATATTCAATTAAGGTCTTTACTGCCATCAGGAACTCTTCCAGATCGCAAGGAAATGATCGTTTTGGGCACGCACGTATGATACGCTGAACAGTTTGTCATTCTGCACCACAGTCACAGCTGGGTGATGTTGCTGATCCTCGTCTGTTCCACAGTCTCTCCTTATTCTGGTGGCGCAGTGGTTAGACACTGGACTCGCATTCGAGAGGACGACGGTTCAATCCCGCGTCCGGCCATCCTGATTTAGGTTTTCCGTGATTTCCCTAAATCACTCCAGGCAAATGCCGGGATGGTTCCTCTGAAAGGGCACGGCCGACTTCCTTCCCAATCCTTCCCTAATCCGATGAGACCGATGACCACGCTGTCTGGTCTCCTTCCCCAAACCAACCAACCAACCTTATTCTGTTGAGCGCAGACCAGATATTACGGTGTTCTTCAAAACCTGGTGCTTTGGATGAAATGCAGGGCGTCTTAAGTAGTTCTGGGGTAGCATTATTCTGCCGTATTTCTGCCCATCGATCTGTTATTGTTACTCGGATGTCCACCAGGAATTTTGCACTTTGTCGAGGTTGATGACACGAGCGCAGGTACGTCATCATGTACAGGGGGATAAGGTTTATGAGCTATTTTTGTAAACTGCCGCTTGAGAGCATGCGAAACTGGGGGAGCTATATGGCTAAGAATGTGCAATCAGAAAGTTGTGTTTCATTGTTCCTGTGAAGATGTTCATAGTCATATTGTCTTGCAAGTCGGCTAATTTGTTGTCTAGGCTGTTGATCAAGACTGAAGCACAGTATTCTCCCCTAGGGTACACCAGTCCAAGAGCAGAAGTTCTTAATGGTGTAGCTGATGAGTCGCACATCGTACCACAAAGTTCCTGTAGGATGTCTTCGTCTTAACGGCAGTTTTCAGCAAGTACTCTTTAAAACCATGCGGCCTGTCATGAGTGACCAATAGATAAAGTGGACTTCTGTTATGGCTCAGCTTTTTCCCTTCAAGATATACACTGAGGTGACAAAAAGAAGTCATGGGATAGCGACATGCTCGTAGACAGATGGCGGTAGTATCGCGAACTCAAGACATACAAGGGCAACGCATTGGCGGAGCTGTCATTTCTTCTCAGATGATTCATGTGAAAAAATTTCCGACGTGGTTATGGCCTCACTACGAGAATTAATAGTCTTTGAACGAGAAATGGTAATTGGAGCTAGACGTATGGGCCCCTCCATTTCGGAAATTGTTAGGGAATTCAATATTCTGAGATCCACAGTGTCAAAGAGTGTGCCGAGAATACCAAAATTCAGGCATTACTTCTCACCACAAAAAACGCAGTCGCCGACGGCCTTCTCTTAACGATCGGTAGCCGTGGCGTTTGGGTAGAGTTGGCAGCGCTGACGGACAAGCAACTCAGCGTCAAATAACCGCATCAGTGAGGTTTTTATTATGCAGCGGAGTGTGCGCTGGTATGAAACTTCCTGGCACATTAAAACTGTGTGCCGGACCGAGGCTCGAACTCGGGACCTTTGCCTTTCCTGGGAAAGTGCTCTACCATCTGAGCTACCCAAGCACGACTCACGCCCGGTACTCACAGCTTTACTTCTGCTGGAACCTCGTCTTCTACCTTCCAAACTTCACAGAAGCTCTCCTGCGAACCTGCAGAACTAGCACTCCTGAAAGAAAGGATATTGCGGAGTTTTACTTCTGCCAGTACCTCGTCTCCTACCTTCCAAGGAGAGCTTCTGTTAAGTTTGGAAAGTAGGAGATGAGGTACTGGCAGAAGTAAATCTGTGAGAACGGGGCGTGAGTCGTGCTTGGGTAGTCCAGATGGTAGAGCACTTGCTCGCGAGAGGCAAAGGTCCCGAGTTCGAGTCTCGGTCCGGCACACAGTTTTAATCTGCCAGGAAGTTTCAACCGCATAAATCAGTATGGGGCGTACAATCAACGTATCCGTCAGGACAGTGTTGCTAAATATGGCGTTAATGGGCTGTGGCAACAGACGACCGATGTGAGTGCCTTTGCTAATAGCGCTACACAGCCTGCAGCGACTTTCCCGGGCTCGTGACCATATCGGTTGGATCTTAGGCGAGCGCAAAAGCGTCGCCTGGTGAGACGAGTTGCGATTTCACTTGGTGAGAGCTGATGCTGGTGTTCGAGTGTGGCTCAGACCCTACGAAGCCATGGGCCCAGGTTGTCTACAGGCCACTGTGCAAGCTGGTGGTGGCTCCATAATGGTGTAGGCTGTGTTTGTATGGAATGGAATGGGTCCTCTGGTCCACCTGAACCGATCACTGGCAGTGGTTATGCTGGAATACTTAGAGACCACTTACAGCCATTCATGGACTTCAAGTTTCGAAACTACGATAGATTGTTCTGACAATGCGCCATGTCACCGGGCCACAACTGTTCGCGATTGGTTTGAAGAAGATTTTGAGTAGTTCGAGCGAATGATTTGGCAACCCAGATCGCCCCACACGAGTCCCATCGAACATTTATGGCACATAATCGAGAGGCCAGTTCGTGCACAAAATCCTGCGCCGGCAACACTTTTGGGATTATGGACGACTGTAGAGGCAGCATGACTCGGTACGTCGGTAGGGAACTTACAACGTGTTGAGTCCATGTCACGTCGTATTTGCTGCACTACGCCGGGAAAAGGAGGTCCGACACGATGTGAGGAGGTGTCTCATGACTTTTGTCTCGACAGTGTGCTTTTATTTCCTTGTTGCCGATCATGTTGCTAGGGTGGAAACTGGTGACTTCTGTTTTGGCAGGACTTGGCTGTAATCTCCAGTTACGGTGTTCATTCTTTCCGCGCGCTGTACGAGATTTGAATAAGAGAGCAATGTTAAGGTGGTTCGATGAACCCTCTGCCAGACACTTAAATTTGATTTCGCAAAGTATCCATCTAGATGTAGATGTATTAGCCAGCAATTTGTAGATCTTAGATTGAGACTGACTCATTAGCGTTCGAGTATTGTGACTCGCAGTAGGAGTGCAAAAATGGTTCAAATGGCTCTAAGCACTATGGGAGTTAACAACCGAGGTCATCAGTCCCCTAGACTTAGAACTACTTAAACCTAACTAACCTAAGGACATCACACAGGTCCATGCCCGAGGCAGGATTCGAACCTGCGACCGTAGCAGCAGCGCGGTTCCGGACTGAACCTCCTAGAACCGCTCGGTCACAAAGGCCGGCGGATTCATGTTACTGCCCATTCGAAACTTGTAAGCTTCTGAAGCATAACATAGTACAGGCGAGGTTCCCTATTTAAGGCGTCATACGTTTTGTAAAGATTTGACCGTAGCCTCTTGCCTCCTCACAGTATCATAAGCCGTTGTTAGATCTATAAACACTGTTTAAGTCTTTTGTTTTGAAATCCTGCTTCCATAAAAGTTGTCAGTGAGAGAATCTGGTCTTTGTGGTTGCCAGCTCGTCAGGCAGGGTTTGGAAAATTTATGGCTGATTCTGTTATACAGTACTCTTTCCAAAAGTTTATTTACTGTGCTAAGCAAAGCAACAGACTGGTAGCTTTGCAATTTGTCGTTCGACTTACCTGGGTTGGAGATAGCTTTACCTGTGATCTTGGTGGTTCTAAACAAGAATGGCAACACTGACGCTAGACAATGCTAGTTATCTACTGGTAAATAGCACATCAACACACACAAACTACTTGCTAGGAAAACGTTGGACAAAGAGATACAGTGTCGGTGTATTAGCTGACTGTAAATAGTCTTATATCACCAAATATACAGGGTGGTCCAGTGATCGTGACCGGACCAAATATCTCACGAAATAAGCGTCAAACGAAAAAACTACAAAGAACGAAACTTGTCTAGCTTGAAGGGGGAAACCAGATGGCGCTATGGTAGGCCGCTAGATGGTGCTGCCATAGCTAAAACGGATATCGACTGCGTTTTTTAAAATAGGAACCCCCATTTTTAATACATATTCGTGTAGTATGTAAAGAAATATGAATGTTTTAGTTGGACCACTTTTTTCGTTTTGTGATAGATGGCGCTGTAATAGTCACAAACATACGGCTCACAATTTTAGACGAACAGTTGGTAACAGACAGGTTTTTTAAATTAAAATGCAGAACATAGGTACGTTTGAACGTTTTATTTCGGCTGTTCCAATGTGATACATGTACCTTTGTGAACTTATCATTTCTGAGAACGCATGCTGTTAGAGCGTGATTACCTGTAAATACCTCATTAATAAAATAAATGCTCAAAATGATGTCCGTCAACGTCAATGCATGTGGCAATACGTGTAGTGACATTCCTCTCAACAGCGAGTAGTTCGCCTTCCGTAATGTTTGCACATGCATTGACAATGCGCTGACGCATGTTGTCAGGCGTTGTCGGTGAATCACGATAACAAATATCCTTCAACTTTCCTCACAGAAAGAAATCCGGGGACGTCATATACGGTGAACGTGCGGGCCATGCTATGGTGCTCCGACGACCAATCCACCTGTCATGAAATATGCTATTCAATACCGCTTCAACCGCACGCGAGCTATGTGCCGGACATCCATAATGTTGGAAGTACATCGCCATTCTGTCATGCAGTGAAACATCTTGTAGTAACACCGGTAGAACATTACGTAGGAAATCAGCATACATTGCACCATTTAGATTGCCATCGATAAAATGGGGGCCAATTATCCTTCCTCCGATAATGCCGCACCATACAACCACCAAGGTCGCTGATGTTCCACTTGTCGCAACCATCGTGGATTTTCCTTTGCCCATTACTGCTTATTATGCCGGTTTACGTTACCGCTGTTGGTGAATGACGCTTCGTCGCTAAATAGAGCGCGTGCAAAAAATCTGTCATCGTCCCGTAATTTCTCTTGTGCCCAATGGCAGAACTGTACACGACGTTCAAAGTCGTCGCCATGCAATTCCTAGTGCATAGAAATATGGTACGGGTGCAATCGATGTTGATGTAGCATTCTCAACACGGACGTTTTTGAGATTCCCGGTTCTCGTGCAATTTGTCTGATACTGATGTGCGGATTAGCCGCGTCAGTAACTAAAACATCTACTTGGGCATCAGCATTTGTTGCAGGTCGTGGTTGACGTTTCACATGTGTCTGCACACTTCGTGTTTCCTTAAATAACGTAACTATCCGGCGAACGGTCCGGACATTTGGATGATGTCGTCCAGGATACCGAGCAGCATACATAGCACACGCCCGTTGGGCATTTTAGTCACAATAGGCACACATGAACACGATATCGACCTTTTCCGCAATTGGTAAACGGTCCATTTTAACACGGGTAATGTATCACGAAGCAAATACCGTTCGCACTGGGTGAATATTACGTGATACCACGTACTTATACGTTTGTGACTATTACAGCGCCATCTGTCACAAAACGAAAAAAGTGGTCCAACTAAAACATTCATATTTCTTTACGTACTACACAAATATGTAATAAAAAATGGGGGTTCCTATTTAAAAAAACGCAGTTGATATCCGTTTGACATATGGCAGCGCCATCTAGCGGGCCAACCATAGCGCCATCTGGTTTCCCCCTTCAAGCTAGACGAGTTTCGTTCTTTGTAGTTTTTTCGTTTGACGCTTATTTCGTGAGATATCTGGCCCGGTCACGATCAATGGACCACCCTGTATAGTTTTGCAACGTGCATAGTTACGAATGGGCCTGGGTGCAACCGTTCATAGTGGATAACCGTGAGTGTTTAATTCATTTGTTACAATTAAATAAATGTGAGTAATACGACAGCCTAACTGTATGTGTTCATTCATACAACACGCGAACAGCCCATCATGTAGCAGTTCGACATGGCACCTATATTTGAAATGTATTAGCACATGAAATATGAAATGTAAGAGCTGTAACTGAAGTCAGAGTTTTATTCCAGATTTTTTTTTTTTTTTTTTTTTTTTTTTTTTTTTTTTTTTTTTTTTGTTTGCAGCCGACAGAATTCACGAGAGTGTCTCTGCAAACCCCGTTCGATCTGATTTGTTCGAAGACGTCGGAGTGAGTGGCAGCGGCGTCCGCCATTTCCGGCACGGCGGCTCCGGACCGATGCTCCCGTGTCGCAACATCCGCTGCCGTTTCTTGCTGGAACCTCATTCCACCGGTGAGATCACAGCCGCGTCCGTGAAATCCTCCACTTCCTGCCCCTTCCCAAAAACGTCTCAACACATCGCTGCTCCACCGTAAAATATGACCAGCCGTTTTCGGTTCGGACGGTGCCTTTGAAACCTGCCTCGGTCATCGAGGCAGTACAACTGGACTGTGGACTACTCTGAAGGCGGTTTAACTTCAAAGTGTGTAACATATTTCTTTTTATCAAGCAGTATTAAGTGAGAACAACAATCGCATTGCTAAGAGGGAGATCTAGAGTTCTGCCTTTCCCTGACCGCGGGGCTCACACCTTATTGGGCCCCAGTTTATGCAGGACTCAAGAAGTCGAACAGCGCTCTTTTGCCGTTTCCTTCACACAAGAACGTGCACAGAAAATGAATGTTGAGAAGCGTAATACGTATCATTCCTTGTACAGTGTGAACGGATGAAGATATACAGTACGTAATTAAGAGGTAAGGGCAGACTCTCAGGAAACATCCCTCACACATAGAGAAATGAATTGTGTTGTACGGACATGGGTCCGGAAATGCCTTATTTCCATGTTACAGCTCATTTTCTGCTTATTGTTATAATCACATTAATCATAGGAAACACGTACAAAAAAGAATCACATAAAAAGTTTTCGTCCAAGATATGTTCATAATGGCTTCTTGTTTACGCTTGGTTAGAACACACAGAAGGGGAAGGCTGCTGTCGACGGGCCACCTAAATAAAGTGTGTAATAAAGTCCTCGGATATTGTAATAAATATTTTATTTTCAGTGCAACTTGAACACCACCTTTTGCATTTCACTATACTAGACACAGAATACAATGTTTATGAAATATTTAAAAAACAAAATCATGTGTCACCGGCCCAATCGAGGAGACTGGTTTCCTTCATTGGGTCACGTAGTTTCAATGCTTTTGCTAAGTGCAATAGCTTTAAATATTAAACACATATAAATAATTGTAAATACATATCATATTTTTTATTTTTATATTTTTTTGGCGTCTGAAACCATACAACAACCAAGGAGGCTAAAAGAAGCAATGTCGCTTTCGTAAAAAAAGACATTTGACTGATTATTAACATACAAATTATTACGATAAATATAATGAAAACCATTACTTAAGTTTTGTCCATAGTAATCTAAGACAAACAAAATTCGATGTGGCTCATTCAGGGCAACATTGCTTAACAACACCCAGTCAACGCGTTCAGGACGTACTTTATATTGTTAATATGACGAAATGGTCTGACCTGCTCGTTCTTTCCAATAAAATTTGAATAGCATTACCAGATCATTACGACGCTTCAATGACTAATACTTGTGAATTACAAGAACAAAATGTCTTAGCTTTTTTTGCTGTTGCTTTGTGTCTTCGCAGAACAATTCTTCACTACGGTTGCGAATATATGGCAACAAGGAGTGCACGTAATGACTGTTACAATGAGCCCATTGTCAGCATCCACTGACAAATCGAACCGTTCCATCAATGGAGCTGGCCCATCAATAGCAACCTTACCCTAAGTTGTAATTCTTGAAGTCATTGCTTATGTTTGTTGCTCCAATAGAACGAAGGCAACGTTGACATGTGACTCAGTCGTCCCTTGTGCTGATATGACACTAACTTCATTGCCCTAGTAGTATCAAGCTCGTAGTATCATTTGTTTAGTGTTCATCCCGGACGTGGTTTCCGGTACAGTGCAAGTTCACAGATACCCATTTGCTGTACGGATTAGCAGATAGTAATGGCCGTGGCTCTCAACGTTTGTTTTGGGGAGAGGTATCCAGAACGGCAGTTGTCATTGTCTTAGGGAGCACGGGACATTTGAGCCTACTGCTCGCAACTGGGGAAGGGCTAGAAGGACGAGGACATCTCAAATTGACGAGGAACTTCTGCGTGTAGTTGACGGCAACCTTAGCTCCAGAGTGAGTCAATTAGCGGCAACAAGTAATGTTGGCCACATGCTATGTGTGTACATTCGTGAGAATGGTTCATTCGCCAACATGTCACCCCTCACTTTAGTGCCGTCCACGGATGAGGCTTCTTTTCAAAGTAGATGATTAATGTTTCGAAATGTTGCAAAATCTGAGCTCTAACGTGGATATAAAGCTTTTTCGCACCCATGTCCATTTAGTATATTTTGGACCTCTACGTGCGAGGGAAGTACGTCTCGGTAAAATGGTAGGCGTGTCAGGCTGCAATGCGACGGATCAGGGTTTGATCCCGGGTACTGCCAATAATTTTCCCTTGGTTGGAGGACCGGACCGGGTTCGATTCCCGGCACTGTCAATAATTTTTCCTTGGTGGGAGGATGGGAACAGGGAGCACTCAGGCTTGTCATATCAACTTAGGAGCTACTTGAGTGAAAAGTAGAGGTTTCGAGGCCAAGCAAGCCGACAACGCCCGGGAGAGCGGTGTGCTGACTCCACGCCCCTCCACAGTGGCTGGCACACTAAACTCGTATTCGGGAGGACGACGGCTCAATTGCGCGTCCGGTCATCCAGATTTACGTTTTTCGCGATTTCTCTGAATCACTTCACGCAAATGCCGGAAAAGGCGCTGCCGATTTCTTTCTCCATACTTGAACCATTCTGAGCTTGTGCTCTAATGACGTCGATGTCCACTGGACGTTAAATACTGATCTTCCTTTCTTCCACGCCCCTCCATACCGCATTCAAAACGCCACTGGTAGAGGATGACACTGGGGTCGGTCGATCCCGATCGGCGCATCAGGGGCAAAACGCGGAGCTTTGCTTGCTACGTGTGAGGAATGTTTGTTGAAAGTACACACTTTTTGTTACGTCCTGTAGAAACTAGGTTTTGGGGAGAATTCCTTAAAACCAATGTTTTTTTCGGAGATACGTCAACGACACGTTTATGGTATGGCCACATGGGAGGGATGTTCCGGATCGTTCCCTAGATCATTTTAATTGCCTGCATTCCAATATTAAATTCAAGATGGAGGTTGGAAAGGATGGAAAACTTCCGGTTTTAGATGTCTTGGTCTACAGGAGAGATGATGGGACATCAGGACACAGTGTTTATCGTAAGCCCACCCATACGCACAGATATCTTCATTCATTATGTTGTCATCTTTCGTACCAATCAAAGGCGTTCTACTTACATTGGCGAAAAGAGATTATGTCATCTCAGATGCAGATAGTTGCACATAAAAACTGGATCATCTAGAAGCAGTATTCAAGCAGTGTTACGACAGTCAGATCCGTCGTGCGGTACAGATTGGACCTTCGCGGAAACCAACACAGGAAACAAGCAAATCCGTGGCGCTCCTACCTTTCGCAGGTTGTGTAGCTTCAAAAATAGGAAATTTTTTAAAGAGATTTGATATTAGAAGTGTATACCGGCCGCCAGCTAAAACTAGAGCACTACTTGGCTCAGCATTCCAATATTAAATTCAAGATGGAGGTTGGAAAGGATGGAAAACTTCCCGTTTTAGATGTCTTGGTCTACAGGAGAGATGATGGGACATCAGGACACAGTGTTAATCGTAAGCCCACCCATACGCACAGATATCTTCATTCATTATGTTGTCATCTTTCGTACCAATCAAAGGCGTTCTACTTACATTGGCGAAAAGAGATTATGTCATCTCAGATGCAGATAGTTGCACATAAAAACTGGATCATCTAGAAGTAGTATTCAAGCAGTGTTACGACAGTCAGATCCGTCGTGCGGTACAGATTGGACCTTCGCGGAAACCAACACAAGAAACAAGCAAATCCGTGGCGCTCCTACCTTTCGCAGGTTGTGTAGCTTCAAAAATAGGAAATTTTTTAAAGAGATTTGATATTAGAAGTGTATACCGGCCGCCAGCTAAAACTAGAGCACTACTTGGCTCAGCATTCCAATATTAAATTCAAGATGGAGGTTGGAAAGGATGGAAAACTTCCGGTTTTAGATGTCTTGGTCTACAGGAGAGATGACGGGACATCAGGACACAGTGTTTATCGTAAGCCCACCCATACGCACAGATATCTTCATTCATTATGTTGTCATCTTTCGTACCAATCAAAGGCGTTCTACTTACATTGGCGAAAAGAGATTATGTCATCTCAGATGCAGATAGTTGCACATAAAAACTGGATCATCTAGAAGCAGTATTCAAGCAGTGTTACGACAGTCAGATCCGTCGTGCGCTACGGATTGGACCTTCGCGGAAACCAACACAGGAAACAAGCAAATCCATGGCGCTCCTACCTTTCGCAGGTTGCGTAGCTTCAAAAATAGGAAAATTTTTAAAGATATTTGATATTAGAAGTGTATTCCGGCCGCCAGCTAAAACTAGAGCACTACTTGGCTCAGCAAAGGTTGAGTTGGGTTTGAGGAAGCCCTGTTCTACAAAATTCTCTGCCGATGCGGGAAAACCTATATCGGACAAACGATTCGTATGGTTCATGATCGATGCGTGGAGAACCATCGCCAAAAGAATTTGTTTCACTCAGAAAAATCCGCGGTTGCGGAACATTGTCTTACTGAAGGACATAACATGTTGTATGATGAGATACAAGTGGTTACCACTGCGTCGCGGTATTGGGACTGTGTAGTGAAAGAAGGCATTGAAATCCGGAACCATATTGTGAACAGAGATAGGAGTATCCTTTAAATAAGAGTTGGAACCCTGTTTTGTTTGACATTAAAAAACAACACACGATATTGCAGTGCCTGTGCTATTCTGATTACGATGTACTGCAGGGACCACAGCCGTTACGAAACACATCAAATGGATTCTCAGTTGCGAATAAGGACTACCATCAGCTGTAGTATGGAATGACGACAATGAAAATTCGTGCCGGACTGGTGGGACACGAAGACTGATTTCGCGCTTATCGCGAGCGGTCGCCTTACCATTTGGTTACCCGTGCATGATTGATGGCCACACCCAAACTTCGAAATGTCGTCAATCATGCATCTCGACCTGTACTCTTACATCCATTGTGTACGTTCCCGCACAGGTCAGACGTTGTACTTGAAAGTCGCTTGCCCGGTGGTAGACGCATGGTTGACGATACATGGAAGTTTGGCTCTGGCCGTGAGTCGTGCACGGATAGCCGAATGGTGAGGCGACCGCTCGCGATAAGCGCGAAATCCGGGTTCGAGTCGAATTTTCATTGTAGTCATTCCATTCTACAACTGATGGTAGTCCTTATTCGCAATTGCAAATTCATTTGGTGTGTTAAAAAGAAACGGCCTTTGTTTCGGGCATCAAAAGGTGTCAACAGTGTTCGATATCGATTTATCGTTTCTGCGAGATTTCACCCGCGGTGCGCTGTCGTGCTTTGCGCTAGAGGGCAGTTCCGTGCGCGCCAGCGCGGTGGACCTGCAGCTCTGGTATGAACAAGCATCCGCTGCAGTTTGATTTCAGTTCCGGCGAGTTAGTGCAACGACTGACTCACCTGGAGATGGCGGCCAGCTGGACCGCCGAAATATTGTGTCAAGATAACGTCATGTTCCGGTCGGAGACCCGATATGAATGTCATAGGTTTTCGGGAAATTATCTTACGCCAAGGAACACATACTTTTGCTATATGGTTAATAATCTTCTCTCAACCGTCATGCTGATGCAAGCAATCTCTCGTTCCTGATTGAAACAGAATACTTTTAGCTACAATTGAAAGATATACACTGACAGAAATAATTAAAGTTGTTATTGTTGCTGTCTTCAGTCCTGAGACTGGTTTGATGCAGCTCTCCATGCTACTCTATCCTGTGCAAGCTTCTTCATCTCCCAGTACTTACTGCAACACAGATCCTTCTGAATCTGCTTGGTGTATTCATCTCTTGGTCTCCCTCTACGATTTTTACGTTCCACGCTGCCCTCCAATGCTAAATTTGTGATCCCTTGATGCCTCAGAACATGTCCTATCAACCGCTCCCTTCTTCTTGTCAAGTTGTGCCACAAACTCCTCTTCTCCCCAATTCTATTCAATACCTCCTCATTAGTTATGTGATCTACCCATCTAATCTTCAGCATTCTTCTGTAGCACCACATTTCGAAAGCTTCTATTCTCTTCTTGTCGAAACTATTTATCGACCATGTTTCACTTCCATACATGACTACACTCCATACAAATACTTTCAGAAACGACATCCTGACACTTAAATCTATACTTGATGTTAACAAATTTCTCTTCTTCAGAAACGCTTTCCTTGCCATTGCCAGTCTACATTTTATATTCTCTCTACTTCGACCATTATCAGTTATTTTGCTCCCCAAATAGCAAAACTACTTTACTACTTTAAGTGTCTCATTTCCTAATCTAATTCCCTCAGCATCACCCGACTTAATTCGACTACATTCCATTATCCTTGTTTTGCTTTTGTTGATGTTCATCTTATATCCTCCTTTCAAGACACTGTCCATTCCGTTCAACTGCTCTTCCAAGTCCTTTGCCGTCTCTGACAGAATTACAATGTCATCGGCGAACCTCAACGTTATATTTCTTCTCCATGGACTTCAATACCTACTCCGAATTTTTCTTTTGTTTCCTTTACTGCTTGCTCAATATACAGATTGACTAACATCGGGGACAGGCTACAACCCTGTCTCACTCCTTTCCCAACCACTGCTTCCCTTTCATGCCCCTCGACTCTTATAACTGCCATCTGGTTTCTGTACAAACTGTAAATAGCCTTTCGTTCCCTGTGTTTTACCCCTGTCACCTTTAGAATTAGAAAGAGAGTATTCCAGTCTACATTGTGAAAAGCTTTCTCTACGTCTGCAAATGCTAGAAATATAGGTTTGCCTTTCCTTAATCTATTTTCTAAGATAAGTCGTAGGGTCAGTATTGCCTCGCGTGTTCCAACATTTCTGCGGAATCCAAACTGATCTTCGCCGAGGTCGGCTTCTACCAGTTTTTCCATTCGTCTGTAAAGAATTCGTGTTAGTATTTTGCAGCTGTGGCTTATTAAACTGATAGTTCGGTAATTTAACATCTGTCAACCCCTGCTTTCTTTGGGATTGGTATTATTATATTCTTCTTGAAGTCTGAGGGTATTTCATCTGTCTCACACATCTTGCTCACCAGATGGTAGACTTTTGTCAGGACTGGCTCTCCCAAGGCCGTCAGTAGTTCCAATGGAATGTTGTCTACTCCCGGGGCCTTGTTTCGACTCAGGTCTTTCAGTGCTCTGTCAAACTCTTCACGCAGTATCGTATCTCCCATTTCATCTTCATCTACATGCTATTCCATTTCCATAATATTGTCTTCAAGTACATCGCCCTTGTATAGACCCTCTATATACTCCTTCCACATTTCTGCTTTCCCTTCTTTGCTTAGAAATGGGTTTCCATCTGAGCTCTTGATATTCATACAAGTGGCCCTCTTTTCTCCAAAGGTCTCTTTAATTTTCCTGTAGGCAGTATCTATCTTATCTATCTTACCCCTAGTGAGATAAGCCTCTACATCCTTACATTTGTCCTATAGGCATCCCTGCTTAGCCATTTTGCACTTCATGTCGATCTCATTTTTGAGACGTTTGTATTCCCTTTTACCTGCTTCATTTACTGCGTTTTTATATTTTCTCCTTTCATCAATTAAATTCAATATTTCTTCTGTTACCCAAGGATTTCTACTAGCCCTCGTCTTTTTACCTACTTGATCCTCTGCTGCCTTCACTACTTCATCCCTCAGAGCTACCCATTCTTCTTCTACTGTATTTCTTTCCCCCATTCCTGTCAATTGTTCCCTTATGCTCTCCCTGAAACTCTGTACAACCTCTGGTTTAGTCACTTTATCCAGGTCCCATCTCCTTAAATTCCCACCTTAAAGTAGAGTAATGAAATTTCTGGATACATTTGTCTAGGTGATTAACGTTGAGAGATGACAAGTTATTGTAAGCGTGAGAACAGACATTGCAAATGTGAAATGCTGGTACCTTAATAAGAAGTGTAACTGCCATGATACTGTATGCAAGTATCCAAACTTGCGTGCATTGTATCGCACAGGTGGCGGGTGTTAGTTCGTGCGATGGAGGTCCATGTCCGTTGCACTAGTCGGTCAATTTAGGGACGGTTAATGCTGGTTATGGTTCCCAGGTAGATGCCATTTTCCTTGACTTCCGGAAGGCGTTCGATACAGTTCCGCACTGTCGCCTGATAAACAAATTAAGAGCCTACGGAATATCAGACCAGCGGTGTGGCTGGATTGAAGAGTGTTTAGCAGACAGAACACAGCATGTTGTTCTCAATGGAGAGACGTCTACAGACGTTAAAGTAACCTCTGGCATGCCAAAGGGGAGAGTTATGGGACCATTGCTTTTCACAATATATATAAATGACCTAGTAGATAGTGTCGGAAGTTCCATGCGGCTTTTCGCGGATGATGCTGTACTATACAGAGAAGTTGCAGCATTAGGAAATTGCAGCAAACTGCAGGAAGATCTGCAGCGGATAGGCACTTGGTGCAGGGATTGACAACTGACCCTTAACATAGACAAATGTAACGTATTCCGAATACATAGAAAGAAGGATCCTTTATTGTGTGATTATATGATGGTGGAACAAACACTGGTAGCAGTTACTTCTGTAAAATATCTGGGAGTATGCGTACGGAACGATTTGAAGTGTAATGATCATATAAAATTAACTGTTGGTAAGGAGGGTGCCAGGTTCAGATTCATTGGGAGAAAGAAAATGTAGTCCATCAACAAAGGAAGTGGCTTACAAAAACTCGTTCGACCTATACTTGAGTATTGCTCATCAGTGTGGGATCCATACCAGGTCGGGTTGACAGAGGAGATAGAGAAGATCCAAAGAAAAGAGCGGCGCGTTTCGTCACAGGGTTATCTGGTAAGCGTGATAGCGTAACGGAGACGTTTAGCAAACTCAAGTGACAGACTCTGAAAGAGAGGCGCTCTGCATCGCGGTGTAGCTTGCTGTCCAGGTTTCGAGAGGGTGCGTTCCTGGATGAGGTATCGAATATATTGCTTTTCCCTACTTATACCTCCCGAGGAGATCACGAATGTAAAATTAGAGAGATTCGAGCGCGCACGGAGGCTTTCCGGCAGTCGTTCTTCCCGCGAACCATACGCGACTGGAACAGGAAAGGGAGGTAATGACAGTGGCACGTAAAGTGACCTCCACCACACACCGTTGGGTGGCTTGCGGAGTATAAATGTAGATGTAGATGTAGATGTCCCATTCGTGCTCGACTGGAGACGGATCTGGCGATCGAGCGGGTGATGGCAACGTGTCGACACTCTGCAAAGCGTGTTAGGTTACAACAGTGATATGTGAGCGAGCATTAGCCCGTTGGAAAACACACCCTGGAATACTGTTCATGAATGGCAGCACAAAAGCTCGTATCACCAGACAGACGTACAGTTTTGCAGTCAGGGTGCGTAAGATAACCACGAGAGTGCTCCTGCTGTCATCCGAAATCGCACCCTAGACCGTAACTCCTGGTGTACGTCCAGTGTATTTAGTACGCAGACAGGTTGGATGCAGGTGGTCACTTGGCCTGCTAACCAACACACGGTCGTCACTGGCACCGAGGCACAACCACCTTCCATCAGAAACACAACAGAGCTCCACTCCGCCCTCCTATGACCTCTAGCTTGACACTACTGAAGTCGCAAACCGTGGTGCTTTGGGGTCATTGGAATGCACGTCGCAAGGCGTCTGGCTCGGAACTGTCCTTGAAGTAACCGAATTGTAACAGTTCGTTGTGTCACAGTGGTGCCAACCGCTGCTCGAATTGCTGCTGCAGACGCAGTACGATGCGCCACAGCCGTACTCCGAACACGGCCTTCTTCCCTCTCGCTAGTGCCACGCGACCGCCCGCAGTCCGGTCATCTTCCCGCGACCAGCGCTGTCGGCACTTACGTACAGAGGCTACATTCCTGCCAAGTCTTTCTGCAACATCGCGAGAGCAATATCCGGCTTCTCGTATTCCTGTTACACGGCCTCGTTTAAGTCCAATGAGCTGCTGCTAATGGCGTCTTCCTGGTCTTAAAAGGCATTTTTGACTAACATCAATAACGCTCACAACCGGTATTTAAAGCAAACCTGATCTGCGTCCTCATAGTGGCGCTAGTAGAAATATACTAAAATCGAGAGGCAACGCGGCTTTTATCCACTATCGCAGGATAAATACCTGCAAGCGGGCCTCTACTGTTTACGAAGAAGACAGGACGAAGCTACTAATTTGAAACGTATTTCTTCTTATTCCTACTTTACACGAAAGAAATACAGTCAGATATGTTACGTTCAGCGTACCGAAATGGAGGCAGGAAAAGTAGGAGTTAAACCGTCACCTTCGAGCTGTGAGGGTACTGGTGTGTAGTTTCTGTAAGTGGTTGTTCTTTGGAGGGCATCAATGCCCAGTGGCGCAGAGAGTCGCAAGCAGAAGGAAGTTGTTGAGAGGCTGTGGAAGGCGTAGACTGCGTGAGCCAAAGGCGGTTGCGTAGCGAAGGATTTATCTCAATGTTTAATAGTAGTTCAAAGTGGCTCTGAGCACTATGGGACTCAACTGCTGAGGTCATTAGTCCCCTAGAACTTAGAACTAGTTAAACCTAACAAACCTAAAGACATCACAAACATCCATGCCCGAGGCAGGATTCGAACCTGCGACCGTAGCGGTCTTGCGGTTCCAGACTGCAGCGCCTGTAACCGCACGGCCACTTCGGCCGGCTTTAATAGTAGTGGCACACAGTTTGAATAATAGTGTGTTTATGTTTGTGCAGTGTGATAAAGGAAATAAATTAAATTTTACCAGTTCTTAATGCGTCTCCATCAGTTAGTCCACACCATTGGAATTAACAATGAACGAAGTCTCGATATACACGGTCAGCTAAAACAAGAGGAATGTTACATAATAATCATTAATTAACCCATATAATCTCCAAAGGAGAAGGGATATTATATTAATATAAGCTTATATTAAGCTTATATAAGCTTATATTAATATAAGCTCCCTTCTCCTTTGGAGACTATATGCGTTAATTAATGATTATTATGTTACATTCCTCTTGTTTTAGTTGACCATGTACGAGTATATCGAGACTTCGTTCATTGTTAATTGCAATGGTGTGTACTAACTAATGGAGACGCATTAAGAACTGGTAAAATTTAATTTATTTCCTTTATCACACTGCACAAACATAAACACACTATTATTCAAACTGTGTGCCACTACTATTAAACATTGAGATAAGTCCTTCGTTACGCAACTGCCTTTGGCTCACGCAGCCTACACTTTCCACAGCCTCTCGACAACTGCCTCTGCTTGCGACTCTCTGCGCAACTGGGCATTGATGCCCTCCAAAGAACAACCACTTACAGAAACTACACACCAGTACCCTCACAGAGTGAATAGTTTTACGGAATCACCTCCATTTTCGTCACATAATTTTCCATTAAGGGTCGTCACCTGTCGTACGGGAAGTTTTGTAACCGCTGAAACGGACCACCATCCATTTGTCTTCCACAAAAAAGCACCTGATCGACGAACGACGAAGAAAGGAATATCTGTGTAAGGGTCTGCTTGGCGGGAAGATTATCTGACCTGTCTCACGCTACAGACGCCGAAATGGTTCTAATGGACTGGAGTAGGTTCCGCAAGATGCCTCTTCTCAGACAACTGCAACTGCAGATCATAATCGACTGTGTAAGAAATAAGTCAGAAACTTTTGCGAGAAGTTTTCACAACAAAATTAACAAATTTTGTAAGCCTACCGGAATAAATTATTGTTCCCCCCGGGAGACACCAAGGTAATTCCGTGAAATATCACCCCTACAATTGATCCTGAACTCAGTTCGAGAGATAGACAGTCCAGAAATTATTTTAGATATGATATACCCAGATTTATTTATCGTATCACAAAAAATACGTACATACAATTTTTTAAAAGAGTTAACCGCCATTTGACTGTGTATTACTATACTTCTGTACTATTTAGATTTCGGCTTTTGTGCCATTATCAAGTACAATGCTAAAAGTTGTTAGACCAACATTATGACGTATCTGTTAAGGCAGTCCAAAGGAGGTAAACAACACTAACACATGTCTTTAAGAAGACATCTTACAGTCATGTGGTAGTCTTGTTTACCTGCTTTTAACTGCCTTAACAAATAGCTCTGAGCACTATGGGACTTAACTTCTAAGGTCATCAGTCCCCTAGAACTTAGAACTACTTAAACCTAACTAACCTAAGGACGTCACACACATCCATGCCAGAGGCAGGATTCGAACCTGCGATCGTAGCAGTTGCGCGGTTCCAGACTGTAGCGCCTAGAACCGCTCGGCCACCCAGGCCGGCAACTGCCTTAACAGATATGACCTAATAATGGTTTAAAAATTTTTATCACTGTACTTGATAATGGCGTAAAAGCCAAAATCTAGATAGTACAGAAGATAATTATAGTAAGATACAGTGAAATGGCGGTTTACACTTAAAAAAAAATATTGCATGACTGTGGATCAGCACGATCAAAAACATATGTACAACATTTTGCACAAATACGCACAATAACAAGCTCATATAGTCTTACATCTCCAGATCGAGTTCCCCGAGCCCTTCGATCGTTTCATCCGATGTGTAGTGAATGTCCACTATTGTCAGTATTGTTCTTTTGTACTCTCGAAGCGGATAGTGAGCAACGATATTGTGAAAAGACTGCAAGGACGCTTCACATCAAAATTTCAGAACCAGCCCATCTCCACTTGTTCGGCAGATAACCACATCTGCCTTGTCCGGTTCGAGTCCGGTTCATGAACTTCCGCTGACTTCTGGGAAGACTGAAACCTTTTACTTGCATGGAAGTGTTCTCAAGTACTGTAGATGTTTTTTGACTACTAATGGCTTCTGGCACTGGGTTTTCCGTGAATGGTTGACAACGAAGAAGGAAGCAACAAAGATGTTTGCTGTGTGCCACGACGGTTTTCTTGATTTCAAACGCTGGTGTTCCGCTTGTGCAATGTCTCTATGAATGGGTAGCTGAGGTTTCTTCTCAACGTTCTTCCAGCTGAACCCACTCATTGACCATCAGATTCCGCTGGGCTACCAAACTGTAGCCATATTGACTGGTACACTTCACCCACTGTTCCAAAGAGTCTCAGACATTTTGTATGGAATTAGGACCAGGTTATTCATCAGGGAAGTTTTAATGCGTAGGGTGCCATAGTGTTGGTCAAACCAGGAACGTATGCTCTGTGAACATGGCTGGAGTCTTCTTTGTAAATGGGAGTGTCCACACCACACTCTTCTTAAAGACTCAAAAGAAAGGGCAACACATGCTCATTCTGGATGCTGAAACGAACACCTCGGGTTAATGTTAAAGCTAACCTGAATGAGGTGGTCGGAATCATGGAATGAAAGTGCCCTGAAATCATCACCGAACCACTTCTGGCCCCAACTACAACCTTCAATCACAGCAGCTAATTGGGCACTATAGACCCCCCCCCCCCCCCCACTAGATCTAGATTGAGCCTTTACATTCGTTTTCAAATTTCTGGTTTTCCCACCAAAATCAGACACCTGACATTTAGAATGTTACCCTGTTGTTGGTTATTCAGCCTTTCTTGCATGATCACCTTCTCCTTGTCGGTCTCTTCTCAAATGATCTCCTGATCCGAAATCATTTGACAGTGAAGAGATCATCATGAGACTTTTTTAGCTACAATTTTGTTAGATCACTTTCCTGTAGGTCTATATGATTGATAGAAAATTCGAACTGATCTTAAACTAATTTTCTGATGACCTAGGGAAATTCCTGATGACTGAGGGAAATTTTAAACGTAGTTCAGAGCTAGGTGACAATGAAATATTTGCTAGATTTCTTGTTGGCCTGTTCGATGGGGATGTGGGTGAAAAATTTTGGTGATCCCTGGCATCTACGCTACCCTGTATGACCAGTGTGTTGTGCAGGTAGTATCAGAATGTGTACCAGGCTGTATGCGAGTTGACACGCTCGGTTAAGCAGAGAGGGGGGGGGGAAGAGGCAAATATCATTAACTTTAATAATTATCGAAAACCATTCTGTTAATACAAATTTATTGTCTTACAATCAGTTTCGTTCATGGGACATCTGCAGGTTGCCAAGTTGTACGAAAGTCATGATAGAAATGGTCTGGTTGTCATATGTAATCTTAAGGATCAAATCCAGAAACAATGATCATATACGTTCCATCGACCACTCGTGGAAGGATGGCGAGCAGAATCGGCATGCTGCGTCAATACTTCATTTCCTAATGCTGTGAAATTTTCGTATGGCAGTAAGCAGGAGAGAAACTACTGTAAAACAGGAGAAAGAACACATGCAGATCAGTATCTACAAAATTTGCCTCTGAAGATTCCTCGCTGATAATAGCAAACGCTTAGGTCAAGAGAAATTTGTTTTATACAGTTGTGACTAAAAAAATATAAAGTAATAATAATCAACTGTTCACTGTAGTTTCAAAGGAAACAGGACTCAAAATCTGACGACGCCATACGGCACACCACACACTTATTTCCTGATAGAGCAGGATGTTTTTATGAAAACATCGTGATATTCGGTAGAATAAATTCTTTTGTTTGGTCTATTCACGTACCCAAAAAGGTGAAACCACACCTCATCAATGACGAAAACCGGCCGGGGTGGCCGAGCGGTTGTAGGCGCTACAGTCTGGAACCGCGAGACGGCTACGGTCGCAGGTTCGAATCCTGCCTCGGGCATGGATGTGTGTGATGTCTTTAGGTTAGTTAGGTTTATGTACCTCTAAGTTCTAGGGGACTGATGACCTCAGAAGTTAGTGTGCTCAGAGCCCCAGTGACGAAAACACGACCGAAAGCTGCGATTCTACGGATGTAAATAAGTAACCGAAACCATGTACGGTAAACTAGACGCTTTTTTCCGCGACTTAAATTTCTCCACACTATGTACCAAATGACATGCACGAAATTCTAACTTCTGCATGGTTATCTGAGAGCTACGGTACGAAATCGGGGACTGAAGAGTCTCCTAGAACATTTTGAAAGCGCACCCAGCATAACAACGCACACTTCATCCAGTTTGGCGTCCGTTTCAACAGACTCGCATTCCCGGAAAAGGACGATTAACCAATTTGCGCTCATAGAACTAATTCAAGCTGACGACCGCGAGTCTCACTGTATACTTTACAACATAATCGATAATGTCGGTGTAAGCAGGGAGACCCGGTTCTTCTAAGTTTCCTCTCACCGATACAAGTTTCCTCCATTTAGGACGGCGCCTGTTGCGAAACGTGTCTGTGTAAACTCGGTCGGACTTCCTCGCTCTACGCCCCGCAGCACTATACATCCGATGCGTGTCTCCATCTCTGAAAACCCGTCGTGAACTGTGAACCGTGCTATACACAACCGTGAATACGTCACAGATGTTTATGTGTTGGTTTCCAAGGCAACGCTGCCAGTGTTGATGCTGTAGACATTTGTTGTGGAACGTAAGTAGTTTAGAAGTGCGTGACTCACAGACACTGCTCATTCGAGACCCCGTACCGTTATTAACATTCAACCACATCGCCAACTTCATCTATATCTATGTCTACTCCAAAATAGGTCGAACAAGCGTATTGTAGGCAGTCTCTTTAGTAGATCTGTTACATCTTCTAAGTGTTCTACCATTAACATGCAGTCTTCCATTCGCTTTCCTCACAACACTTTCTATGTGTTCTTTCCAATTTGAGTTGTTCGTGATTGTAATTCCTAGGCATTTAGTTGAATTTATGGCCTTTATATTTAACTGATTTATCGTGTGATTGAAGTTTAATGGATTCCTTTTAGCACTCATGTGGATGACCTCACACTATCCATTATTTAGAGTCAATTGCCAATTTCCGCACCGTGGAGACGTCTTATCTAACTCGTTTAGGAATTGGTTTCGATCTTCTGATGACTTTACGAGACGATAAATGACAGAATCATCTGCGAACAGCCTAAGACGCTACTATGGTCGTCTCCAATATCGTTTATGTAAATAAGGAACAGCAGGGGACGTATAACACTACCTAGGGGAACGCCAGAAATAACTCCTGTTTTACTCGATGACTTGGCGTCAGTTACTACATACTGTGACCTCTCTGACAGGAAATCACTAATCCAGTCGCATAACTGAGACGATATTTCATAAGCACGCAATTCGATTACAAGCCGCTTGTGAAGTACAGTGCCAAAAGCCTTCTGGAAATCTAGAAATAGGGAATCATTTGAGACCTTTGATTTCTTATATCAGAATTCTAGCCTTTGCATGTTGGAAAAAGATCGCTTACGTTTTTACGACGAAGGCCAGAAGAAAGGCCGTTAAATAAGAAAATGACTTCGTTATTAAGGCTTTCGCAGTCCCTTAACTGGTCGCGAAAGCTTCGAACGACTGAATGGCGTATGCACAGAGATTGTAGCCCATTCCGTCAATAGGCAGAAGCTAAGGAGAACCAATACAGCTGTATTTAGGTGCACTTATTACTTCGTAACCTGTTTCGTTCAGTGAGTATCATCAGACGACACTAGAAAATCGCCAGCAATATTCTAATTAATTATCATAAAATTGTCCAGTACATGTGACATTTACCTACGAAGACTGTCGGCGAATTCGTTGTGTCACCTAATGACACTCATTGAACGAAACCGGATGTGACGCAATAAAAGTACTTAAATAATGTGACGTAATAAAAGTACTTAAATACAGCTGCGGCGGTTCTTACCAACATAAATCAGCTGTGGAACACAAAATGATCACGGTGAAGATGGGAAGAAGGCTGCAGCCACGTGTTCTTCGACAATTCAGTTGCTAAGAAACTTCTCAGCTGGACAAGGGTGGCAGATGATACCAACCATGGAATGTCCGTGGAAGCATCATAGCATCTGCCTGAAGAAACCCTCACTCCTCCCTAATTCGATTCCAGTGTCTTTGAAGAGCAACCTCTTTACGGAAGGAGAAGACGTTGTGCACCATTTTGAGGGAATGGAGCTGAAGTCCTACTCCGATTGTTGCAACCTAAGTTCCTCTAAATTAACTTACTAGATTGCCGAGGTATTTCATGCAAGGGGCTATGACACAAAGCCCTCTTCCCTTTCTTCACATTTGCCAGTTAACCCACAGCTCTCCGTTAACTGAGACAGAAGTCGAATGGTCGTTAAACACGAACGTTTATTCCTTACGTTTTCGTACAAGAAAACGGGTTGGAAATTGCTCAGTCTGCTAGTGAAAAATGCATTTACTTTTCTAGCTAGTTCCATACCGGTTAATGCATTTCAATGATCTTTGTAGCTGCAATGAAAATTAAAAAACCTTCAGGCACCTCTTTCGCATTTCATGTATTTAGGCAATAAGCCTCGGTGTTCCATTACATCTTCAGGCCCTTTGACCAACTTAAGTTGGGAAGGATGCAGTATCGTGTGCAGTCATAGCAGGATCCAACATTAAATAACCCTGGTTTACACGCCACTGGCACTTCGTACATCACTCGGTTGATGAACGAAGTGATGTGGAATTTAAACCAGTGACCTACGAAACGACGGTTATTTAATACTTGCTCCTTTTTTAACTGCACACGAGATTGGATTCCTTCATGTTTACGTTGGTCAAAGGGCCTGAAGATGCTGTAACGGAACACCGAAACTGATTGCCTAAATAAATGCAAAATGGGCGACTGCAGGTGTTGTGTGTTGTCAGGGGGAAGAGACCAAATTGCGTGGTCATCGGTCTCATCGGATTAGGGAAGGACGGGGAAGGAAGTCAGCCGTGCCCTTTCAAAGGAACCATCCCGGCATTTGCGAGGAGCGATTTAGGTTCAAATGGTTCAAATGGCTCTGAGCACTATGGGACTTAACAGCTGAGGTCATCAGTCCCCTAGAACTTAGAACTACTTAAACCTAACTAACCTAAGGACATCACACACATCCATGCCCGAGGGAGGATTCGAGCCTGCGACCGTAGCGGTCGCGCGGTTCCAGACTGAAGCGCCTAGAACCGCTCGGCCACTCCGGCCGGCAGCGATTTAGGGAGATCACGGAAAACCTATATCACGATGGCCGGACGAGGGATTGAACCGTCGTCCTCCCGAATGCGGGTCAAGTGTGCTAACCACTTCGCCACCTCGCTCGGTCGACTTCAGGTGTTTGTTTTCATTTGCTACTGAACAGCAAGGATGGACATACAAAGATTTTTGTAGTTAGTACATTCCATTATTCAAGTTTATGTTGGAGAGTCTGCTGAGTATGATCTGAAAAAAAAAAAAACTTAAATTCCTCTATAAGACTCAAAAGTTTGCAACGACGAATTTCTTAGACGTAAGAAGTTGTAAATCACCGAATCTGGTGATTTCGGTGGATATTCTTACGATTGGAGTTTCAGAGCTCTCAGTGTCCTTGTCGCCTGAGGAATTACCACAGTCTGTGTTAAAGCCTACTTTTTTAAAAATCTAGTTAAGGCGTTTCTCCAGCATTTTTTCATGTAACTGGTTTAGACGAGTGGCATAGTATTTCCCTGTCGTTTTGTCTTCGCAAGGTAATCAACAAGAAAAACTTGTTTTGCATCCCAGGAAAAAACGAGCCTTATTCTTTGTGCTGACGAAACAGATTTCACAATTTTTATGGTTGGATCACTGCTTTGAACTAAGTTTCGTTCCCGAAGCGACCGAAAATAGGCAACGGGAACAAACAGGTGAACAAAAATGCTTGTATTCGGTTGTAAAGAGTCGAAACATTATTGAGAAACATATATCCACGTTTGATTTTAACCACAATCCAACAAATCCAACACTCATCATGCATAAAGCTTTTTCATACTTAATTGTTCACATGAAGCTTACTTTATATTTTCATGATACACCTATGATGTCAAATGTTTCATATCACTCTAACCGCCAGGCACTTAAAGACGTAATACGCTCTTTCTCGATATTTTGATCTATGACTGATTTTTGGAAACGTCCATCACGCCTTCAACAGACTTACGTATGCGTGCGACAATTGCTCCTTAACTGTAGAGCTTTGGCTAGAAGCTTTACAAACCTTCATCGTCTTTGGTTGCTAACTGTTGACGAGAAATCTTCCAAAACAGAGAATTTATCATGTTAACTGAATGTTCTATCGGTTCTTGGTAGGACAACATTATAATAAATACAAGCACTAGTTTGGTTTTGTTCTACAGTATCACTCTATTTTATGACTGCACCGTATAGGAAATCGAACGAAACACTTACAAGTAAATCTGAGTAAAAAGAAGTTTAAACGTAACTATTCCCCAGATAAAGCTGACAGTTGATTTACGGTACTGAGAAACCTTTAGCAACGTAAGAAAACCAAAATTTCTACCAAGCGAGTTAGTGCAGTGGTAAGACAAACAATAGCCTTGTATTCGGGAGGACGGCGTTTCAAATCTCCATTACCCCATCCAGAATTAGGTTTTCGAGTCTCCTAAATCTTTTAACTGAAATAACAGGATTGTTCATTTGAAACGGAACGGCCACCTTCCTTCCCCATCCGTCTCCATTAAGAGCTTGCGTTCCACCTCTAATCACCTCATCGTTGATAATAAGTTAAATCTTAATCTTCCTAGCCTTTTTTTCCAAAATTTTTGTTATATTAACGCCAATAATTGGTTTTCGTCTGCAGCTGCTACGAATGACATTACGACTGTAAAAGTCACAGCAGCCATTTAACTATAATCACTAGCAATATGTTGCCAACTCGGTTACAGAGATGTTTTGAGTGGTAAGCTGCTAGTTAGTGAACTCTCTTAGGTAGACTGGTGTCACGTCATAGGATGGGAGCAGAAATGGCTTAGCAGAGAAAAAAAAAATGGCTCTGAGCACTATGCGACTTAACTTCTGAGGTCATCAGTCGCCTAGAACTTAGAACTAATTAAACCTAACTAACCTAAGGACACGACACACATCCACGCCCGAGGGAGGATTCGAACCTGCGACCGTATCGGTCGCTCGGTTCCAGACTGTAGCGCCTAGAACCGCACGGCCACTCCGGCCGGCGCTTAACAGAGAAAGCGGCATACTATATTTGTTTCTGGCGGCCATGAGGGCAGCAAGTTTGCATCCTGTAAAAACCAACGTAATTTAATAAATGTTTAAGTGCGAATTGCACTTTATAGTAATTGATTGTTTGGTCGGTTATTGATAGAATATTTTGTACAACTTCAGCGGAAACAAACATCACTGATGTAACTGTGTTCAAATGTGTGTGAAATCTTATGGGACTTAACTGCTAAGGTCATCAGTCCCTAAGCTTATACACTACTTAACCTATATTATCCTAAGGACAAACACACACACCCATGCCCGAAGGAGGACTCGAACCTCCGCCGGGACCAGCCCCACAGTCTATGACTACAGCGCCCCAGACGGCTCGGCTAATCCCGCGCCCACTGATGTAATTTCTAAAATGTCTATAATTTTACAAACCGGTTTTCGGCTGTAACGCTATCGTCAGGTAGAAAGAGATATATGTGTGGCCGTCAAATTTTTGTGGGATCGAAGATTCTAAAACACTGCAGCTACAGAGTATCACAGTTGGTTCCAAAGATGACAGTTGTTAATGCTTGAATAAAACCAGATGGTTTATTTAAGTGAAAATGCGCTGTAAGATATTTGTGTTTGATAAGACATATGTCCGCCTGTCTATGTCAATACTGAATTATCAGACAATTCACTACCTCGCCACTTCTAACGGCATATACTACTAATAATGCCATCCAAACCACGTTGTAAATTAGCCCTTCCTTTTACGTTTACCTTTCCTTCCTCTACTCAGTTACTGTAGTTTTACTTTCCCTGTTAGAGATATTTCACAGTGTATAAGTACTGTTGTCTCATTTACCAGTTTAGTCTTACTTGCAATATTGTATATATTTGAAATATTAGATATTTAAGGAGAAAGTTGTCTAGTACTGTCATCACCTTGGAACATGTCTCAAAAATATATAGAGTCTCGATTATCCGACCTAAACCGGCCGCGGCAAGGTCGGATAAGTGGGAAGGTCGGATAACACGGAAAATAATACAAGAAAACACAAAAATGGAACTAAAGTAGGCCAAATGAGTTAAACATTTAATACAATACGAATCAAATTAAACTGAATAGATATTGACTGTGTGAAGAAGTTAGTAATTGTCTTTTGTTTGCCTGCTGTTTGCCGTTTTTTTGCCGCTAAATCACGTAGTCTCTTAAGAAGTAAAACCTCGGTAGACGATGTTTCCTCCAGTTGCTCTACATATTTTAAAGCAGTTTCTAAGGCCTTGTGTCCTTCGTTGTGAGAAATCTTGGGCGCACTTCCCTCCACTACATCCGCTTCTTCGTCTTCTTCTTTTTTGTTTACCATGTTGACTATTTCTTCATCTGTCACTTCAAATTCTTCATCTTGGACAATCCTTTCATTTATGTCATCTTCTGTGGCGTCAGCACATCCCGGAACTTTTCATAACAATGAAAGCAGGGTAGTACTTTCTTGTTCGGTCTGCTGCTGTAGATTTTTATCATCTGGAGAATTTTCTTGATTTTCCTGTAGCAAAATTTTCCAGGATTTTGCAGTGGTATTTGCTCCAGCACTCTCCCAAGATTGGGCCATGTCATAAGCTATGTCTTTCAAATTAACACGGCACAACTGCTCTAGCATGTCTTCTCCCTTGTCCATAGCATTAACTACAGAGGAAACCAAGTTTCTGCGGTAGTTTCTCTTCAGTGTCTCTAAGGTCCCTTGGTCCATAGGCTGACATAAGGATGTGACATTTGGAGGCAAAAACATGGCCTTTACATCTTGATCTTGAAGATCATCTTCGTTAGGATGACAAGTGGCATTGTCTAGAAGCAACAGTGCTTTGAGGCGCAAGTTGTTGGCTTTCAAAAACTTTCCAATTTGTGGCACTAACTCGATGAAAAACCATTCTTTAAAAATGTCTGAGCTCATCCAAGCATTTCTTGGTTGTAATATTTCACCGGTAAAGCATTTTTAGATACATTTTTAAATGCTCTCGGTTATTTTTAGTTTTCCTACCATAGACAGTTTCATTTTCAAATTTTCTGTGGCGTTATTGCATGCAAGAATTGTTACTCTTTATTTGCTACGTTTGTAGCCTGGCGCTGCCTTTTCGGCCTTTGACGCTAATGTCTTTTCCGGTGACATTTTGTAATTGAGACCAGTCTCGTCGCAGTTAAAATTTGATCGCCTGTTGAGTTTTCTTGTCCAATACCTTGTGAAGTTTATTCCTAAACAATCGAACAGCTTCAAAATTTGCTGAAAGCTTTTAACCACAGACATTAAGTTGCCGAATTCCGTATAAATCCTATACATAGTTGTTTAAAAAATATACAGCCTATCCCAATCTGAATGTTTATTAGAGCATCTTGTAACATTGGAACATATATATTTAAAAATATATAGGCTGTGTCCTCCTCAATGTTCAATAGAGTAACATGTAAAAATTAGGAGTATATTGGCCAAAAACTTTTCGTGATTTTGGCTGACAATGTTTTCCATTTATGTGTAACTTATATTTATACATTATACGTGTGAAAAAATGTACAGCCTATGACCTTGGAAATGTTCATTAGAGTACCGTGTAAAAATTTAAGAGAGTCTGTCAGAACTTTTCGAGATTTTCGGTAACAACGTATCTTCTTCATATAGTAAATATATATCTATATATTATGTATATCAAAATATATGAAGCCTGTGTCCGTCCGAATGTTCATTAGATTATCGTGTAATAAATCGGCTTCTCGAGATTTTTGGTAACAGCGTACACTTGGTAACAGCGAACACTTGAATTGTGCCCAGGCACGCTCAAACGGAGCTCGGCGGTACAGTAATTATTCAGAGGCAGGACAGGCTATACGATGAAAACACGCGATCGGCTGGAAATTTTTTCTAGCACTGCGCTAACTGGTAACCGATGTTAACAACCATACAATTAGAGGCAAGATTTTTGGTGATGAACTGCAAGATAGTGTAACGTTTATAATCGCGCAGGTGGTACGAACAAAAAGATTGCATCAGCAGCTAGCACGTGAAGTCTAGTTACTGCACAGTTTATACTGATCAGCAAGAACATTATTAGCCCCGAACCTACTATCGATATGAACCCGTCCAGGCGATAGCAGCGTCGCCTGGCGATGAATGACTGCTAGTCAGACACACGCACGTTGCGCGTAGTATCTGTGAGCCTCCCGTCCGTGTGTAGAATGGGGAAGGCGCGCGATCCTATCTGAGTTTGACCGAAGGCAGTTTGTGATGGCCCAGAGGCTCGCCACGAGCATTTCGGAAGTTGCACGAGTTGTCGGGTGTTGAGTACTGTGGTGAGTGTCTTCAACACGTGGCGAAACCAAGGTGAAACCACGTCCAGACGTCGTGGGGTTGAGCAACCACCCCTCGTTACATATGTCGGACGTCGTAGACTGGGCAGATTGGTAAAAGAGGGCAGAAGGCGAACTCTGGCGGAACTAACATCAGACTTTAATGGTGGGCAGAGTACAAGTATGTCTGAGCACACAGTGCACCGAACACTCCTAACGATGAGCTTCCGCAGTCGACGGCTCACGCATGTTGTTGTTGTCGTCTTGGTTTGATGCAGCTCTCCATGCTACTCTATCCTGTGCAAGCTTCTTCATCTCCCAGTACCTACTGCAGCCTACATCCTTCTGAATCTGCTTAGGGTATTCATCTCTTGGTCTCCCTCTACGATTTTTACCCTCCACGCTGCCCTCCAATACTAAATTGGTGATCTCTTGATGCCTCAGAACATCTTCTACCAACCCATCCCTTCTTCTAGTCACGTTCTGCAACAAACTCCTCTTCTCCATAATTCTATTCAATACCTCTTCGCCGGCCGCGGTGGTCTTGCGGTTCTAGGCGCTGCAGTCCGGAACCGCGGGACTGCTACGGTCGCAGGTTCGAATCCTGCCTCGGGCATGGATGTATGTGATGTCCTTAGGTTAGTTAGGTTTAAGTAGTTCTAAGTTCTAGGGGACTGATGACCTAAGATGTTAAGTCCCATAGTGCTCAGAGCCATTTGAACCATTTTTGAATACCTCCTCATTAGTTATGTGATCTACCGATCTAATCTTCAGCATCCTTCTGTAGCACCACATTTCGAAAGCTTCTATTCTCTTCTTGTCCAAACCATTTATCGTCCATGTTTCACTTCCACACATGGCTACACTCCATAATAATACTTTCAGAAACGACTTCCTGACATTTAAATCTATACTCGATCTTAACAAATTTTTCTTCTTCAGAAACGCTTTCCTTGCCATTGCCAGTCTACGTTTTATATCCTCTCTACTTCGACCATCATCAGTTATTTTATTCCCCAAATAGCAAATTTCATCTTTTTCTAATTTAAATCCCTCAGCAACAACTACTTTAAGTGTCTCATTTCCTAATCTAACTCCCTCAGCATCACCCCACTTAATTCTACTACATTTCATTATCCTCGTTTTGCTTTTGTTGATGTTCATCTTATACTCTCCTTTCCAGACACTGACCATTCCGTTCAACTGCTCTTCCAAGTCCTTTGCTGTCTCTGACAGAATTACAATGTCATTGGCGAACCTCAAAGTTTTTATTTTGCTCCATGGATTTTAATAGCTACTACAAACTTTTCTTTTGTTTCCTTTACTGCTTGCTCAATATACAGATTGAATAGCATCGGGGAGAGGCTACAACCCTGTCTCACTCCCTTCCCAACCTCTGCTTCCCTTTCAGGTCATTCGACTCTTATAACTGGCATCTGGTTTCTGTACAAATTGTAAATAGCCATCGCTCCCTGTGTTTTACCCCTGCCACCATCAGAATTTGAAAGAGAGTATTCCAGTCAAAATTGTCAAAAGCTTTCTCTAAGTCTACAAATGCTAGAAACGTACGTTTGCCTTTCCTTAATCTTTCTTCTGTTACCCAAGGATTTCTATTAGCCCTCGTCTTTTTACCTACTTGATCTTCTGCTACCTCCACTATTTCATCTCTCAAAGCTACCCATTCTTCTTCTACTGTAGTTCTTTCCCCCATTCTTGTCAATCGTTCCCTAATGCTCTCCCCGAATCTCTCTACAACCTCTGTTTCTTTCAGTTTATCCACGTCCCATCTCCTCAAATTCCTGCCTTTTCGCAGTTTCTTCAATTTTAATCTACAGTTCATTACCAATATATTGTGGTCAGAGTCCACATCTGCCCCTGGAAATGTCTTACAATTTAAAACCTGGTTCCTGAATCTCTGTTTTACCATTATATAATCTATATGAGACCTTCCAGTATCGCCAGGCTTCTTCCATGTATACAGCCTTTTTTTAGGATTCTTGAAAAGTGCTAACTATGATTAAGTTATGCTCTGGGCAAAATTCTACCACGCGGCTTCCTCTTTCATTTCTTAGCCCCAATCCATATTCACCTACTGTTTCCTTCTCTCCCTTCTCCTACTATCGGCTTCCAGTCATCCATGACTATTAAATTTTCGTCTCCCTTCACTACCTGAATAATTTCTTTTATCTCATCATACATTTCATCAATTTCTTCGTCATCTGCAAAGCTAGTTGTCATATAAACTTGTACTACTGTAGTAGGCATGGACTTGGTGTCTATTTTGGCCACAATAATGCGTTCACTATGCTGTTTGTAGTAGCTTACCCGAACTCCTATTTTTTTATTCATTATTAAGCCTACTACTGCATTACCCCTATTTGATTTTGTATTTATAACCCTGTGTTCACCTGTCCAAATGTCTTGTTCCTCCTGCCACCGAACTTCACTAATTCCCACTATATCTAACTTTAACCTATCCATTTCTCTCATGTATGTGCCAATGTTAACACCACGACTTCGGCAACTGCAACTGAAATGGGCACGTGACCGTCGGCACTGGACGTTGGCGCCGTGGCAGAGCGTTACGTGGTCTGATGAATCCCGATGCTTTCTTCATCATGCCGATGGGAGAGCGCGAATCCGTCGTCTTTCAAGGGAACAGCTCCTTCACACCTGTACTGCGTGACGGTGACAAGCTGGTGGCGGCTGTTTTATGGTCTGGGGAACATTCACGTGCGCATCTCGATCCAGTGGAACACGTGCAAGACACCACGAGGTCAAGGAGTATGGTACACTGACTGCAGACCACGTACACCCTTTCATGGAGATCATGTTTCCCGACAGTAGTGGCATTTTCCAACAAATGATGCGCTATGTCAGAAGGCCAGGAGTGTGGTGAAGTGGTTCGAGGAACGCAATGGCGAGTTCCAGTTGACGTGCTGGGCCCCCAGCTCGCCGTATCTGAACCCGACAGACACATCGGGGATGTGATTGTTCGTGGTGTACGAGGTGCGGCTAGAAAAAACCGGACTGATGCTGGAAAAAAACATTTATTTACAATTATTTACAATTTCATGTTATCTCCTTCAATGTACTCTCCTCCTCGGTCTCTACACCGCTCCATACGAATTTTCCACTGTTCATAGCAATGCTGCAGATCATTTTCGGTAAGTCCATACATTACTTCCGTCGCTTTTTCTTTTACTGCTTCAACAGTCTCAAATCTAGTTCCTTTCAAAGCTGACTTGACTTTAGGGAAAAGAAAAAAGTCACAGGGGGCCAAATCAGGTGAGTAGGGTGGATGATCTAAGATGGGAATGTTGTGTTTTGCCAAAAACGTCTTCACTGACAACGCACTGTGAGCTGGGGCATTGTCTTGGTGAAGGATCCATAACTTTTTTCTCCACAAATCGTTCCGTTTTCTCCGTACTCGCTCACGTAGGGTAGCCAGGACGCTAATGTAGTAATGCTGATTCACTGTTTGTCCCTCTGGTACCCAATCAATGTGCACAATCCCTTTGATGTCAAAAAAAAAAACAATCATCATTGCCTTGAATTTCGATTTTGACATTCGTGCTTTTTTTTGTCGTGGAGAACCAGGAGTTTTCCAATCCATCGATTGGCGTTTAGTTTCGGGATCGTAAGTAAAAAACCACGATTCATCGCAAGTAATAACATTTTGTAAGAAGGTGGGATCACTTTCAATGTTTTCCAGGATGTCAGAACAAATCATTCGTCGGCGTTCCTTCTGTTCAATTGTGAGACACTTTGGAACCATTTTTGAACACACTTTGTTCATGTTGAAACTTTCACGAAGAATCTGCCTAACACTTTCCTTGTCAACTCCTGTTAACTCAGACACTGCTCTGATTGTTAAACGGCGATCTTGTCGAACAAGTTTACCGATTTTTTCAATGTTTGCATCATTTTTTGCTGACAATGGTCTGCCAGTGCGAGTGTCATCACTGGTGTCTTCGCGGCCATCTTTAAATCGTTTAAACCACTCAAACACATGTGTTCGCGATAAACAGTCATCGCCGTACACTTGTTGTAACATTACAAACGTTTCACTTGCAGATTTGAAACAAAATTTGATGTTAACACGCTGTTCTTTCTGTACACTCAACATTTTCCGACGCACAGACAAAACGTCAACTACTTAAAACAGACGCCACGGGCAGACTGAGTGCAGGAGGCAGATGAAACTCGAGCAGTAGGCGGAGCGAGAGTCACGTGACAGGCCACGCGACTTTCAGCCTTATTGCATTCGTTTTATTGTTTCACCAGTACTAGTCCGGTTTTTTTCTAGCCACACCTCGTAAGAGCTCATCGCTCCCCTCCCCCGAATTTACGGGAATTAGGTGACTCCTGTGTGCAGATGTGGTAGAAGTTCCCCCCAGCGACCTACCATGTCCTCATTGCTTCCCTGCCACGACGCGTCGCCGCTGTTATTCGTGCCATCGTTGGACATACCGGCTATTAGCTAGGTGGTCATAATGTTCTGCACGGTCAGTGTATATGTTACGTTTCACTGCCAATGTAAGTATGCCACACAAGAAGTTATTCACTCCAGGGAGAAATCACGCTAATTCCATGTAACACCGTCTCTCGACTTTATGGTGGCCTTAGTTTGGTGCGGAAGAGAGACCAAAAATTTTTCAGGTATGACTTATCCAGCTCAAGCCGTTCAAAGGTGTCGATCACTACGTTTCACCCTCTGTTACATGTAGTTTCTGGCGTTTACTGTACCACTGAGGTAGGGTCATAAATCGGGCAGGACGAAATGCTGTAGGATGCCTAAATGTTCGTCAAACCAGACGCATATGCGTGATCCGTAAATCTATGAACACGGCTTTTGTTCGCCTAGAAGGTTATCATATTCTCCATGTAGACGTAAAAAAACGACAAGACCTACTCATTGTGAATGTCCGAATAAACATATGTACATACATTGTAAGACAAAAAAAGGAAAAACACCGCACCGCGAAGCAGTGCTATCCCAATGGGACGGAAATCGGTAGTACAAATGATTACAGTTTCAGAAAAATTGGATGATTTATTCAACAGAAAGTGCTTCACAAACTGAGGAAGTCAATAACGCGTTGGTCCACCTCAGGCTCTTATGCAATATTTACTCGGCTTGGCATTGTTGACACCGTTGTTGGATATCCTACTCAGTCATATCGTGGCAAATCCTAACCAACTGGGGCATCAGACCGTCAGAATCCCGCTGGTTGGAGGACCCTGCCCATAATGCTCCAAACTTTCACGATTGAGTATGTATCCGGTGACCTTGCTGGGCAAGGTAGGGTTTGGCAAGCACGAAGACAAGCAATAGAAACTCTCGCCGTGTGCGGGCGGGTATTATCGTGTTGAAATGTAAGCCCAGGACGGCTTGTCATGAAGGGCAACAAAACTGGGCGTAGAATATCATCGACACAGCATTGTGCTGTAAGGATGCTGATGTTAACAACCAAAAGTGTACTGCTATGAAAAGAAATGGCATCTCAGACAATCTCTTCTGGTTGTCGGCTTCGTTGGTCATCGGGGCTCAGTTCGAAGCGGAAATCATCACTGAAGACAATTCTATTGCAGTCAGTGAGATTTTAGACCAAAGAAATAAGTAAAAAGACGCCCTGAGTAAGATCACTGCCAACAGGGACCAAACCTTCGTAAGTTTCACGCATTGAAAATGCGGTCACAGAACCGAAAGAATTTTATTGACTGTGACAATGGCCATGGAAGCCTAGGCTTCATTGGTTTGTCTGTACAGGTACGTCACACCTACCGATTTGAATCCTATTTGGATATTTACTTCATGCAGCGTCGTTTTCGTTTTTTTCGTTTTTTCTTGGAGTGCATGTATAGTGAACTTACACATATAGCGAGAAATAAATTAAAAATTACAATAACTAGTGAAAACTTAAACTAAAGGAACAGATGTCTATTTTGTCATTTTCTAAAATCAGAAACCCAGGTCATTGAGCACGAGCCATTCCAATGCTTTTGTCGTGATATCGTGGATGTAATGAACGGTGAAGGATGTAGCGGAGAAAATCAGTGCCATATGGGCGATTGTTTGCTCTTCAGCAGCACATCAGTCGCCGCTGGGCATTCTGAACCTACCCACTGGGTCAGGCTGTTGTTGGAGACACCATTGTTTGTACGACTCCTTTTGATGTTGCACCACTGTCTTTTGGGAAGGGAAAATCCTGGAGCCTTGAAAGTTGGATCTGTCACGAGGTGGGAGTTCCTGATATCCTGATCTTGCCAAAGTGATTTCCAGTGATGCCTGATGCTGAAGTTGTGGAATTGGTTGGCGACTGCTAAAGTCTCAGTTGCTGTGAGTGACGCAGCAATACCTGACATTGGCCCCAACTGGGCATTGAAATGAATTCAGTGTCGTAAAGGGAACATTTGTGCTGGACCGGGACTCGAACGCAGATTTCCTGCTTTAAGTGAGCTCTCGCCTTACTCGCGTCGGCTGTTCGAGCACGCTTTTCGTCCAAACCAAATTCCCAAATTATCACACATTGCTTACGTAGCACTCCCACCATAGTTACTGATCGCCCCGTCACGCTGGATTTTTTCAAGAGTTCCAGGAGAGAGAGAGAGTACCTCCGCGCTGAAATGATAATGGCCGTCATGCCGTATTGCATACTTTTACATGTGTGGTGTCAGGTAACTTCATTCGCTGACTGGGAATGAATACGTCTAAACATTTCCGCCGACGTGTCTCGTCTCGGAGTCTTACTGTGGTGATTCAATACAGCCGACTGCCACGTAGACACCACTTTACCGCCATGACTCAACGTGGAGTGTGGAGGGTTACCTGGCAGCCTGGTACTTTTCTGCAGTAATCCAAAGCGACGAATGTACTGCTTGGAGTTGGTGATATGTTGTCCAGAGAATTTATAACGCTTCAGAACAGTTACAAATTCTCTCATATGGATTTTTTCGCAGTCTAAAGCAACGTTTCATTATGTGATTTATTATCTACATGTATTATGCTGAAATTAATTTTCTAAACATTGTTTATTCATGTTATACCTATGATTAATGTGTAATCATTGGAACATGGTTGGGCAAAGTATACAACGTTGTGAAAATGTGAAAAATCAGGAGTAGGGTTTCTTCCAAACAATTACTTTGTGAGAAAGGTACGCTACATAAATCGATTCCAATATGACTTGCTCTCGACTCGATGTGAGGCGCAGATGGAAATAGTGCTGGACATATATTCACATGTATGTTGCTGCACGAGATGTAGTGAACTGGGAGGATAAATAGATATCACCACAGCACGGAATAACGAGTAGCCGGAAAGCTTTGTGAAGGTGGTGATACTGGTCCATTCTCACCAACAACTGACACCACCTCAATATGCAGACTTCAACGATACGTACGTCGTCAGAGTGTAAGATCAGCCTTCAGGTGAACTGTATTCTAATGGGAAATATCCCAGTGATCTTTCCATCATGTTGTGTTCAGAATAAATTTTTCCATATGAGTGCAGTCTGCCCCTAGTAGGGTACATCACTGGCCTGAGACGTTGTTACCTGGATTAGTTTCTTCACTGGTTCCTCTTTACATGACCAAGAATCTTTGACCGGAAAAAAAAACTGATGAATAATTTTCAGTTTGGGAATGTATTTTGTTAAGTAAAAACTAAATAAACTAAAAGTTAGGTTATTCTGATATCGGCTTCAATTTTTCAAAAGTAACAGGTTTGCAGTCATCTGAGCCATTAAAGAAACAGCATTATAGGTTATTTAAACACTAGAATAAGTTTGCATCTTTTACGTCTTTGTAATTTGCTCTGTACTGTTGCCTTTGTCTTGCATGGCCTGGAGTATTTCACCATTACTTCGTCAATTTGGTGTTGCCAGTTGTGTTCAGATAATGAATTGAAAAGTGCATTATAGTTCTGGGTAGAGAAGGGGAGAGGTAGAGATGTTATCTTGGATGCAGAGTTATCCCAGATGTAGAAGTAACTTCTGGTGTGCCATATTTAAATATATTGCTCTTCGGATTTTATATTAATGGCCTTGCAAATAATAGTAACCTCAGACTTTTTGCAGATAATGCGGTCATCCGTAATGAATTACTGACTGAAAAAGCTGCTTACTATTGTCTTTGTCTTGCATGACCTGAGGTATTTCACGATTGCTTCACCAATTTGGTGTTGCCAACTGTGTTCAAATTATGAACTGAAAAGTGAATTATAGTTCTTGACAGATTTTGGGAGAGTATGGTTGTTAACGTGTCGGTGCAGTGTAGTGTGCAGGTTTATTAAAAATCCAGTATACACCATCTTGCACTGAGTGTTTCGTAATTGTTAGGCAGACGGATGCAATGCAACGAAAATTCATTGCTAGCAACAATTTCTTTACTGATGTCATTACACGTGTGTTCCATAACTGCATAACAGTAGTGGTGTGTGATTATTGAGTACATAAGTCAGGGTCACGAGCAGTTAATTTTGCAGGGAAGTTTATTAAGTTTAACTGACGACCATTTCATATCAAGATTATCATATTATTGCGATCTAACATTTTTTACAAGTGCTTAAATAAACTTCAGATCCATTCGAGACAAGCACTTCAATTAACCAATCGATCAACAAACTATTCGTATTAAAATTTTCATAGTTGTGTATGGATCCATTTTCATTGCAGTGAGCTGCACACGTTCCCATTTCAAAATAGAAATACCTCGTTCCCAAAAGTACGTTAGTGCCTGCTGAAACGGCCAAATGATTACCCGATCGATGTTTGGCGCCGGCCGAAGTGGCCGTGCGGTTAAAGGCGCTGCAGTCTGGAACCGCAAGACCGCTACGGTCGCAGGTTCGAATCCTGCCTCGGGCATGGATGTTTGTGATGTCCTTAGGTTAGTTAGGTTTAACTAGTTCTAAGTTCTAGGGGACTAATGACCTCAGCAGTTGAGTCCCATAGTGCTCAGAGCCATTTGAACCATTTTTGATGTTTGGCAACGTCACAAGCAATTTTTATACGTCACACTTACGATCCTCAGAAACTCTTTTGGACTAACATTCCGTGACAGTTATCGTTGGTCTTAATTAATTAGTCATTAATACGATAGGGTCCCTTAAGGCACAAAAGATAACGTAATTCTGAGTTGCAGCAGCACTTACGAACTGTAGGCCTGTCGACCTTCGCTCTGCATTTGAATGTAATCTATTATGCTATTTATGCTTAGTTTTGCCTCAAAGATAAGGCAGAAATAAAGCCAAAGAAACTTTTTCGCTTTTGAAAACATCATTTAATGTTTGATTGCGATGAATGCACAACCCAGAATCGGATAATGGACTGTCAGAAGTTGGATCCTAGTATGAGAGAAAGGCGATAATTTTCCTTTGCACGATCTGAGAGATTTCCACATTAATGTATTCTACTGCACACTGTAGTTATAGCAGATTGTAGAACAGTCAAGGCGCAGAACATTTTAGGAATGGCAAACTTTTCCCTCTAATTTGCAACATTGTAACGTTGGAGAAGTTATAACAACTTATAGTACTTTGTATGCATTATGAAATAAAACATTTGGATCACACAGTGTAACGATTTGTGTAGTTCATTTTGTTAGGTGCGGAGTACCGCTGGCGGAACCTGATCTGAGGACAATAAATGAGAGTGTTGTTCAGGAACGACTGTGAGGTGAAAGTCGGACACCTGTGTTTAATAGAATAGGAAATGTACATATAACACTGAATACATATAGTTTTGGGTGGAGATTTTAATTTACCAGATATAGACTTGGAGACTCAAACGTTTATAATGGGTGGCAGGGACAAAGAATCCAGTGAAATTTTTTAAATGCATTATCTAAAAACTACCTTGAGCAGTTAAACGGGAAACCGACTCGTGGCGATATCATATTAGACCTGCTGGTGACAAACAGACCCGAACTATTTGAAACAGTTAACGCAGAACAGGGAATCAGCGATAATAAAGCGGTTACAGCATCGGTGATTTCAGTCGTAAATATAAATACTAAAAAAGGTAGGAAGATTTTTCTGTTTAGCAAAAGTGACAAAAAGCAGATTTCAGAGTACTTGACGGCTCAAAACAAAAGTATTATCTCAAGCACAGATAGTGTTGAGTATCAGTGTACAAGTTCAAAACCATCGTACAATATGCATTAGGTGAGTATGTGCCAAGCAAGATCGTAAGAGATGGAAAAGAGCCACCGTGGTACAACAATCGAGTTAGAAAACTGCTATGGAAGGAAAGGGAACTTCACAGCAAACATAAACATAGCCAAAGCCTTGCAGACAAACAAAAATTACACGAAGCGAAATGTAGTGTGCGGAATGCTATGCGAGAAGCATTCAACGACTTCGAAAGTAAAGTTCTATGTACTGGCTTGGCAGAAAATCTTAAGAAATTTAGGTCTTATGCTGAGTGGTAGGTGGATCAAAACAAAATGTCCAGACACTCTGTGACCAAAATGGTACTAAAACAGAGGATGACAGACTAAAGGCCGAAATACTAAATGTCTTTTTCCAAAGCTGTTTCACAGAGGAAGACTGCACTGTAGTTCCTTCTCTAGACTGTCACACATATGACAAAATGGTAGATATCAAAATAGATGCCAGAGGAATAGAAAACACTTAAAATCGCTCAAAAGAGGAAAGGCCACTGGACCTGATGGGATACCAGTTCCTTTTTACACAGAGTACGTGAAGGAACGTGCCCCGCTTCTTGAAGTGGTGTACCGCAGGTCTCTAGAAGAGCGTAGCGTTCCAAAAGATTGGAAAAGGGCACAGGTCATCCCCTTTTTCAAGAAGGGACGTCGAAAAGATGTGCAGAACTATAGACCTATATCTCTAACGTCGATCAGTTTTAGAATTTTGGAACACGTATTATGTTCGAGTATGATGACTTTTCTGGAGACTAGAAATCTACTCTGTAGGAATCAGCATGCGTTTCGAAAAAGACGATCGTGTGAAGCCCAGCTCGCGCTATTCGTCCACGAGACTCAGAGGGCCATAGACACGGGTTCCCAGGTAGATGCCGTGTTTCTTGACTTCCGCAAGGCGTTTGATACAGTTCCCCACAGTTGTTTAATGAACAAAGTAAGAGCATATGGACTATCAGACCAATTATGTGATTGGATAGAAGAGTTGCTATATAACAAAACGCAGCATGTCATTCTCAATGGAGAGAAGTCTTCCGAAGTAAGAGTGATTTCAGGTGCGCCGCAGCTGAGTGTCGGCATAGGACCGTTGCTATTCACAATAAATGTAAATGACCTTGTGGATAACATCGGAAGTTCACTGAGACTTTTTGCGGATGATGCTGTAGTATATCGAGAGGTTGTAACAATGGAAAATTGTACTGAAATGCAGGAGGATCTGCAACGAATTGACGCATGGTGCAGAGAATGGCAATTGAATCTCAATGTAGGCAAGTGTAATGTGTTGCGAATACATAGAAAGAAAGATCTTTTATCATTTAGCTACAATATAGCAGTTCAGCAACTGGAAGCAGTTAATTCCATAAATTATCTGGGAGTAGGCACTAGGAGTGATTTAAAATGGAATGACTATATAAAATTAATCGTCGGTAAAGCAGATGCCGGACTGAGATTCTTTGGAAGAATCCTAAGGAAATGCAGTCCGAAAACAAAGGAGGTAGGTTACAGTACACTTGTTCGCCCACTGCTTGAATACTGCTCATCGGTGTGGGATCCGTGTCAGGTGGGGTTAATAGAGGAGATAGAGAAGATCCAACGGAGAGCAGCGCGCTTCGTTACAGGACCATTTAGTAATCGCGAAAGCGTTACGGAGACGATAGATAAACTCCAGTGGAAGAATTTGCAAGAGAGACGCTCAGTAGCTCAGTACGGACGTTTGTTGAAGTTTCGAGAAGATATCTTCACCGACGAGTCAAGGAGCATATTGCTCCCTCCTACGTATATCTCACGAAGAGATCGTGAGGATAAAATCAGAGAGACTAGAGCCCACATAGGGGCATACCGACAGTCTTTCTTTGCACGAATAATACGAGACTGGAATAGAAGGGAGAACCGATAGAGGTACTCGGTACCCTCCACCACACACCGCCAGGTGGCTTGCGGAGTATGGATGTAGGTGTAGAATGTTAATTTCAGACGGGCAAGCGGAAGGTAAAGCAGATGGCTGGACAATAACCTTTACGACGAGCATTACATTTTCATCGGTGTGATAGCAAAAGATAAAGATGTTGGCACGGAAGAAACAGGAAGTTAAATTTTGACATTCCTTTCACTTACAGACTGATCGGAAACCAAATTACGAAAGTTTACGTTTCCGGGGTACGGATGAACAAGTTCTACAACGAATACCCATAAGATAAACTCTAGGATGGGTGCAAATATTCAGTGCAGGGAAATAGAAAAATTAAACTGAAAACACTCCACTACATACCTATGTCTACATCTGCAGCTCCATTTGCATCCACACTCTGCGAACTACTATGAAGTGCTTGGAAGAGTGTGAAACACTCCCTTATTAACCCACTGTTATTCACTAGTGGATTATAGCCTAACAGTTTAGAATAGTTTTGACCATGTGCAACTGATGAAGGGTGATCGTTTAATATATGCACGGGAGCTGTTTCGTATCAAATCCAACAAAGCTAATTAGGATGTCAGGTACCAATAATCGGTAGATACTTTATTATTAACGTTCTATATATATTGTCTAAACAGAGTGAATGAGGCAGTTACTCCCTCCGTCTGACAAAGTAATAACGGTTAATTCATCACAGGTCGCCTATTAACGTCGTTACGCGCCAATATTCTTCATGTAGCACTGAATGAAAAATCCTCACTGCAATCCAAATCGTGGGTGCCCGGTGCGGTTGTCGCGTAATCACGGTACACAAATGAATTCTTAAACTCATCAACAAATCGCTCAGTGAATGCCATTTACGTATTTGCTGGAGGTCAGGCACATGGCGTTGGGTGACACAAACAGCCGTTAGAAAGTTGTAAACGCGGTCGGCCGTCCTACCAAAATCCACCCTGTTCGCTTAGCAGCCAACAATTTGCTCGCCCCGCGTCTCAACACTGACTACTTCTCTGACGCACCCGGTGCTCGACTATCGATAGTACCTACTGCGTCCTGCGTGAGGCAAAGATATATTGTTCTCAATACGCAAGGGGCTGTTGGCCCCTTACAAGTAAATGTCCAACTGTTCCAGTTACCAGAGTTTTTTCTCGTTCAATTCGCGTATGGAGCGCGGGAAGAATGACTGTTTAAATGTTTCTGTGTGTGCTGTTAAGTAATCTAATCTTGCCCTCACGATCCCTAGGGCTACCACGGGTAAAATAAACCAATGACCATTCGTGCTGCCCTTCTCTGCATACGATAAATAAACCCTGATTGTCATATTTGGTACGGTTCGCCGGCCCAAGTGGTCGTGCGGTTCTAGGCGCTGCAGTCTGGAACCGCGAGACCGCTACGGTCGCAGGTTCGAATCCTGCCTCGGGCATGGATATGTGTGATGTCCTTAGGTTAGTTACGTTTAACTAGTTCTAAGTTCTAGGGCACTAATGACCTCAGGAGTTGTGTCCCATAGTGCTCAGAGCCATTTTGGTACGGTTCCTCACACTTGACCAATATTATGGGAGAGTTCGCACGAATTATTTGTAAGCAATCTGATCTGTAGATTGATTACATTTCACAAATATTCTGCCAATGAACCGAAGTCTGCTGCCTGCTTTACCAGCGATCGAACCTATGTGACAGTTCCGTTTTTATGACCCAGCTAAGTGTTACACCCAGGTATCTGCATGAGTTTATCAATTCCAACTGTGGCTCACTTATATTCATAGGATATTACGTTTTCTCGTTTTTGTAAAGTGCACAGTTTTACATTTCTGAACGTTTGTATCACCACTTTTCGGTTTTTAATCGTGGAAGCGGATCTGAAATGTGCTCTTTAGTAGCTGCACCATACAATGAGAGAAAGAAAGAGGGAGAGAAACTATGTATTATGTTTTTGGAGCATTTAGCTCCGGTTCTTTTTAATGGCATACACTGTAAACCAGTACTATTATAAACCCAAATATACTATCCTTTGTCTTACCCACTTTGCTTATAAACGTCTACGTTAAGTTCTTCCAAATCTGTAAATTACACGCAAGGTAGGGGACGGGTTCTTCGACATAAGGAACCAATGTTCTGAAATAGATGTTTCAGTCAGCACGAAGACTCGAATATCTGATACAGGTAACGCAGGTTTGTAGACCGGTAATGTTTCTTTACACAGAGCTGGCTTTCTCAGCGATGTTGGTAGCACTGTCATAGTTAGTTACTTGTTCTTTCACAGACCATTTACAGAGTGATTTATGACATCAAATCTTAACTGAAAAAAGAAAGATTTTTTAAAAAAATGATCATGCATACAGCAATATTATCGCCTGTATGTTTTAACTAACATGTTGTGTTGTCAATTTTGATAAGTTGCGTTTTTTAAACATATTCGCAAACAAATTTATAATTACTCTAAAAATACTTTTACACTATTAATTTGTATCATGTTTTTCGACAGTGCCCACTACACACAAACACACACACTCACTCAATCACACACACACACACACACACATACATACACATACACATACACACACACACACACACACACACACACACACACACACACGTTAGGTCGTTGACGATACTGTCGCCATTCTGTTGAATTCTTCGTGTTCTCACCTCTGCTCGCCTGAATAAGCTGTTCCCAACCTCACCAAAATGAATGAGATGTGGAGCTTAAGAAAATGGAAGGTAAGCATTGTCCACCACAGATCACTGGCATAGTATTTTACGGTAAGATTCATTACATTATGACAATGTACTGTAGAATGCAGTTGTTTATCTGTAAATACTGTTACTTTCCTGGTCGTCTTCCTGCCAGCCAGCTTGTCTGTCCGACTGTTAAGAACCTTGTCTCTCAAAAACAAGTGGATGTGTCAAGCTCAAATTTGTGTCGTATACAGGGCTATTACAAATGATTGAAGCGATTTCATAAATTCACTGTAGCTCCATTCATTGACATATGGTCACGACACACTACAGATACGTAGAAAAACTCATAAAGTTTTGTTCGGCTGAAGCCGCACTTCAGGTTTCTGCCGCCAGAGCGCTCGAGAGCGCAGTGAAACAAAATGGTGACAGGAGCCGAGAAAGCGTATGTCGTGCTTGAAATGCACTCACATTAGTCGGTCATAACAGTGCAACGACACTTCAGGACGAAGTTCAACAAAGATCCACCAACTGCTAACTCCATTCGGCGATGGTATGAGCAGTTTAAAGCTTCTGGATGCCGCTGTAAGGGGAAAATCAACGGGTCGGCCTGCAGTAAGCGAAGAAACGGTTGAACGCGTGCGGGCAAGTTTCACGCGTAGCCCGCGGAAGTCGACGAATAAAACAAGCAGGGAGCTAAACGTACCACAGCCGACGGTTTGGTAAATCTTACGGAAAAGGCTAAAGCACAAGCCTTACCGTTTACAATTGCTACAAGCCCTGACACCCGATGACAAAGTCAAATGCTTTGAATTTTCGGCGCGGTTGCAACAGCTCAAGGAAGAGGATGCGTTCAGTGCGAAACTTGTTTTCAGTGATGAAGCAACATTTTTTCTTAATGGTGAAGTGAACAGACACAATGTGCGAATGTGGGCGGTAGAGAATCCTCACACATTCGTGCAGCAAATTCGCAATTCACCAAAAGTTAACGAGTTTTGTGCAGTCTCACGGTTTAAAGTTTACGGCCCCTTTTTCTTCTGCGAAAAAAAGTTACAGGACACGTGTATCTGGACATGCTGGAAAATTGGCTCGTGCCACAACTGGAGACCGACAGCGCCGACTTCATCTTTCAACAGGATGGTGCTCCACCGCACTTCCATCATGATGTTCGGCATTTCTTAAACAGGAGATTGGAAAACCGATGGATCGGTCGTGGTGGAGACCATGATCAGCAATTCATGTCATGGTCTCCGCGCTCTCCCAAATTAACCCCATGCGATTTCTTTCTGTGGGGTTATGTGAAAGATTCAGTGTTTAAACCTCCTCTACCAAGAAACGTGCCAGAACTGCGAGCTCGCATCAACGATGCTGTCGAACTTTTTGATGGGGACATGCTGCGCCGAGTGTGTGAGGAACTTGATTATCGGCTTGATGTCTGCCGAATCACTAAAGGGACACATATCGAACATTTGTGAATGCCTAAAAAAACTTTCTTAGTTTTTGTATGTGTGTGCAAAGCATTGTGAAAATATCTCAAATAATAAAGTTATTGTACAGTTGTGAAATCGCTTCAATCATTTGTAATAACCCTGTATTAATGTATATGGTCCATTGGCAGTGTAAAAATTTTAAGCTTCTTTGTCAATTCAATCGAAAGATATGGCAATTTATGTTACTGATTTTGATTACATCTCTGTTGATCCATTGTGCATAAGGGACAGCGGAAGGTCAAATACCTACCAAGGAAAATCGCTAAACAACTGTGTGTTTTGAGAAGTTATTTTATTTAGACAACCAGTTTCGGCATCTCAATAATGTGATCGTCAGGCTCCTATGCATTCCATGAATAGGTAGTCAGATGTAACGATATTTGCATAAATGGGGCAATCAATACTCACGGAATGTAGATATTGCTGGCTTATGCAAGTATGATTATTCAAGTATGGATATATCTGACTCGCTATACATGGAATGCATAGGGCATGAAGATGGCATTATTGAGATGCCGAAACTGATTGTCTAAACAAGATAACTTCTTAGAACATACGGCTGTTTCACGATTTTCTATATAAATATTTTGATTAGGGATGGCTGTTATCGCTGAAACAACCTGTTTTCGGTTACATCGTTTTTTTTTCTCATGTCACTTTAACCTGACTGTTACAACCGGTCAAAATAACCAGTTTCTGAAATAATCGATTTTCTGATTTTTATTCCTAATTATTTCCTGTAATAAACACAGAAATCGAACGAAGACTGAAAAATTTCACTAACTCACTTTCAAGATACATAGAATCAAAACATTAAATTAAGCAGACAAATAATAGAAAACTTAGTCCGTCTACTGTTCACTGTTTTCTTTGAAAAAAATCACCAGTATTCTCCTACTGATTCTAATTTTTTGAAATTTCTCCCAAAAATCATGTTGTAATTGGGGATCATATTCTATTTGAGCATTACGAATAGTCTGTAAAGGGTGAAAAATGAGGTTGAAGAACTGTACTTTTCGTGTTAATTTGTCCATTTTCAAGGGCTACAAGCAGGCAAACTGTGTAGACACAGGCATCAGATCGACTACTTTCTATTTTTATTGTTCACTATGAATAAATTGTCGTTATGTTTTTAATTTGTTACTGTTAGTAAATTGCAATACATTTCCAGGGGCAGATGTGGGCTCTGACCACATTCTATTGGTTATGAACTGAAGAAACTGCAAAAAGTTGGGAATTTCAGGAGATGGGACCTGGATAAACTGAAAGGACCAGAGGTTGTAGAGAGCTTCAATGAGAGCATTAGGGAACGATTAACAAGAATGGAGGAAAGAAATACAGTAGACGAAGAATGGGTAGCTTTGAGAGATGAAATAGTGAAGGTAGCAGAGGATCGAGTAGGTAAAAAGACGAGGGCTAATAGAAATCCTTGGGTAACAGAAGAGATATTGATTTAACTGATGAAATGATGATGAATCCCATACTCCTCGACAGAGCATAGGGGACGATGACGGAGACCCGCACCGCTGTACTAGGCAAGGTCCAAGCGGAAGTGGTTTGCCATTGCCTTCCTCCGACCGTAATGGAGACTAACTGGTGAAAGGAGAAAATATAAAAATGCAGTAAATAAAGCAGACAAAAAGGAATACAAACTGCTCAAAAATGAGATCGACAGGAAGTGCAAAATGGCTAAGCACAGATGGCTAGAGGACAAATGCAAGGATGTAGAGGAGTATATCACTAGGGGTAAGATAGATACTGCCTACAGGAAAATCATAGAGACATTTGGAGAAAAGAGAACCACTTGCATGAATATCAAGAGCTCAGATGGAAACCCAGTTCTAAGCAAATAAGGGAAAGCAGAAAGGTGGAAGGAGTATATAGAGGGTCTATAAAAGGGCGATGTTCTTGAGGACAATATTATAGAAATGGTAAAGAATGTAGATGAAGATGAAATAGGAGATATGATACTGCGTGAAGAGTTTGACAGAACACTGAAAGACTTGAGTCGAAACAAGGCCCTGGGAGTAGAAAAAAATGGCTCTGAGCACTATGGGACTTAACTTCAGAGGTCATGAGTCCCCTAGAACTTAGAACTACTTAAACCTAACTAACCTAAGGACATCACACACATCCATGCCCGAGGCAGGATTCGAACCTGCAACCGTAGCGGTCGCTCGGTTCCAGACTCCGGGAGTAGACAACATTCCATTAGAACTACTGACGGCCTTGGGAGAGCCAGGCCTAACAAAACTATACCATCTATTGAGCAAGATGTATGAGACCGGCGAAATACCCTCAGACTTCAAGAAGAATACAGTAATTCCAATCCCAAAGAAAGCAGGTGTTGACAGACCTGAAAATTACCGAACTATCAGTTTAATAAGCCACGGCTGCAAAATACTAACACGAATTCCTTACAGACGAATGGAAAAACCGGTAGAAGCCGACCTCGGGGAAGATCAGTCTGGATTCCGTAGAAATGGTGGAACACGTGAGGCAATACTGATCCTACAATTTATCTTAGAAAATAGATTAATGAAAGGCAAACCTACTTTGCTAGCATTCGTAGACTTAGAGAAAGCTTTTGGCAATATTGCCTGTAACACTCTCTTTCAAATTCTGATGGTGGCAGGGGTAAAATACAGGGAGCGATGGCTATTTACAATTTGTACAGAAACCAGATGCCAGTTATAAGAGTCGAGGGGCTTGCAAAGGAAGCAGTGGTTGGGAAGGGAGTGAGACAGGGTTGTAGCCTCTCCCAGATGCTATTCAATCTGTATATTGAGCAAGCAGTAAAGGAAACAAAAGAAAAATTCGGAGTAGGAATTAAAAGCCATGGAGAAGAAATAAAAACTTTGAGGTTCGCCGATGACATTGTAATTCTGTCAGAGACAGTAAAGGACCTGGAAGAACAGCTGAAGGGAATGGACAGTGTCTTGAAAGGAGGATATAAGATGAACATCAACAAAAGCAAAACGAAGATAATGGAATGTAGTCGAAGTAAATCGGGCGATGCTGCGGGAATTGGATTAGGAAATGAGACGCTTAAAGTAGTAAAAGAGTTTTGCTATTTGGGGAGCAAAATAACTGATGTTGGTCGAAGTAGTGAGGATATAAAATGTAGACTGGCAATGGCAAGGAAAGCATTTCTGAAGAAGAGAAATTTGTTAACATAGAGTATAGATTTAAGTGTCAGGAAGTCGTTTCTGAAAGCATTTGTATGGAGTATAGCCATGTGTGGAAGTGAAACGTGGACGATAAATAGTTTAGGCAAGAAGAGAATAGAAGCTTTCGAAATGTGGTGCTACAGAAGAATGCTGAAGATTAGATGGGTAGATCACATAATAATGAGGAGGTATTGAATATAATTGGAGAGAAGAGAAATTTGTGGCACAACTTGACTAGAAGAAGGGATCGGTTGGTAGGGCATATTCCGAGGCATTAAGGGATCACCAATTTAGCATTGGAGGGCAGCGTCGAGGGTAAAAATCGTAAAGGGAGACCAAGAGAGGAATACACTAAACAGATTCAGGAAGATGTAGGTTGCAGTAGGTACTGGGATATGAAGAAGCTTGCCCAGGATAGAGTAGCATGGAGAGCTGCATCAAACCAGTCTCTGTACTGAATACCACAACAACAACAACAACAACTGTTAGTGTAATTTCCTTCCTACTTTATTATTACATAGAAATGGCAGACAAGTCTTTTACCTCTTAAAGCAAATGAAGCATTGTACTTCACTGCTACGTCACTTCGTAAGAAGTATTCCGTGACTAGGGTTGGTGCCACTCTGCAGTGTCGTCCGGCGACGACATTGAGGAGCTACTGTATAGAACAGATGGGGGCAACTCTTTTCACACTGCACATACACGCGTACCTTAAGCAAAATTTCGAAATAATTCAGATTTTACGTATAAATAATACCGCTTTTCTTAAAAAGTAGTACTTAAAAACCGAAAAATTTTTGTTTACTGATGTGGCTAATCGATATTTCGTTTTTTTACTCAGTAATTAACAAAAAATTAAAGAAGAACAGTTGTTACAACCGAGACAAAATAAATAACGAAAAACATCGGTTTTTCATCACGAAAATACCGGTATCGGCTACAGCTAGCCTGTTTGTCCCATCCCAGATTTTTATGCTCGAAAACTCACGCATCAAAACCTGTAGTTTAGTCCCCGCTGGGCTACAATCGTGAAATTTGGCAAGAAGTAAGATTTCGCAGCACAAGTAAAGGGCAAAATCCAAAACTGCTAATTTGTAAGTGTATGACACCAAAATATATATTTTTTTGTCATTTGTTATCCGACTTCAAACGTGAAATTAAAATATTCTCGAAAGTATTGGAACCCCTGCGACCGATATCTTACCAGAGTCAATATCGATAAAAGGCAGAAATCGTCAATATCCTCGACTGTCGGAATGGACAAACTGACTGTATACAGTATTGAATGTGCGCTAGTCCTACTCGCATGTGACCAGTTTTTTTACTGTTTGTAAGCTGCTTATCGTTACACGTATCGACAGTCGGCTTTTAGCACTGCATTTGTTTCTTTGGCGTATGATCGGTGGCGTTTGCCGCGAAATGTGTACTGGGGTTCCCCGAGGCAGAAAAAACGGCAGCCTGGCTCGCCCGTCAGAGCCTTTAATGGAGCGTGAAATCGAGAAGTATATTTGTTTGATAAAGATTGTTCTTTAGTGGGCCTGTGCGTGTATGCCTCTTAATATCTCAAAGGATACCTTCAGTGTACAGTTGCAGCCAACTCGTGCGTTTTATAAACATATTCTCGTATAAATTTGCCACATCAAATTTAATGATCCAAGAAATTCATGATAACGCTCACAAGACAATCAGCAGACTATCGCGGTTTGGCTGTGAAACTGACTCTGATTTATGTATGATAATACTAAGTGAGCAATGTAGCCCTGAGGAAGAACAGGTTTCAGAAAAAAGTTGATTTTACTAGGACTGTGTTATATTGACTAGCATAATAGACTCCGTTCCTTCCGTGTCTAACTTAATATGTTTTTAAAACAATTCATCATATTTACAAACGACTGTGCCTCGTAGGAGGAAGAGTGTGCTGACGCCTGAGTTAGGTGGTATACACCAAGGTTTTAAAACAAACTTTCTCATCACTTACCGAAATGAAAGGTAAACAACCAATATTATTCCAGCTGGGCCTCTTACACATCCCCTAATCGGTGTTAACAAAAAAATCGTTGACGTTGTAGTATGAATTATACAAGAACTATGCTTTAACTGACTGAATTTTAGTCGTCTCTTTAATCTTTTCGTTCAAGTTGATGTAAAATTTTATTCGTTTGTAGAAAATACTGTTTCGTGGTTTTTGTCCATTTTCTCTTGGTAAATGTAAAATTAGAATGGCTCTTGTTCCACAAATGCTACTGTTTAGCATGGCTCTTGATCCACGAATGCTGCTGTTTGAGAGATAATTGCTAATGTTCTTCTTGATGTGTGTAACTGATTGGTAGATATATTCATGTGGTGAAGTTAGAATTCCCAACTGTTTAAACAGCTCTTATAGGGAGTTTGGATGCTATATGTAGTAAATATTCTAATAGCCTTTTTTTTAGCTTGAAGGCCGCGTCTGTGTTTTATATTTGTGTTTGCTAAAGAGTCTAAGACTTTTTTATCCACATTTCATTTCAAGGAAATATTTTCTCTCTTTAAGCAGAAATTCATGTTTTCTTTATGTTCAGTGCAAGTTTATAAACAACATTTAGCCTTTCATTTCCTTCTTCTACTAGGAGGTCTGGTATTTTATCTGTGAATAAAATGTTACTCCCTCATATCTAACTTTGTATGGAAAATCTTGATGTGTATCAAAAACAATATTGGTCCCATCGTTCTGCCCTGAGGGATCCTGTGTTAATTTACTTGGAATATGATAAATGTTTCATTAAAAGTTTTGCTTTCTTTCAAGTCTGTGTACCCTTTGTATCTTGTTTTTCGTATGTGATCCGAACCAGTCATTGGCAGTTCCCATATTCCAAATTACTGTAGTTTTTTCAGCATAATTTTATGGTCATTAGTATCAAAAGCCTTTGATATATGTAAAAATATACCAGTGACCTATTCAGTCTTCTCTAAAGCATCACTCCCACTTTTGTAAACTGTGGCTGATTGTATACTTCTACTGCTCTGGGAACTGAACTGTGCTTCAGTTAGGAGGTTATTTTCGTTCAAGGGATTCCTTAGTCAGAATTTCTTAACAGATTCTATTACTTTTAGAATTATTAGAGGAGAGAAGTGAGCCTGTAGAATTCTACATTTCTGCATTAACTTTTTTTAGTAGAAGCAGAACTTCTCCTTGTTTCAGATGCATTAAGTTGCGCGACTGCTACGGTCGCAGGTTCGAATCCTGCCTCGGGCATGGATGTGTGTGATGTCCTTAGGTTAGTCAGGTTTAAGTAGTTCTAAGTTCTAGGGGACTGATGACCACAGATGTTAAGTCCCATAGTGCTCAGAGCCATTTGAACCATTTTTGCATTAAGTTACCTGGAGTGATAGAATCTTGTTTACGAGATACATATTTTAAAGTAAACTGACAGGCACTGCCTCTATGCCAGTTGAATTCTTACTTTTAATTTCTATACTGTTTCCTTGACATCGTACTCTGTGGCGGGTAACATCACTGTACTTGATGCACAATATTTTTCTTGAACAAAACTTGGTTGTTGCACTTTCGTTTTTCCTCTGATACCTACTTCAATCTTTTATCTGTAATTTATCGTGATTTTTTTCTGTTTTTCTGTTTCTTGTTTTACGACCTTCCAGCCAACTTCGCTTTTATTTTCAGCATCAAGTACTGTTTTGTAATTAGCTCATCTTCGTTGGCAACCAGCTTTGAGCTCTTTCTTTACCTTCCACTCACGAAAAGCGCCCGGGAAAAACGAACTCATAAATCTTCCCGTACGAGCTGTGATTTCTGTTATTTTATGACAATGATCACCTCTCGCTATGTAAATGGGTGCTAACAAAATATTTACACATTCGGAGGAGAAAATTGGTGAAGAGATCACATTGCAACGAAAAACGATTTAGTTTTAATGACTGTCACCCCAACTCGCGTATCATATCCGTGGCACTCTCTTTCCCTATTTTGGAATAATCTTCTATCAGTGTTCTTGATTTTGAAACTGCGGTTATAATTTAAAAAGTCTGGCTCATTAATGAAACTGGGGCATTTCATGGTTTGGGAGGGCTTTCTTGTACCTGCTGGGTGTTTCTACTGATGCGGGTAATTTTAGAAAGTGCTATTCAAAATTTAGTTTAAAAGTTGTATGGAACTTAGAGAACTTTGCACATACACTGTTTTTTTTTCGTATAAACTGATCGCAGATTTGGTTTAACAATACCATGCAAAATCTTGAATTTTGGGTTCGAAAGAGATCTTTTGTAGGCGTGCTATCAGCTGGGCTTATCGATCTCAGCTTCTACTGTTTTTAACGCAGAAATGAACATATAGTCCGGTATCTTTTACATGGAAAATGCAGTATTCTCTGTCTGTATCTGTAGCAACAGGATGTGATACTGACGGTGAGGTTTTTGTTTCTGTTGTTGTGTTGTTGACCAACCGTGAAATGAAAAAAATTCCACAATCGCCTGAGATGCGTCTACGGGGAAGTTAGCACAGTTTACAGTTGTCGTTTATCTGTCGAAGGCGGAGTATTATTCGTTATAGGGACGTCTAGAAATACTTTTTGTGTTGTGGAGCAGGATGAGGTGCACGGAAAGCTGAGCGACTATACTGAGAAAAGGCGCACGAGAGACTTCAGCCCAATTGGAATAAGTTTGTTGTGGCGGGTAGAAATCTATGAGAAATTGAGTCGTTCACGGAACAGAGAACAAGCAGGTGTTCTCGGCAATGAACTGGTCGCAAAGTAGAATTTGAGATGGTTTTGTACCTGTAGCAGTAGATTCATTAATAAGCATCAATCAGCTTGTCTGTGAAATGCGCTACCATGAATACACCGCGGAGAATATTGACGGAATATCAATTACAGCATTATAAGGAACGTGGTCTAGGGGTAGCATCTTTAGCTACTAATCAAAACGTCCTGGGTTCCAGGTTCAAACCCAGCTGCTATTTAAAATTGGAATCTAAGTCATCAGCAGTGGCAGGCAAAGATTTGCGGCATAAGAAATCATCCTTGTTCTGGAAAGAAATCACTGCGTTAAAGACACATAATGTGAATCCACAGGACATGTGGACTGTAATTGAAAAACTGTTGTGATGATCTCACCATTGGCAAAAGATTTCAGATTAGCCCCCAAGCGGATCTCTGGGAGGGTACTGCCAAGGAGGAGGTGACTATAAGGAGAAGATGGGAAACCAACAAAGGAAGAACAGTGTGCGAGTAGGAGCATGGACTGTTAGAAGTTTGAATATCGTAGGAGAGCTAGAAACTCTATGAAGTGTAATGCAAGGCTCAGTCTAGATGGGGTGGGGGTCAGTGAAGTGAAATGGAAAGAAGACAAGGATATCTGGTGTGACGAGTAGAGGGTAATATCAACAGCAGCAGAAAATGGTATAACGGTAGGAGGATTCCTTATGAAAGGATGGTAGGACAGCAGATCAACACCGACAACAATAATTGAGGTATATATGCCGACATCGTAAGCTGAATATGAAAAGATAGAGAAAGGATGTTGAATAGTTAATTCAGTAAGTAAAGTGAGATGAAAACCGAATAGTCATGGGAGATTGGAATGCTGTTATAGGGGAAGGAATAGAAGAAAGCGTTACGGAATAATTTGGGCTTGGTAGTAGGAGTGAGAGAGAGGAGAAAGATTAATCGAGTTCTACAATAAATTTCAGATTGTGTTAGCGAATACTCTGTTCAAGAATTACAGGTGGAGGAGGTAGACTTGGAAAATGCCGGGAAATACAGTAAGGTTTAAGTTAGTAAGGTTTAAGTTAGATTACATCATGGTCAGCCAGAGATAGCGAAATCAGATATTGAATTTTAAGGCATACCCAAGGGCAGATATAGACTCAGGTCACAATTAAGTAATGAAGAGGAGGCTGTAGCTTAAGAGGCTAGTCAGGAAGAATCAAATCTTATGGGACTTAACTGCTGTGGTCATCAGTCCCTAAGCTTACACACTGCTTAACCTAAATTATCCTAAGGACAAACACACACACCCATGCCCGAGGGAGGACTCGAACCACCGCCGGAACCAGCCGCACAGTCCATGACAGCAGCGCCTCAGACCGCTCGGCTAATCCCGCGCGGCTCGCAGATAGGTGGGGTACGGAAGTTCTAAGGGATGAAGACATACGCTTGAAGCTCTCTAAGGTTACAGATACTTCGATAAGAAACTGCTCAGCAGGCAGTTCGATTGAAGAGGAATGGATATCTCTGAAAAGGGAAATCACAGAAGTTGGAGAGAAAAACGTAGGTACAAGGAAGGTAACTGCGCAGAAACCAAGGGTACAGAAGAAACACTTCAGTTGATTGATGAAGGAAGGAAGTACAAAACTGTTCTGGGAAATTCACGAGTACAGAAATACAAGTCACTTAGGCTGTGCAGGGAAGCTAAGGTGAAATGGCTGCATGAAAAATTCGAAGAAATCGAGAAAGAAATGATTATTGGAAGGGTTGACTCTGCATGTGGAAAACTCAAAAGGACCTTCGATAAAACTAAAAGCAAGGGCGCTAACATTAAGAGTGCAATGAGAATTTCACTGTTAAATGCAGAGGAGAGAACAGATAGGTGGAGAAAGTACACTGAGGTCCTCTATGAGGAGGAGGACTTATCTGATGACGTGGTAAAAGAAGAAACAGGAGTTATTATGGAAGAGATAGGGGATTCAGTATTAGAATCAGAATTTAGAAGATCGTTGGAAGGCTTAAAGTCTATTAAGACAGAAGGGATAGAGAACATTCCATCGGAATTTCTAAAATCATTGGGGCATATGGCAACAAAACGACTGATCGCGTTGGTGTGTAGAATGTATGAGTCTCGCAACATCACATCTGACTTTCGGAAAAACACCATCCACACAATTCCGAAGACGGCAAGAGCTGACAAGTTCGAGAATTATCGCACAATAAGCATAACAGACCACGCGTACAAGTTGCTGACAAGAATAATATACAGAAGAATGGAAAAGAAAATCGAAGATGTGCTAGATGACGATCACTTTGGCTTTAGAAAAGGTAAAGGCACGAGAGAGGCAATTCTGACGTTGCGATTGATAATGTACTATCGAGAAATAGGGGAGAGAGTGTCAATAATAATAATAACAATAATAATAATAACAATAATAATAATAATATGCATACCTTATTTGACAAACGAAGTAACTGTTTTTGTGCAATTTTGTTGTTTTGTACATAATTAACTACAGCTTAGCGCAATAGCGAAATAATGTGTAACGTTCGCAACCCTCCATGTCGCATTCTTGTGTAAGTGGGAGTTTTTTCGTGCTTTTCCATTTTTTCGGACAATTGTGCAAGATCGCTAAGAGATGAATAAGTTAAGGAATTTACTTTTGGTCTGAAAATCAGGCATTATTACGTTGCACCCACACAACTAGTGCTAACTGTACACTCCCTTGCTAAATGTTCGCTTGTACTGACGCTCATTTGATTTCGTCACTCTCTCTTTCAAAGGGTTTGTTCTCGGAGGCCCCGGTTCCTTTGCGGCTAACTTTTCCTGGTCATTTACGTTCCTGCTTCCAGAATGAGATTTTCACTCTGGAGCGAAGTGTGCGCTGATATGAAACTTCCTGGCAGATTAACGCTGTGTGACAGAGATAGACACGAACTCGGGATCTTTCCTTTTCGCGGGCAAGTGCTCTAGCGACTGAGCTACTCAAGCACGCCTTACGACCCGTCCTCACAGCTTTACGTTTCTGTTAGCATTTAAAAAAGATCCAACACAGTTCATGTTTGCGCTGCATACGAAAGTCGATATTCTGCGGACGCAATATCGTGACAGTTTTAGGTTGGGAGTGTTTTGAACTATAGTTGCGTAAGGTGCGTGTAGAAGTCGGGCCTGAACAACCGCAGGAAACAATTGCGCTGTAGCCACTACCAAATGCTTTTCGTACTGTAATTTATTTTATGTTGTTGGTTGCTTGTTTTATTTTCTTATTTTGAAATGAGTGGAGGGACTAATGTTGGTGCATAAAGGGATTCTAATACGTCTCTCACCACAGCAAAAGGAATCAGCGATCTCCATGACCGTTATGTCAGTTGTGTTTTCGGTTGGATGGCAGCCCTTCGAGAGAGACGCAGGGCTTATTCCTTCGCACCGCTCCTCTCCCTCCGGACAGCCTAAGTTCTCATTTGTTTACGTTCGAGGCCGACTGCCACGATGTACTTTCCGCATAATACCTGCACAGTAAACAACCAACACCAAACACAAAGTGCCGTTTGTGGATATGATCAAACTCAAGTGACCAACATGGCCACTTGACTCGAATACAAATGAGGCGCCGAGATCCATAAGGACCTAAAGCACACCGCCGTCGATCCCACATTTAAGTGAATATCAGAGAAACGAAGGATACAGCATTTCGTGAATTTTCACATATGCCATGTGGACCTTCATCACAGATAAACCTAAATCGTCATACGATCAACAGATTTCAGAAGCATGAATAAATGCTACGGACCTACAATCGACTGTGATGTGCTTCAGCCCCTTATGATTCTCAGCGCCTCCAGTGGATTACTGTATGATAAATTTCACAATTTAATATACTATAACTCAATCAGAAACTCACAAAATAGGCTTACTGTCAGTACAACTTTCACGTATACTGACGTCCGATCTAATTTTACCACAGAGTATATTGTAAGTGAATTGGAATATCTGAGGAGTGTGCTATCATCTAGCAGGATTTATGGCGAGCGAACGGGGGTATAAAAGCCTCCCGTAGTTTGCTACCGCTTGGTGGCACTGACGGAAACTTCGGAAACGTCTAGTTGAGTGGTATGTGAACCGTGCACGTTGCTTATCAAATCCGTATGTATTTGGCCCATAAGGCAATTACGTCACGCCAGTTGCGCATGCTCAAAAAATCATTAAAACGTGCACAACTGGAGGTGTGGTGGTTCAAATGGCTCTGAGCACTATGGGACTCAACTTCTGAGGTCATTAGTCCCCTAGAACTTAGAACTAGTTAAACCTAACTAACCTAAGGACATCACAAACATCCATGCCCGAGGCAGGATTCGAACCTGCGACCGTAGCAGTCTTGTGGTTCCATACTGCAGCACCTTTAACCGCACGGCCACTTCGGCCGGCTACTGAAGGTGTGCTCGCAGTCCTGTTGCCAAGTCTCACAGAGTCTAGAGGAGCAGTAGCGCGGTAGATGTAAGTGCCGTATCTTTCAGGATTGCAGCATCTATGTTACGATTATCAGCATTCAAGGAAAAATAACCAATAAATCCGCAAGGCGTCGAAAGTCAGGGTGTTCACATGCTCTTGTGCTCTTCCAGAGCAGCTGCCACTGGGTGGATACCATCGAAACAAAGCCGTTTCTCGTTGCGGTGTTATCTTATCATGAAATTTCAATCAGCAATTTTCTCCCACGAATGCGAAAACATTTTGTTGATGCCGACCTACATAGGGAGACATGATCATCATAAAAAAATAAGAGGAATCAGAGATCGCACGCAAAGATACAGTTGTTCGTTTCCCCGCTCTCTGTCCGAGTATGTAGGTGGCTCGATGAATTCTCCTCAAGAAGCTGAAGTATGATTTGCAGAGTAGGCATGCAGATGCAGATGTAGAATTGGACAGTAGGTCACTGGAGTCGTATGGTGCAGTCTGATGAATCGCCATTTAGCTTCTTTTCATATGATGCGAGGAGCTGAAAACACGATAAAGATTAAATTGATAATTTTTACTTATGGATCGTCTGACAGCAACTGAATAAAACACAATTTTAGTGCGATACGCGCTCGCCTTTATTTTCTGCAAGGCATCATCAGTGGCCTGGAATATGTACGTATGTTAGCTACTTAATTTACATTTTTGTCACTGTGACTATAGGTTATAAACAGTTATGGTAGTATTTCCTGTTAAGTAGTAATGTTTTGAACTGTACATACAAGGTGTGTGGACAATTTGTTACATATTACGCTCCTGTTGCATTTTTGGTGTTGTTCTTCTTCTTATGAATGCCAATTCCACAGCACTACGAACTGAACGCTTGTTTCAATGCAATGTTTTGGTTTCTGTTGCCGACTGTCAAATGTTTTTGCCAAAGATAGAATGTTATTGCCAAGCTTTCGAGTGTAATTATTGAAGTATCTGTGATCTGTTCGTGTGTATGTGGGGGGGGGGGGAGGGGAAAAGTTTTTTTGTTTTATGTTATCATTTTCTTTATTAAGTGTTGTTGCTACACACTAGTGAAATCAAGGACACAGTAAAACTTCTGCTCACACGCACCTTTATTCTCACACGTCCATTTTACAGTTATCGTAGAAATATATCCGCTGCAGAGGGCAGCACAATGTACAGACTTTACAGAACACCAACAGATGGCGTAGGAGTCTTCATTCCCCGACATCCTCCCCACCCTGGTCCATCTCGAGGGGGATGACCAGCTGGACTGGTCGACAGATCTTCATACCATCTGGCTGGCGGAGGATGATGCACCGTATTTTACTGTCTCTGCCATGCCGCACTTCTTCTACCACAGCCCTCTTCCACAAGTGCCGTGGTTTGCTGTCTTCTTGGAGCAGAACAACCTCTCCAATTCTCGGTTTCCTTTGCGAAGGGTATCCCTTCACCTCATGATATTGTCTTAGCAGCAGGAGGTATTCTGTCTTCCACCTGCGCCAGATGTCGTCATTGACCTTTTCTCTGAGTCAGAACTCCTTGGCAAGATCGTTTCTAGTTGCTGGCTCTGGCCCACATGGAATTGTTACCAATTTCCCACCATTCAGAAAGTGAGCTGGCGTCAATGCAGTGTCGCTCTCTCCTTGACTGATGGGTCGTGAGTTTATTGCGGCTTCTATGCTGATCAAGGTGGTGTTTAAGCTCTCTTCATCCACCTGGGAGCGACCAAGGACTTTCCTCAGGCAGCGCTTGACTGAGCCTATCATGCGTTCCCACCAGCCTCCCCACCAAGCCGCACGTGGTGGTATGAATTTCCAAGTGATTCCATGGTGGGCACAGTAGAGCTGTACGTCAGTATGCTGCATGGTTTTGAAAAGCTCTGCCAGTTCTGAGTTGGCTGCATGGAATGTTGTAGCATTGTCTGAGTAGACAGTGACTGGTAGGCTCCTACGTCCTGCAAAGCGTTGCATGGCCATCAAAAATCTGTCAGTGGACATGTCAGTTGCAAGTTCAATATGAATGGCCCGTGTTGTTGCACATGTGAATAGGACCATGTAGGACCTTTTTGTTTGATGTCCAGATTTGACATATAATGGTCCGGCAAAATCAATGCCTGTTACTGCAAATGGTCTTGAAGGCTGAACCCTGTCCAGTGGTAGTGGGGCCTCCATCTCTTCATACCGGCGACTGTGTATTACCTTGCATGGCAGGCAAGAGTGAAGAACTCTCCGAACAGCTTGTCGTCCTCGCAGAATCCAAAATTCTTCTCGCAGTTCCCCTAACACAATCCGCACACCGAGATGATGCAGTCTTACATGTGTGTGTCTGATGAGAAGCTCAGTGAAATGGTGACGTCCATCCAATATAACTGGATGCTTCTCTGAGTGTGACAGTGCAGCACATTGCAGCCTACCACCAAGACGAAGGATGCCATCTGATATAAAGGGATTGTATCGAGCAATCTTTGATTCCATGGGCAATTGTTCTCCCTTACGCAATGCAGACAGTTCACTAGTGAATAGTTCCTCTTGAACTCTTCTGATCCAGTTGGTCCGGGCATTTTTGTAATTCCAAAGCACTAAAACTGCCGGAGATTCTATTTTTGTTTCTTGTTGTGCTGATAAATCGAAATACAAAGGCAGTTATATGCAATACTCGCCAATATGAACTAAACCTTGCAATGTCCAGTAGTGGTTCAGTGATGGTGATCAGAGTGACATTTGCTCTCGTTTTGGCTTCTGGCATTGATGGAGGTGGGGCTGAGATTTCCAGTGGCCAGAACTGCTTGTCTTCTGAAAGCCATGGTGGGCCACCCCACCAGATATCAAGAGTGGCTAGCAGATTTGCTTCTAGTCCCCGCGTGAGATGATCTGCAGGATTTTGGCTTCCCGGACAATGCCTCCATTGGCTGGGTGTGGTGTATGTCAATATCTCTGTCACACGATTACAGATAAATGTTTTCCATTTGTTTGGATCACTCCGTACCCATTCCAAAGTGACTGTTGAGTCGCTCCACAAGGTAGCTCTGTTGGCATCAAACCCTGTTTCCTGGCAAAAGTAATGAAGGAGTCGTGATCCGACCAATGCAGCAAGTAACTCCAACCTGGGTAGAGTTACCTTCTTGATAGGAGCCAGTCTGTTCTTGCTACAGACAAGGTGCACAGTGTATCCAGTTTCAGTAGATGTCCTTATACACAAAACAGCGCCGTAGGCTCTTTCAGATGCATCACAGAATACATGCACCTCTGCAGAGCCACCTGTGCCCAGCGCCCCTGTCCATCTAGGAATATGTAGTGATGACAAGTGATGAAGCTTTGAGACCCATGAGTGCCAACGACATGCAAGATCTGTGGGCAAAACTTCCTCCCATGTAAGACCCCTCAGCCATGTGTCTTGGAAAATTATCTTTGAAACGATCCCAACAGGAGTGAACACACCCAGGGGGTCATAAAACTGAGCAGCTGCTCGAAGAACATTTCTCTTGGTAGCCAGTTTGTCCATTAGATTTTCAGCTATCTTCTCGTAGTCACTACATATAGAGTAATCTTCTGTGTTCCAATTAATTCCTAAAACTTGGGTTGTGGTCTTTGTTTCAAGGCCTTTGACATCCCATATTGCCTTCAGATCATTCGAATTAGTCGCCCATTTGGACAATGGAAGACTTATCTGCTGGAAAAGTTCTGTCAGTTCATGGTAAACAGTTGCAGCGGTGTCGCTGTCTCTAACGCTGGCTACGAAATCGTCCATGAACACTGACTTGTTTACAAGTCCTGAGGATAGTGGATATTTTTCACTATTTAGTACTGCTAGCTCCCTTATGGCAGCTGACAACAGGAATGGGCTTGGTGCAAGTCCAAATGGCAAACGTTTGAAGCGATATGTAATCACGTCATTTGTGGTCATGTAGGCACCACTTCCAGCTTGCTCAACACGATACCAAAGGGACCTCGTGAGGTCTCTGTCTTCTTCTTTCAACGTTAACTGCAGGAAAGCTTGGTCCACATCACACACTAATCCCACTGGAAGTGTGCGGAATCGTAGTAAGATTGCTAGAATATCCGGAAGTAAATTTGGTCCCTTTTCGAGGGCATCATTCAGCGATAGAGACTCTGGCTCATGTGAGGATGCATTGAAGACTATTCTATACTTCACACTTCCACTGATGCATTTCTTCACAATGTGGTGTGGCAGGTAGAAAGTGTTTTCAGTAGTACAGTCCTCAGGTGCTACCTCTACCTGGTTCTTCTCAATATATTTCGACATGGTCTCGTGGTAAATGACCTTCAGCTCTTCATTCCCTCGCAGCTTGTTTTGTAAGGAGCGAAGACGCGCTTCAGCAGTTGTTCGGTTGCAGGAGAGAGGCATATCCTTCTTTCGAGGCAGAGATACAACTCTGCGGCCAGATTCCACACAGTATGATTCTCGGAATTCCTGATAAATGGGGTGGTCCATGGGTTTTAATGCTCGCTCTTGATGTTCTGTTATCCCGATTGTCTCCAGGTCCCAAAATCGGCGCACTGACTCATCAGATATATCACTGCAGCTGCCCTGAATAAAGTTGACAGTTGCTCTGCTGACGGTGGTGCTACATCTGTTTCCACTGAGAACATATCCAAAGATTGTTGGGAGAAGAACCAATGATGGTGATACCTTGATTGGTTGTTCCAAAGTCACGATTCTCCAGTAGTAATCAGCTCCAATCAGGATCTCAATAGGTAGATCTTCAGTGTCTCCTTTAGGATCTGCGAGTGGTGTACCACCCCTCAAGGCCATATCTCCTACATCTTGTGGCACTGTTGGTTGCTGTGAAAAATTATTTGTGCTTTCAAAGGCTGTTACTGATATGTGGGAATTAGTGGAGCACCCCATCATATTAAACTGTACCTTCTTCCTTGAGAGTGATGAACTGTAACTGGATTCGAAAGTAGTTATCTCGAGAGTAGTGCTTCCAATGACACTTAGTTGAAGAGATTCGATCAGGGAATGGTGAATGAAACTCGATTGACTCCCTGTGTCCAGGATGGCACGTGTCTGTTTGCTCTTACCAGTGGGTCCTGTGATACTCACACGAGCAGTCTGCAGGTATGTGAAGTTAGAAGTCATAGTTTCAATTTTATTTACTGTTGTGATATGGCTACTGCAGATAGAAATGTGATGCTCCCCCTTACATTTCGCACAGGACGCCTTTCCCCGTTTGAAACACTGATTTCTGTTGTGGCCACGTCTCAGGCATAGAAAGCAACGGTTCATTGTCTTGAGGGCGTCGATTCTTGCCTGCAAGCTTGCAATCTTTTGGCAGTCTTGGCCCCAGTGCCCTCTTTCGCCGCAATACACACAGAAGGGCTCTGAATTCTGTTGTTTCTTCTTGTCCCTCTTCGTTTTAACCTTTACGTGGAAGGCAGATGCTGTTGGTACGTAATTTTCGTGTGGTACAGTATCTCCACGAATTTTGCGTGTGTTGATAGCTCCTTCCACCTCTTCATTTAAGAACTCCATAAGGTGGGTGAGGTTCCCTTCTTCAATCTTTTGCCTTCGGGCATGAACAAGCCAATTTTTGCAAATTTCTTCAGGAAAGGCTCGAAGAAGTTTGGGTGCAAGCACTCTCCCATAAGAATCGACATTTTCTCCTAGTGCTCGTAGTGCTTGGATGCGCTTATGGCACTCAATGTAGGTGGAATTGAGAGCCTCTGGACTGCCTGAAGTCGAAGTGTTAAGATTCTCCAAGAAATCCAGGTGACTTTGGATAATTCTGTTCTTATCCCCATATTTGGATTTCAAAATTTGCTTAGTCTGCTCATATGTATCAGCTGTAACAGCAATGCCATCGACCAAGTCCTTAGGTTCCCCATCAAGGTAACCACGGAGGAATACATGCTTGTTCATTGTTGACACCATCGGATTCTCGTCTATGGAAGCTGTGAATTGTTCCCAAAATCGAGGCCAAGCTTCTATATTCCCTGAGAATGCGTGCAGTTTGATAGTAGGCAATTTTATGTCCATACAGGCGTGTTGTTGAGCCGCTGACGTCACGTTTCTGTCTCCTGAGCGCGCTCCTCCTAGAAGGCCTTTCGCCTTTCGGAGGGCGCGTTTGCATTTATCAGTATATTCCTCACAAGCTTCCGTGTCGGCTTCGTATTCAGAGTCATCCAGCAAGTCCTGTATTGTATCGTTGAGTCTGGTCAACTCTTCTAATGTTTCTTGTAGGCGTTCCTGGAAGTGTTCTACTTCTTCTGCAGCTGTAGAACCATCGAAGGCGTTTATTTGGCTGACGAAACGCGTCGCATTCGATCGCAAGGTCGTCCGCTTCCGGCGCAGCCTCCCCAAGTTCGTAGCTACTGCTTCTGCCATGGTGAGTTGGTGGTTTTGCTTTCTGTCGCGAGAGTGCGTTCAAGGTCAAGACACCCCGTCAGTTGGATGCTATCGCTAAGGGATGGCGCTGTCCTGGAGTATGAACCGTTAGCAGCCCCTAGTGATGTTTGTAGTTCTCAAGAGATGGCGCGGCCGTGCAGTTTTCAACCTCCGCGACCTTTAGTAGTGGTCGCTGTTGCTAACAGATGGCGCTGCAGTCTACCAATACTTCAGCAAGTCCCCTTTGTGCTTTGCAAATAATACGCCAACTGCCCTCTATTGCTCTGAAACCAACAAACATGCACCAAGTAACATCACATACAAATCAATCGCCCCGCAGTGTCCTTTGCTACAGTTTCAGAGCAATGCCGCAACTTATCTGTGTGAGCTGAACGTGGCGTGACGTGACCGGATTTTGAGATTGAAGTCGCTCAAAACCTGCACCGCCGGCGTCGAGTCCTCTTTAATCTGTAGTAGCACTCTATCTCTTCATGTTCTCCCGGGTTTCGGCACCAAAATGTTGCTACACACTAGTGAAATCAAGGACACAGTAAAACTTCTGCTCACACGCACCTTTATTCTCACACGTCCATTTTACAGTTATCGTAGAAATATATCCGCTGCAGAGGGCAGCACAATGTACAGACTTTACAGAACACCAACAGATGGCGTAGGAGTCTTCATTCCCCGACAAGTGTAGTAGGGAGCCTGTGCTAATGTATGTTTGTTCACTTAGCACATGTTTGTTTTCTGCTATGGCTTTCTGGATGTGGAAGTTTTCTTGCTTTTGTATAAGATGTTTGTCATGGTTGCTTATTCTCATTATTTTCATTTCTTGTTCCATGTTTGTAGAATGATGGTTATGGTGTTTTAAATGCTCTGCAACTGTGGAATGTTTTGTTTCATACTTCCAACATCTGATATGTACTTTGTATCTTGTTCCATACTTCCTGCATGTCATGCCTATGTATACTGCATCACAACTTTGACATTCAAGTTTATGTATTTCTGATTGTTGGAATTTGTCCCTCTTGGTAGCTGGCTGGCTTAGGTGTGATTGGAGGGTTTGCCCAGGCTTATATGCTATTTTGAAGCCATGTCTCTTTAGGATGTTTGCAACTCTGTGTGTTAGTTTATGTTTGTAGGTCATGGTATACCATATGGTTCTTTTCTGTGTGGTGTTGTCATTGTGTGTGTTCGTTGAGTGTGTTTGTTAGTTTTCAGTTTGTGAGTTCTTTTGTATTCTGGAAATGTTGTGTTTGTTTTGTATTTGTGTTTTTATTTTGTGATTGAGCCTGTGTACCACATGTGTGTGGTACCCGTTGTCCCTAGCTATTTGTATGATTGTACTCATTTCTTGTTCATAGTTTCTCTTGCTGAGTAGGATTCTGTTTAATCTATGTAACATGTGTCTTAGTGCTGCAAGTTGCTGGTTGTGGGTGTGGTTGGATGTGGAATGTACACTCCTCGAAATGGAAAAAAGAACACATTGACACCGGTGTGTCAGACCCACCATACTTGCTCCGGACACTGCGAGAGGGCTGTACAAGCAATGATCACACGCACGGCACAGCGGACACACCAGGAACCGCGGTGTTGGCCGTCGAATGGCGCTAGCTGCGCAGCATTTGTGCACCGCCGCCGTCAGTGTCAGCCAGTTTGCCGTGGCATACGGAGCTCCATCGCAGTCTTTAACACTGGTAGCATGCCGCGACAGCGTGGACGTGAACCGTATGTGCAGTTGACGGACTTTGAGCGAGGGCGTATAGTGGGCATGCGGGAGGCCGGGTGGACGTACCGCCGAATTGCTCAACACGTGGGGCGTGAGGTCTCCACAGTACATCGATGTTGTCGCCAGTGGTCGGCGGAAGGTGCACGTGCACGTGCCCGTCGACCTGGGACCGGACCGCAGCGACGCACGGATGCACGCCAAGACCGTAGGATCCTACGCAGTGCCGTAGGGGACCGCACCGCCACTTCCCAGCAAATTAGGGACACTGTTGCTCCTGGGGTATCGGCGAGGACCATTCGCAACCGTCTCCATGAAGCTGGGCTACGGTCCCGCACACCGTTAGGCCGTCTTCCGCTCACGCCCCAACATCGTGCAGCCCGCCTCCAGTGGTGTCGCGACAGGCGTGAGTGGGGGGGCGAATGGAGACGTGTCGTCTTCAGCGATGAGAGTCGCTTCTGCCTTGGTGCCAATGATGGTCGTATGCGTGTTTGGCGCCGTGCAGGTGAGCGCCACAATCAGGACTGCATACGACCGAGGCACACAGGGCCAACACCCGGCATCATGGTGTGGGGAGCGATCTCCTACACTGGCCGTACACCACTGGTGATCGTCGAGGGGACACTGAATAGTGCACGGTACATCCAAACCGTCATCGAACCCATCGTTCTACCATTCCTAGACCGGCAAGGGAACTTGCTGTTCCAACAGGACAATGCACGTCCGCATGTATCCCGTGCCACCCAACGTGCTCTAGAAGGTGTAAGTCAACTACCCTGGCCAGCAAGATCTCCGGAATTGTCCCCCATTGAGCATGTTTGGGACTGGATGAAGCGTCGTCTCACGCGGTCTGCACGTCCAGCACGAACGCTGGTCCAACTGAGGCGCCAGGTGGAAATGGCATGGCAAGCCGTTCCACAGGACTACATCCAGCATCTCTACGATCGTCTCCATGGGAGAATAGCAGCCTGCATTGCTGCGAAAGGTGGATATACACTGTACTAGTGCCGACATTGTGCATGCTCTGTTGCCTGTGTCTATGTGCCTGTGGTTCTGTCAGTGTGATCATGTGATGTATCTGACCCCAGGAATGTGTCAATAAAGTTTCCCCTTCCTGGGACAATGAATTCACGGTGTTCTTATTTCAATTTCCAGGAGTGTATTATTGTGTCTGTGGCTGTTGGTTTTCCAAAGATGTTAAATGTATGTTTGCCATTTTCTTTTTTTACTGAGGATGACAGGACTACAAAAGTTGGAGATGACGATAAAGAGTGTTTATAAGCTGCAGCTCTGGCCGGAGGCGGATCTATGGCTTTTTTTTTTCTTGGGCCTACTTAGTCAGTTTACTGTGAATGTGAACTACGATGTTTATTTCAAGAAACCATGCGCTCGCAATGTCTCTCTCAGCAGTGGAGAGCTGCACGTGTCTCGCCTTGCGGGGCATGTACCATGTGGATGGCAGTACGTTCATGACTCGCCTGCATGTGTTCTGTGGACCTGCAGTGGTAGTACGGGGTTAGCTGTGTTGCGTGGGCGTTGCAGCTATTAGTTGTGTTACCGTCTACTTCTTTTGTAAGCCGGCTGTAGTAAGAACGCTTATCACTGCATAGCGAACGTGTTTTGTCGAAGAAGTTTTCCGTTTAGCAGGAAACTTTCCGGAGCAGGTGAGGCGGAAATTTAGTCTGCGTTTCCTGCTTCGAGGTGTCCACATCGTGACGCTGTACGTTACGTAATTGGCAAATTGAAGACAGTAGGTTCAGTTCATGATGCAGCACCAACTGGTAGGCCCACAATTTTAACCGAACGGACGCTTGACGACATTTCGTTGCGGAGTGCAACATAATCACTGAGGACATCATTATAGCAAGAGGCGAAAGTCTCTTGTACGACAGCACATAAAGCCGTAACCAAAGAACTAGGGACGTATTCCTGTAAAATTACTACAGCGTAGCAATTGCGTTGTATGGACCGAGTGAAACGGGTAGTGTATTGTCAATAGTTTCAGCAGTTTATTAGCCGACATGGAGGTGGTGTTTTAGATCCAACCTTTTTCACTGATGAGGCTTGGTTTCACCTGGCTACATTAATACAGAAAATTCAGGAATCTGGTCATCAGGAAGTCCACGTGCTTTAAGAGAAACGCTACTGTACGCAGAGAAAATCGGGAGTGTGGGTTGCCATAATGCGAGCACGAGTTATACGGCCGATCTTTAACGATACTACCGTCACTTCCGATGTCTGTTTTCCCCAGATAATTTACCCATTTATTTACCTGCTGAACGATAATGAGATCACTCATTGATTTGCCTCGCAAGACAACGCAACTGCTCATATAGCACACCAATCCCTACAACGTTTAGATGAAATGTTTGGAGACAGAGTAACTACGAAAAGTCTCTGGCGCCCGTTCTCACCGGATCTGTCTCTACCCCACTATTTCCTTGAGGGCGTGAATATGCATTTGTTATCAAAATAACCCAAAGACAACAGACGAACTGATTATCCGCGTTCGACTACACCTGAAATACCGACAAAGGTGTTCCCTAATGAATGTAAACTATGGCTTCAAGAAAGAGGAAAACATTTCCAGCACCTAGTGTAATGTTGGTGAGTACAGTTTATTGAAATGGAATTAGTATAATTAATTAATTAATTTCATTATTTCAATTGAAATATTGTTGAATCCCATCTCCCAACGTAACTGCAGCCACTAGCAGTGACAAATCGGCCCATAGCTTATACAGCGACATGAAGGTGGTGCCCCCCACCCCAAGGCGAGACACGCAAAGCTCACCGCTAAGGAGAGACTTTATTCATGAAAAGTATGCTATGAACATATGACGACAGCCATGGTCACATGTCTGCAAGCCTACGTTGCTGGTTTGACGAATACTCGGGCACGCTACCGCACCTCCATTGACCCGCTAGCTTCCAGATCATAACCTCAAAAAGCAGTCTAGGACTATTTGGAACACTGGATCAAACGTAGCAATCAGCAGACCCTCCGTTTCGTACCTCTGAGGGATCTAATCGTCACCTGAATCTGGAAATGGCATACCTGAACAAACTGTGGAAGCTTGTTCTCGCCGGAATGAGACAATTATCAATGCTACAGGTAGTGTTACACGGTACTGGCATGATGGTTCATGGTGGTGATTACTTTCTGGTCAGGCATGCTTATTGTTCCGAATGCTTGAGGTACGATATCTATAAAAGAAATCATCAAAAGAAGAAACACATCTTAGGCTGAAATGGGATCCGGTTAATGAAAAGCATGCTAAATTTAAAAGTGCACAAAATCTCCAACATTGGCGGCGTTTCACTGAAGGTCGAACCTTAGCGCGGATTTCGATATGAGGTGCTTTTAATAACATTCCCAATGAAACTTTGTTTCGAAATCTGACAGAAAATCCAAAGAAAATCTGCTCGTATGGAATATGCGCCAGTGGCGAGCCACGATCAGTACCGTCACTGTTCGATATCAATGGTAATGCTACCGATAACAGCGCCACTAAATCGGAGCTTGAACACAGTTTTCAGAAATTCCTTCGAAATAGTTCAGAATTCGAATCAAGAACAACTGCCAATACGAGTAACTTCAAGTAGGTATCTTTGGTGTATCAGAACAGCTTAAATCACTTAATAAATCAAGTCTTCCAGTCTAGATAGCATACCAGTCAGATTACTTTCATGGCACGCTCGTACAGTAGCCCCACAGTATTCGTATGCAACCGTTCGCTCGACGTGTACTTAAAGACTGGAAGGATGCGCAGGTTACACCAGTATTCAGGAAAGGAAACAGCAGTAATCCGCTGAATTACAGACCCATTTCACTGACGTCGATTTGCAGTAGGATTTTGGAACATACAATGTATTCGAAAGTACCCCGAAAGTAACGGTCTACTAACATATAATCAGCATGGGTTCAGAAAATATCATTCTTGTGAAATACAATTAGATCTTTATTTACAACTTAGTAATGAGTGATAACAACAGCGGATATCAAATTGATTGCATATTGATAGATTTTCAGAAGCCTTTTGACACCGTCAAAAGAAGACTCAAAATCAAATTGCATGCTTACTGAGTATCGCTGCAGTTGCGAGACTGGATTCGTGATTTTCTTTCGGAAAGATTATGGTACGTAGTAATGAAAGGAAAACCATCCAGTAAAACAGAAGTGATATCTGGCATTCCCCAAGGAAGTGTTATATGCCCTTTGCTGTTCCTAATCTGTATTCTCTTAGATTATTTGCAGATGATGCTGTCATTTGCCGTCTGGTAACGTCATAATAATATCAAAACAACTGCAAAATTACTGAGACAAGATAACGCTATGGTGCAAAAAGTGGCAATTGACTCTAAATCATTATAAGTGTGAAGTCATCCACATGAGTACGAAAAGAAGTCCGTTCTATTTCTGGCACACGGTAAATCACTCAAATTTAAAGGCTGTAATTGCAACAAAGTACATAGGAATTAAAATTTCGAAAAACTTAAATGGATCGATCACGTAGATAATGTTGTGGAGAAAACAAACCAAATACTGCGTTTTGTTGGCACAACACTTAGAAGATGCAGCATGTCTATTAAAGAGACTACGTACACTAAGTTTGTTCGTCCTCTGCAACAGTATTGCTGTGCGGTTCCGATAAGAAAATGTTATTATTATTAAGCATCAGATTGAGAAGGGGAAACAACATATGCTTGCGTGGCTCCCTTTCCCGTTTAGAAAGTGCCGCGTACCATTGTGGAACAGCGAATCTTTGTGCGAACGATGTACGATTTGAGAAGGGAAGTTTGCTAAGAAATTCCCGGACGTCACTCGCACTGAAAATGTACCTATGGGCCAGTTTACAACAGACTTTGAAAAATATTACAAGGGGGGAATATAAATACTACGTTAACGTCGGCCTCTACTGTCCTGTCCGCACAATGACACGTCGGACACGGTTGGCTGTCAATAACAATGACAGAGCCTGAGTGGTTTGTTGTGTCCATAAAAGTTTATAAATCACATAGAAACGTCCATTCATTAACCAATCTGTGTTTTTCACACATACTCGTCTCACATGCAACAAAATAACAGCATTTCTTAATAGACTTAAACAAATTACAAATCTTATAATGACGTCTATGTGATGGTGCGTCCGTATTACACAGGAGATAAAAAGAGACTGATATCGTCCGGCAGTGGACGATGGGTTGCGCGCTTGTTTTTTGTAGTATTCAAATGTCTTCAGAGTCTGTCTTTAATATGCGCGCTGAATTAGTCTATAGTTTCTTAGGCGCGTCAGTGGCGCTGGATTCATTTCTCCTTGTAAATCGTCAAAATACATCATTACAATGGGTAGTTAAATATTTTTCATTGACAAATAAATGGCTCTTGGCCTCTTTCGTTACTCAAATCAGTGTTTTATGTGACGAGATGTGGCGGCGTGAAAACACATCTCACGGTATGGGACCGTTACCAGGTGTCCTTGACGGAGGACTTCGAAAAAGTCCAAAGAAGGGCAGCTCTTCTCGTATTATCGTAAAATTGGGGAGAGAGTGTCACGGATATGATAAGCAAATTGAAGTGGTTATCAAAAAAAACAATGGCGCTTTTTGTTGCGGCGAGATTTTTTCACGAAGTATCAGTCACCAGTTTTCTCCTCTGAATGTAAAAAAATATTTTGCTGTAGCCAACCTACGCAGGGAGAAGTGAGCGTCGTAATAAAAATAAGAAAAATCTGAGCTCGTACAAAGAGATCTAAGCGTTCGTATTTTCCCACGCGCTGTTAGGGAATGGAACGCTAGAAAAATAGTCTTTCAGGTACTGAAGTTTGAATTGCAGAGTAGTGATGTAGATGTAAATAACAGTTAATTGAGAATGAAGTGAGGACAAAAAGCGAAAGCTGTGAGGGAATAAATAGACGGCAATATATATCACATGTTATTCACGATACTGGGGTTAAGAGAAAGAAGGAAGGAAGATAAGAGTGTAACGTCCTCCCGACAGCGTGTTAATTAGAGCCGGAGCTCAAGCTCGGATTAGGAAAGGATGGGGAACGAATTCGGCTGTCCTCTTTAGAAAGGAACCATCCCGGCATTCAGGGAAATCACGGAAAACACACAAATGAATGGCAAGCCGGGGATTTGAACCGTCGTCCTCCCGAATGTGAGTCCAGTATGGTAAGCACTGCTCCACCTCGCTCGGTGGGGTGAGTGTGAAAGATATGCAGAGGTAAGGTACTAGACGGAACTCAAAGGATGAATGTTAGCCAACATATGAAAATATTTCACGAGGCTGAAAGAAACAAAGGCAACCCTTCATTCAATTTCTTGATAGATGTATCAAGTTCTGACTGTTGCATATGTCTATGTTCAATGAGAAATTGATAGACTGGAGAATTTCTATGTTTGTTTTGTAAATAAGAAACGCTGTTCCTCGTTGCACCGTATTTTATTTCTCCCAGACGCATTTCGCCTTTCTTTCCACTTTGAGGCATCATCAGTGGGATCTAGGATAATACGGTTTTGTTTTGATATGTGCCATTTGTAGATTATAAAACAGTTCACGTCTCATTTTTTATGAAAATAAGTAACTTTTTTATAATATACGAATAACACATATCAGAGCAAAACTGTATTATTCTAGATCCGCTGATGCCTTAAAGTGAAAAAAAGGCGAAACGCGTCTGAGAAAAATAAACTACAGTGCAGCAAAAGAAAGCGTTTTTTTATTTACAAATCAAATATTTCTGTGCTTTCTGCTTTCTGCTTTCGTTGGAGAACTTTAATTTGAAAATCAAAGGAAGCATGTATTTATCGTTGTATGTTTTGAGTAGAACCACATATTTAATCCAGTTCTCGAGTTATACTGCAGCGAGTAAGCAGATTTTCTCAGAAGCTTTTTCTCTGTGATAAGTTGTAGGTCACAATTCCTTTTGTAGTGAAACGACGCAGAAGCCGCTTGTCACCAGCTATACATAAAGAAACGCTGAGCATCAAAATCCTTTAGCCTGAGTTGAAAATTCATTTACATAAAATGGAAGGTGAATTTACTGTTTATTTGTCATGTGGCTTTTTGATATACTGAGAAAAAAGACCATAGAGTGTAAAGCATAATATTTACAGTATAAATTTTTATAAACAAGCATCTAGAGCATTTATGTAATCTGTCGACTTAGAAGTTGACAGCGGGAAGCCTTCATATGTTCTTGTGGGACATTTTTCTGTGATGTGTCTGATGGTCTGTGGTTGTCCGCAGTCACAAAGCGAGGATTTTAAGTTCTTGAATAATGATAATTAAAACCTACAGCTGTATTGAAACTGAACGTTTATTCAAAACATACTGCCAGTTTCGACACCAAAAAGCGTCATCTTCAGGCCACAAGTACAACCTGCCATCAACTTACAAATCTCAATGACCAAGAGCAACGGAGTCTTCCTATGGAAACAACTTACTAAGCATGTTCGCCAGCTTACAGGCTTATTTCTGCTACAAGGATACGGAATCCAGTAGGTTTTGCCCCCCCCCCCCCCCCCCACCCCCGCCGCACACGACATTGTTGGTTGCATACGCTGGCGTTTCTGCTACAAGGATGCGGAATCCAGTTGGTTTTGGCCCCCCCGCACACGACATTGTTGGTTGCATACGCTGGCGTTTCTGCTACAAGGATGCGGAATCCAGTTGGTTTTGGCCCCCCCCCCCCGCACACGACATTGTTGGTTGCATACGCTGGCGTAAATGCTTAATAAGTTGTACTGTTTCGATTTGAAGACTCCGTTGGTCTTTCTTAATGTTGTTCCTACGTTTATGACAGATTGCACTTGGAGCCTGAAGAAGATGCTTTTTGGCGTCGAAACTAGAAGCATGTTTTGAATAGACGAGGTTTGATTCCAATTTAGCTGCTGGTTTTAATTATCATTATTCAAGTACTTCACATCCTGTTGCTGCCCTCGATGGATTACGAGAGGCCAAAGTGAGGATGGTTGCATATCCCATTTGTGTAAAAAAATATCCACATTTGCCGTGTGTTGGGCTCTAATTCTGTTAAGAATTGACCAAATTTTGCGTGCAAGTAAAATCCCGGTGATTTTTGGATGATACAAGGGGGGACCCAAAAGAAAACGGACTCCGACGGCGCCGCCAGTCGTAGACGTAATGCAGGGTTCTCACGCTAGATGGTGTTAGTAGAGACCTTCATGAAACAGCTGTGCAGAAGGCATCATTGTAGAGCTGAACGAGCAAGTGTGGTTTTGTGTTTCTCTGACTGTTGGCGGGTTACCTCTGCGAAGTCGTTATGGCAACTTTAAAAGAACAAAGAGTGTGTGTGAAATTTTGTTTCCTGCTTAAAAAAACTGCAACGGAGACACACCAAACGCTTCAGGAAGCTTTCCAGGAAGACGCTATGGGCCACACACAGGTTTTGGAGTCGTCTGGGCGCTCTAACCGTGGTGAGATGTGTGTTGAAGACCAAGCTCGTTCTGGACGCCCTTCAACATCGCGAAATGAGGAGAACATTGAAAACGTCCGACAAAAGATCAACGAGGGTCGTCGCCAAACGATCGACCAAATTTCAGCAGAGACAGGAATCAGTTGGAGCTCGTGCCAGCGGATTTTGAGTGGGGATTTGCACATGAGATGTGTTGCTGCTAAATTTGTTCCGCGCCTTCTGACACAGGAGCAAGAAACCATCCGCATGAATGTGTGTCATGACTTGAAAACAGAGATTGCACGTGATCCAAACTTCTTGAAGAAAGTCATTAGAGGGGATGAGAGTTGGTGTTACGGGTATGACCCAGAAACCAAGCAAGCGTCAAGCCAGTGGAAAACTCCCAACTCTCCCAGACCATAAAAAGCAAGGCAAGTAAGGTCAAATGTGAAGACGATAATCATTGTCTTTTTTGATGTTCGTGGAATTGTGCATCGGGAATTCGTACCCCCTGGCCAAACTGTTAACCAGCACTTTTACTTAGACGTTTTAAGGCGTCTGCGAGAGGATGTGAGGAGGAAACGCCCGGAACTTTGGCGATCAGGTGACTGGTTTCTGCATCACGACAACGCTCCAGCACACACGGCCTTACGAATGATCCACTATTTGGCATCTCAGAGGTGGTCCGTCGTTCCCCACACTCCATATTTGCCGGACCTAGCTCCGTGCGACTTATTCCTATATCCACGAATGAAAAAAACGCTAAAAGGGGAGCGTTATGACGATGTGGAAGCGGTAAAAACAGCTTCGCAAAAGGCACTGGACAATATCAAACTTGAAGAGTTCCAAACATGCTTCCAACAGTGGCAAAAGAGACTTGACAAGTGTATCGCATGTAATGGAAAGTATTTTGATGGTGCCTGAAGTAATTAGTAAAAAGGTTCATCAATAAATTTTTTATGACAACAATTCGGTTTCTTTTGGTTCCTCGTACACAACATATTATTATTTTCTTGTCCGGTTCATTCTTGAGCCCATGCGGTAGTAGCGTTGAACTCATCTCACACCGCGCCCCTTGCTGTTATCCATGGTGGAGGTATCGATTATGTTTTAAATCATCGACGTCCTGATGAACTGATAGATTTTTAATACGCATTTTTTGTACTCACTCGTGTGAGCATTTATGCGACGTTGTTGAGAGGGTAGATTGTGGCTTAGTAATGGCAGTGATTCAGTAGGTGTTAATTTAATACACTACTGGACATTAAAATTGGTACACCAAGAAGCAATGCAGATGATAAACGGGTATTCAATGGACAAATATATTATACTAGAACTGACATGTGACTACATTTTCACGCAATTTGGATGCATAGATCCTGAGAAACCAGTACCCAGAACAACCACCTCTGCCCGTAATAACGACCTTGGTAAACCTGGGCATTGAGTCAAACAGAGCTTGGATGACGCGTACAGGTACAGCTGCCCATGCAGCTTCAACACGATACCACAGTTCATCAAGAGTAGTCACTGGCATATTGTGACGAGCCAGCTGCTAGGCTACCATTGACCAGACGTTTTCAGTTGGTGAGAGATCTGGAGAATGTGCTGGCCAGGGCAGTAGTCGAACATTTTCTGTATCCAGAAAGGCCCGTACATGACCTGCAACATGTGGTCGTGCATTATCCTGCTGAAATACAGGGTTTCACAGGGATCGAATGAAGGGTAGAGCCACAGGTCGTAACACATCTGAAATGTAACGTCGACTGTTCAAAGTGCCGTCAATGCGAACGAGAGGTGACCGAGACGTGTAACCAATGGCACCCCATACCATCACGCCGGATGATACGCCAGTATGGCGATGACGAATACACGCTTCCAATGTGCGTTCACCGCGATGTCGCCAAACACGGATGTGACCATCATGATGCTGTAAACAGAACCTGGATTCATCCGAAAAAAGGACGTTTTGCCATTCGTGCACCCAGGTTCGTCGTTGAGTACACCATCGTAGGCGCTCCTGTCCGTGATGCAGCGTCAAGGGTAACCGCAGCCATGGTCTCCGAGCTGATAGTCCACGCTGCTGCAAACGTCGTCGAACTGTACGTGCAGATGGTTGTTGTCTTGCAAACGTCCCCATCTGTTGACTCAGGGATCGAGACGTGGCTGCACGATCCGTTACAGCCATGCGGATAAGATGCCTGTCATCTCGACTGCTAGTGATACGAGGCCGTTGGGATCCAGTACGTCGTTCCGCATTCCCCCCCCCCCCCCCCCTCCCCATCAACCCATCGATTCCAAATTCAGTAATTGGATCTCGACCAACGCGAGCAGCAGTGTCGCGATACGATAAATCGCAATCGCGATAGGCTACAATCCGACCTTTATCAAAGTCGGAAACTTTATAGTACGCATTTCTCCTCCTAACACGAGGCATCACAACAACGTTTCACCAGGCAACGCCGGTCAACTGCTGTTTGTGTATGAGAAATGGGTTGGAAACTTTCCTCATGTCAACACGTTGTAGGTGTCGCCACAGGCGCCAAACTTGTGTAAATGCTCTGAAAAGCTAATCATTTGCATATCACAGCATCTTCTTCCTGTCGGTTAATTTCGCGTCTGTAGCACGTCATCTTCGTGCTCTAGCAATTTTAATGGCTAGTACTGTAACAACAGCAATCATTCTCATAACCTTTTATGTAGAACTGAACAGAATTTTTCAAATCTCAGCTGTGTACGGGTACTGCATTAAATGCAACGGCGGCATGTGAAAATTTTGCCGGATCGGGACTCGGTGTGAAAGAACAGACACCACACACACATGCGCCTCGAGTGCCGATGCACTCACTATTCTAAACCCTTGCGGGACTCAGCTTGATAGCTGCGTGCAAGTAGGGGATAACGGACGGAGAATACTACAGTTTGACCGGGCGAGGTGGCGCAGTGGTTAGCACACTGGAGTCCCATTCGGGAGAACGACGGTTCAAACTCGCGTCCATCCATCCTGATTTAGGTTTTCCGTGATTTCCCTAAAACACCTCAGACAAATGCCGGGATGGTTCCTTTGAAAGGCCATGGCTGAGTTGCTTCCGCATCGTTTCCTAATTTGATGCGACCGATGACCTCGCTGTTTGGTCTCCTCCCCCAAATCAATCAAACAACTCCACATCTGTAGTGTGCTGCATGTAGGAGTTTGAGCTGTACAGGAGACGTGCTCGGATGTCTGAGGCGGTTAAAGGCAACAGAAGCTGAACACTCGTGTTTGATTCCCACTCCGCAATAGTTTTGACATGTCGTTGTTGCTTTTAATGTAATGCCCGCACGCAGCTGAGATCTGAAAATTCCACTTTCTTGTTTCCGGCAAGTTTATTATTTAGGTAGACGCAGAAAACCTCCGTTTTGGTGGCGCTTGGGTGCAATCTTCATTTGTGATAGTACTCTTTCTCACAACTAGGTCCTCCGTTAGGGTTCCTTCTGACTGTTAAAGAGAGATACACCTTGTTGCAACTGCCAGTCATTGGCGTAAACAAGCTTCCTTGATTTTGCTTTTGGCATAAGTACTGCTTTAAAAGAACATCGGAGTTGTGCTTTCTTACTAAAACAATAAAGGAAATAAACTGAAAATGTATCGCTGCACGATTTGTCACTAGCATCGGGTTCTGTGGCTCACAAGGCTGCTTAGCGTATTCAGGAAGTCTGCGAATTGAACAAAATAAGATTTAATTCGATTGTCGTCCACCTTGGATAAACGTTACGAAAAAAGTGAGTGATGTTGTGCCTCCTGTATGATGGAGAGGTTCATTAAATTTCACAGCAGGACGCCCAGCACTAGGATTTTGAATTTTATGAGGAGAGAGTTCGTTAAATGACCTTGGCGCCATTCCATTTTTGGAAAGTAGTTATACTGGACATGACGCAGTGCCGCGGGCACCCTTTCCTTGATGTTTAGTGTATTGGAGCTCAAGGATGACAATACCAGCATACGAGACAAAGATGTATTCCTGAAACCATTTCCTGCATCAGTAACATACTTGAAGCCAGCGTAGCTTTCCGAAAAGTCATCCAACATATATTTTTTAAGTTGCAGCCGAATCCTTAATCTTATATAAATTCGTATTATGAGATTCGAAACGAATCAAACTGATTTACAGGTACAGCAAGTAGAGACGAATGGACGTACATTGGACGAGGCACTATGTGTGAAGTTCCTCGGTGTCCAACTAATTAAAAATGAACTGGGGTGGCACCAGCAAGTGGATAAGTTATCCAAAAAGCGCATTTAAAGCTGCTTTGCACTCAGAAATCTCTCTCGTATTGTACTGACCTGCAGATGGGATTGCTAGCATAATTCGTATACTTGCACTCAGTACTATCATGTGGCACAATCTTCTGGAAGTACTTTTGGTACAGAAGTGTTGGGCAAAAATATGGGAAAATCATCATCCTCTTCTCCCAAGGATTAGGTGTTGTAATCACTTGTTCCGGTGTCCATCCATGTCTTACGAGTTCTGCCTAGTTCTCTCTTTCCAGTCTTTTTTGGCATTTTGTTTTCTGTTATTCTATCAACATGATATTTCCATTTCATTCTTTTCTCGTCTATCTTATCATTAACTGAAAAGATTTTTAAATCTGATCTTATAGTTTCATTCATTGTTTTGTCCATTTTATTGCAGCTTCCTACACATCTCATGGACTTCATGAGTGATTTTTTTTTGTTACTGTCCATGATTCAGAACCATATACAAAAATAGGTACAGCCAAAACTTCATAGAACTTTATTTGTGTTTCCTTTCTCGTTTTTCTTCCCAAAGTTCCTCCAGTTGTTCCGCAGATAGCTTGATATTTATTGGCTTTCTTATCAATATCTTTATTGCAGTTAAAACTGAAATCACATCTTACATACTTGAAATGGGATACGTGCTCTAAAATGTTCTCATTTATTATCGTTATTTTCGGTATGGCTGGATTCTTTCCTTTGAAAGCCATAGTCTTTGTCTTATTTGCAGATGTAATTAAGTTGTAATAAGTTGCATTTTGGCTCAATATGAATACTGCCGCCCTTTGTAAATTATCGCCTGTTTCCCGTATAATTATCTTGTCATCAGCATATATCAGAGTATTTAATATTACGCTAGATCCTATATTAATTCCGAAGTTCCGCATGGGGTAGCTGCCTGGTCTAAGGGCACCTTGCCACGGTTCGAGCGGCTCTCCCCGTCGGAGGTTGGAGTCCTCCCTAAGGTTTAAAAAATGGATCTGAGCACTATGGGACTTAACTTCTAAGGTCATCAGTCCCCTAGAACTTAGAACTACTTAAACCTAACTAACCCAAGGACATCACACACATCCATGCCCGAGGCAGGATTCGAACCTGCGACCGTAGCGGTCGCGCTGTTCCAAACTAGCGGCTAGAACCGCTCGGCCAACCTGGCTGGCCCTCCCTAAGGCATGGATGTGTGTTTTGTCTTTAGCGTAAGTTAGTTTAAGTTAGGTTAAGTAGTGTGTAAGCCTAGGGACCCATGATCTCAGCAGTTTGGTCCCATAGGAACTTCCCACCGCAATTCACAATTACAAAGTGTATTGCAAATGGTTCAAATGGCTCGGAGCACTATGCGACTTAACTTCTGAGGTCATCAGTCGCCTAGAACTTAGAACTAATTAAACCTAACTAACCTAAGGACATCACACACATCCATGCCCGAGGCAGGATTCGAACCTGCGACCGTAGCGGTCACGCGGTTCCAGACTAAAGCGCCTTTAACCGCACGGCCATACCGGCCGGCAAAGTGTATTGCATCTTCCCACTTCATAACTAGGTCGTAGATATACAAATTACATAAAGTGGGCTATAGATTGCATCCTAATCGAACACCTTGACTTATTAAAATTTCATCTGATATTTTCGGACCTGAACTTGTAACTATTTTTATATTTACATTCACGGTCAGAAAAAAACAGAACACCTTGAATGGCTAGAGATAGGACGTTCATATTCACAAAAGATGGACATTAGTATGTTCTGCAGAAATCGTTAGGGTTTCAGTCACCACGGTTCAGTATATATCATGTTACCTAGTAGGTGCAGGGGCCGCCATGGGTACTGATAACTTATTCCATGCTTAGTGGCATTGACGCGTATAAAGCACGAAAGAAGTCCTGTGGCATAGTCATCCATGCTGCATTCAGCTGGCTCCAAATTTCGTCTGTTGTGGTTGACACTGGGTCACAGCACTGCACCCGTCGTTTCATCGCATCCCATACATTTTCGTTTGGCGAAAAGTCTGGTGATCTGGCGGGCCAGGGCAAAAGGCTGCTTTTTTATTTCAGTCACAATATGAATTCTTTAGACGATGACCAGTTTCAGTCTGTATAGACCATACTCAGATCTAAAATATATAAATATATACATCTAGTGAGCAGTGTGTCTTTTAACACAAAACAGCAATATGTATCACAATATACTGTCATACCAACAGGGAAATGTGCAGATAGAATATGGTATAACGTGCCTTTTTTGCACCATGTCCTAAACTGATACGGCCACAATGGCAACGTCAAAACATATAAATATAATCAGCATAGCATCGTCACATGGATCTAAAATATGGTGTACAATAGGCCACATCGTCCACATAGTGATTATTGCCAACTAGCTACTGAAGTACAGTAGCATGCAGAAACCTGTTTGCCTACACCCTCCCTAGGTGTCGCTACTGTGGGCTTGCTTATATGTAGTCACCATTTACGCAAAAACATAATCTGAGAAAAGTGCATTAAATAAAACGCATGTAGCAGACTTATTACGATTGATGACTATCATAGATTTTTTTTTTCTTTATTGGATTTCGATCCCCCCCCGAAGGGTGCGGGCTGGAGCAGCTTAGTATACCGCTCTTCAGCCTACAGACTTTGTTTTAAAAAGGTGAAGATAATATATAATAAAAAACAGGCGACAAAATCGGAGTCTTAAAGGGTAACATGGCGAAAAAATCGTGGAACTTAAAACATAGAACAAAGGGATGATGATGCGAATAAAATACATATGAATCAGACAGGTAAAATAATAGACAATTAAAAAAACACGGCGACAGTCTGGTTTCTGTTCGCAAAAGACATAAAATTCACACCCAGCAACAGCATGGTTTCAGTTCGCAACACTTGGAAACACCAAACAGCAATGAAAATTCACTGGAACACTGCACTAAAATATGATATACCACAGCCGAGAGCAGGTGGGGGGAAACTGGACAGATGAAGGGAAAATAAAAAAAAGGGGGGAAGGTGAGGAAAAGCGAAGGGGGGAGGGGGAAAAGGATCTAATGGAGAATGAGGACACATACGAGGGGTGGGGGGTGCCGGGCAGACGTGACAGGTAGTGGGGAAGGCAGAGGACAGGAATACAAAAGGACTCGAGGGGGGGGGAGAAGGGAGGTAGGGAAAAGTTAGGTGGGGAGAAGCACAGGATGGAAGGAGGGAAGAGGGATCTCAGGGAAAGGACGGAGGAAAGGAGGGGGTGTGAGGATCGGAGTTGATAGGAGGGCTAAATGGAGGGAGAGAGGGCATCATCCGGGGGGTGGGGGGGGGGAGTTGATGGTAGCCACCTTGGGAAAGGAGATGAAGGGTGTAGAGATGGAGGGTAGGGGGGACCCAACAGTGAAGGCGTGGCAGGGGGCGAGGACAGGAGAGGAAAGGAGCAACCAGGGGGTGAGGGGGATCAAGGTGGCAAGAGGTGTAGAGTATGCGGATATGTTCGAGAAATAGGAGCAGATGGGGGAAAGGAATGAGGGATGACTATCATAGAAACCAATTGTGATACATTGAAAGATGAATGCAGTTACCCATGTAAAACTGTTAAAAGGAAATATATGAAGAGTATAGGTCCGACCCTTTTTTATGTTGAATTTACGGTCAACAATTAATATAGCGTAATACATTGCCTGTGGCAACCTATAAATTGCTTATGAAAGATAAAATGTCTCTATGACAGCTGAAAAAGAGACAGATCAATGAACAGCGCCCTCTGCTGGGTCGGCCGCTAGAATCTTATGCAGGGCGCACCAATCGTGAGAACTTAACCAATAGAGGTGAAATTTGTCATGAACTGCTATATTTATATATGATGATATCAAGGTAAATACATTGTTTGTTCTCTATTAATATCTTTCATTTGCTAACTATCCCTATCAGTAGTTAGTGCCTTCCGTAGATTGAATCTTTTATTTAGCTGGCAGTAGTGGCACTCGCTGTATTGCAGTAGCTTGAGCAGCGAAGATTTTTGTGAGGTAAGTGATTTGTGAAAGGTATAGTTTAATGTTAGTCAGGGCCATTCTTTTGTAGGGAATTTTGAAAGTCAGATTGCGTTGCGCTAACAAAATATTGTGTGTCAGGTTAAGTACAGTCGTGCATAATTGTTCAAAGGGGACGTGTCATATGTCGACCCTTAGCCTAGGATAGCTCACTGGAATCTTCTGATTTTTTCTTGTAGTTTGTGTATTTAGTGTAGCTTTTGTTTATTGCTAGCGCGTAATTGTAGAGAGAATCCCCTTTGTAGTTGTAGCCTTTCATTGTTGTACAGTAAAACAGTTGTGGCATGCATGTAGATTTGCACCAAGTATTTCGCAGCTGCGCTGGTAATTAACTAGATATTATTTTCAGTGCTATGTTAATGTATTCCCCTATCTTTGCTCTTCAAATTGTGCTTTTCTGTGTTATCGTGTGAAATATTGTGACAATAATGGCATGTGAAAAACGTAACACTCGGCTCCAAAGTAAACTGAGAAATGACAGTGAAGACGAAAGCAGTGTGTTGGCCCCACCATGTAATGAATTAACTAATATTCAAAGTAATAATTTGGTAACTGTGCATAGGGAAATGGAGCGGGCGTCAAACAATGGCGTAGGCAGTGAAACAGGTAGTGAACAGGGAAGCATTATCGATCGATCGGTCGGCAACAGCTCGCCTCAGGAATCCGAAATGATAGGACACAATTTTGCAAACACTGTAGATTCAGGTTTTGCGTCCTCACCGTTTTCTCAAATGAGTCAAGACACGTTTTCCGCTTGTCAAAATGTGAATTTTGCCGGTGCAAATTCACTGCCGAAAAGCACTGAGGAACATGTTTCAGACACCAGTGCATTGTTATTACAGTTAATGCAACAAATGGGACAAAGGCTACAAAAGTTAGACACAACGCTTGAACAAAATCAGAAACAAACACAGCAACAGTTACACACAATGGAACAAAATCAGAGACAAACACAGCAAAAGCTTCAAAAGTTAGACTCATTGGAACAAACTCTCGAACAAACACGTGAGGATTTAACTGCTGAGTTACATAACATTGAATCGAAATGTCAGAAAGTGTGTAATGACGTAAAAACACAAATTTGTGAGCATTTTCAACCTATTTTTTCGCGGCATGAAAATGCATTACAGAATCACGAAGCAGCCATAAAAGAACTGCAAACCATTGTTCATGAAAATCATGAGACCTTGTGGGCTAAAATTGACTCAGTTGCATCTACCGATTCGGTTACGCAACTTGCAAAAACTCAGGAAAACTTAAAGGACACAGTAGATTCGATTTCAACACAAATGGACACTCTGAAGCTTGGTTCAGAAAAACACACTGAGGAAATGTGTTCATTATCAGAGAAAGTAGTTGAACTTTCGGATCAGCTAAATAATTTATCTACGAAGGTAGATGATAATCTGAATGACGCAAAACCGGTAGTCTTTAATGGCACAGAACAGAGCGAACAAATTAGGAAACTGAAACAAAATCTGAATCAAATTGATACGCAACACCAAAGAGAAATCTGGGAAGTACAAGATCAGCTGACACAGGTAATACAAGAATTACGTATTTCAGAAGACGCTCGCGCTCCAACACGGGAAGAGGAACTTAGAAATACGCAAAAGCCACAAAATAATAACACAGGGCATTTCGGTAATTATGAAAGAAATTGGCAAGGTACACCGAATTTTGAGATGGAACCGCCGACACGACGTAACTATGACCGAGATGCTACTCGCCGACACGATGATTTTGACTATAAGCTGTTCATGACTACACGTAAATTCAAAACATTTAAAAATTCTGGCAACGACATTCATCCACAAGCATGGCTCCATCAATTCTCGCATTGTTTTCCTCCCAACTGGACGTTAGAACACAGATTAGAATTTATGTGTGGCTACTTAGAGAATGAACCAGCTGTAAGAATGCGGTCGGTCATTCACGATTGCCACAGTGAAGGAGAGTTTTACCATGCCTTCCTCTCAGCATATTGGTCTCAGGCCACACAAGACCGAGTAAAACATGGTATCATAATGATGAAACATTTCGAACAATCTGAATTCTCCAGTCTTGTGAAATATTTTGAAGACATGTTGCACAAGAATCAGTACCTGTCAAACCCATACAGCCCCTCAGAACTCATCCGCATTTGCTTAATCAAATTACCTGAACATTTACGACATATTATTTTGGCAGGACGTTGCAAAGACGACATTGAAGCTTTTCAGGGACTGTTAAAGGAACTGGAAAGTGACACTGACAATTGCGGAAGGCAGGAGCACAACAATTACAGATCACATCAGTCGCAATTCCGCGATGAAAGAAATAATAACTGGACACCAAAAGGCTATTCTTACAACGCAAATCGTGACCAAAATAGACACCACCCGTACGACAACCGTTGGCAGAGTAGTAATAATTACAGGGAAAGATCACCTCTCTGCGGTAATGACTATCACAGAGACAATCAGAGGAACAGACAATATGGGAACCAAAACAATTATTATCAAGGGAGACAGAATAACTTTAGACGCAACGGTCCAGCGCGCAGTTACGACTCAGGGAGAAATTCTCCACCACGTGACCGACAAGAAAGAAACTACAGGAACTACCGACATGACGACAGACGATGTGATCGTAACGACAGACCTGAATTGCATCAGAACTGGCGGGATTCAAACAGAGCAGGGCCCTCTCGAGGAGGTGAATTTGTAGAAGTTAGGTCTCCAAATCCCAATAACGACGCGCGCCAACAGAGGAACAGACAATGACTCGCACCACAGGCAGTTGGAGGTGAGCCGCCAGCAGTGGTGGATGTGGGGAGAGAGATGGCGGAGTTTTGAAATTTGTCATGAACTGCTATATTTATATATGATGATATCAAGGTAAATACATTGTTTGTTCTCTATTAATATCTTTCATTTGCTAACTATCCCTATCAGTAGTTAGTGCCTTCCGTAGTTTGAATCTTTTATTTAGCTGGCAGTAGTGGCACTCGCTGTATTGCAGTAGCTTGAGCAGCGAAGATTTTTGTGAGGTAAGTGATTTGTGAAAGGTATAGTTTAATGTTAGTCAGGGCCATTCTTTTGTAGGGAATTTTGAAAGTCAGATTGCGTTGCGCTAACAAAATATTGTGTGTCAGGTTAAGTACAGTCGTGCATAATTGTTCAAAGGGGACGTTTCAGAGGGCTTTACATACATCGTGACATGTCTCCCACAGAAAATGTTTAAACAACTATTAAGCATTCAACAAATATAATTATGTAGTTTGGCTATACGTTCCATGAGTAGGTAGGAGATAATCAGTTACAGGATTAGATCGACTATTGTGCGGAGGTAAGGCAATGCCTTCTGTTCTCAACATAACTCATCAAGTAAGGCGAGGTTTAAATCTGTGAAGCATTATTTGGTTGTCATCCCTGGCGGTATCTCGCTACGAGTACCGCCATTCGATTTGTGATTTCGTGCACTAATCGAAGCGTTAGGGCTGCAGGTGCCAGCCAGCCAGCCAGCCAGCCAGCCAGCCAGCCAGCCAGCAGCGGTCCAGCCAGCAGCAGCAGCAGCAGCAGCAGCGGCAGCATCCGCAGCAGCAGCGGTCCAGCCAGCGGTAGCAGCAGCAGTGGCGGTGACCCCGTCCGCAGCAGCAGCAGCTGCGGCGTTCCAGCCAGCAGTCGCCAGCGCCAGCAGCGTTGGACTTCGGCGCCTGTCTTCGTCCGCCTTCGTCTGCCTTCATCTGTCCCCAGTTATCCTCTCTCGTTTTCCGTCGTATACCGTCTTAGTTTCTACCTGTCGTCATGTCAGCCCCCACCACCACTACCACTACTACCACCACTGCCATAGTTTATACTTCGCCCTTCACCGCCACCACGACCATTACGTGGTGTGCCCAGTTGCCCCCCCCCCCTCTTTCCATCCCTCCTCTTCTCTCCCTTCGCCAGCACTCTTCGTCACCCCCTCCCCAGCTTCTTCCTCCCGCCCCTCTACCTCTGATCCCTTCCCCCCACTCCTCCAGCCTGTTACTGCGGCACCAGCTTGGGTGGTTGCCCGACGGGCCACTGCCCATGCCCAGCTCTCCCCATCGCCTTCGCCATCACCGCCACTGCCATCGCTGTCGCCGTCACCTTCACCATCACCATCTCCGGCGCTGAGTACTGCGTCCACGCCGGGACCTGCCACTTCCCGCCACCTCCCTATAGCTCCCGTCCCTCATGTCACCACTCACCCTTCTGCTGCCCTTAAACGCCCCAGTGGCACCACCACCTCCTCCGCTCCCAAAAAGGCCCCGCCCCGTCCTCCTCCCCCCCCCAAGGATGCCACAGATGTCTCCCCACCCGGCCCTGCTCCCTCTGCCTCCTCCTCCTCCTCATCCTCCCCTCCCTCTTCCTACAAATACGTCCTCTCTCGTCCCGATCCTTCCCTCCTCGAGACCTGGAACCTCTCCCTCCTTCTCCGCCAACACTTTCCTGGAGCCCCCATCTCCCTCCTCACTCCCAGAAGAGACTCGGTTCTTATCTCCTCCTCCAGCCTCACCCTCCATACTGACATCCTCTCCTGCATACCCATCACTCGGTTTGGCCCCAATGCCTCCCTCACCCCTGGTCCTTCCCCGTCTCCTACCCGCCAACCCCAACCCCCGCGTCACCCGCCGACCCTCACTGCTGTGATCACTCTGCTCAGTCTGACGATCACGGAGGGGGAGGTGTTGGTGGAGCTCAAGGCACGTCCCTCGCTGGAGGTGCGGGCGGTCCGCCGCATTTTTAACTCCACCGGCCCCACCCACCTTATGCGGGTTTTCTCAGAGGACGCCCCCTCCATTGACCGCCTCCTGAAGGAGGGTGCCCTCCTCTTCAACCAGCGCTACAAGGTCGACCCCTCCCGTTCCCCTCCTCAATCTCTCCGCTGCCAGAGGTGTCTGCGCTACAACGCACACACAACAGCCGAGTGCCGCGAGGCCCCCATCCGCCCGCATTGTAAGCAAGTGCACTTCCTCCGGCAGTGCCCTAACCTTCAGTCCCCTCCCTCCTGTAATACCTGCAATCTCCCGCATCCCACCTACTCCCAAAAATGTAAAGCCCGACCCCCTTCGACCACTCCTGAACTCACCATCCCTGTCAGCCCTCTAGATGCCCCCACCCCTCCTGGCAATTCCCTTCGTCCCCCCCCCCCCACCGCTGAGGACATCATCAGGTTCCTCACCATTGTTTTGCCAAACGTCCACCCTTTCCAGCGCCCTTACACCCTCCAACAGATCTCCCTCGCTGGCCGTTCCATCTTCCACCTAAAAATGTATGCCACCTACTCCCACAACCAGGCCCATTTCACCTTCTCCCGTCTCGACACCCTCGTCTAAATCCCTGTCATGGCGCGACAGCACCGTATCCTGTTCAACAACATCCGTTCCCTTCCGGCCTACAAGAACCTCTTCATGCACACCCTCGCCGCCCACCGCGTGGATGCCTTACTCCTTAATGAAACCCTTCTTCAGCCCCACCACATCGTTCACACCTCGCCCTACCTCCTTCACCGCTCTGACAATCCCTTCCTGATAGTGCGTGGCAGAGTTGCCATTGGTCACCACCGCCAGATCCCAGTTCGGCTCCAACCTCTCCTTCCGACCCCACCGAACACCTGATCCTTAGTCTCTTCTTCCCTGGCCTTACCATCACCTGCACCACCATCTATGTCCGCCCTAACACCCCTATTCCTTTTGACTTCCTCTCCCACATTGACCTTACCTTCTCCTCCTACGTGATCGCCGCCTACCTCAACATCCGATGTCTTTTCCATCCCCGACGATCCCCAGTTCGATTGCTTCCTCCCGGATGTCCGTGATCGAACTGACACCTCTGTCCCCCCCCTCGTACCTGGTTTCCAGTACTTGGACAACATGGCACACACAGACCTCAATGCCCCTATCACTACACAGGATCTCATTGCTACACTGTGCACAAAACGCAACACCACTCCTGGTCACGATCATGTCACCTACCGCCACCTTCGTGAAGCTCCTGTCTCTTTCCTCTCCACACTGGCCAGGCTCTACAATGTAGTCCTGTCCACCGGCTACTACCCCGACCTGTGGAAAACCTCCCGTATCCTGATGTTCCTTAAACTCCGTAAACCGCCGTCCGCCATCTCCTCCTACCGTCCCATTAGCCTTACCTCAGACTTCAGTAAGGTCCTGGAATCCATTCTCACCTGACGCATCCACCAGCATCTCCACCAGCAGCGCCTCCCTCCCGTTACCCAGTGTGGCTTTCGGCTGTCCTTCTCTTCCGATGACCTTCTCCTTCACCTCACTCATCTCCTTCCCAAACAGCTTAATTCCCGTCACTCCGCTATCTTCCTCTCCCTGGACCTTGAACGTGCCTATGACCGCGTTTGGCATTCCGGTCTCCTCTTCTAGCTCCAAACCTTCGCCCTTCCTATTAATTACGTCCGTCTGATCGGCTCCTTTCTCTCCCACCGTCCTTCCTACGTCACCATCCATAACATGGATTTCTACACCTTTTTTCCCTCCGCCAGTGTGCCCCAAGGCTCCGTCCTCTCCCCCCTTCTGTACCTTTTGTATACGGCGGACATGCCGCCGCTATCACCCCCCGTCCACCTTCTCCAGTTTGCCGATGACACCGCCTTCCTTGCCCTTGCTCCCACCCTGCAGCTTTCCCAACACCTTCTCCAATCCCATCTTGACCGGTTCACCGCTTGGTGCAACCAGTGGTTGCTTAAGGTCAATCCCTCCAAAATCTAGGCGATCATTGTAGGCAAAACCACCCCTTCCTAACCATCTATGGCCGTCCTATCGCCCCCACCCCCTTGGCGTCACCCTCGACCGTCGCCTCTCCTGGACCCCCCATCTCTGGACAATCCAAGCCAAGGCACGCTCCCGACTCCGTCTCCTCAAGCTCCTTTCCGGCCGTACGTGGGGTCTGGACCCCTCCACCATACTCCACACCTATAAATCCCTCATCCGACCTATTATTTACTTTCTGTTTTTTTATCCTATTGCATGGGCGCATAACATCTTTAGCTGAAAAACCGTTGGCTACTGCAATTTGCTTTAATATACTAAGTTCTTGGCGTATTTCACTGTCGGCCAATGGTAATTTGAAAAGCCGGTGGATCATAGAGGTGAGAAAGGCCCTTTTATATCGAGGCGGATGTCATGAACTGGCTCCAACAATAGTATCTGTACATGTTAGGGTTTCTGAAAATCGAAAATTTTTGTCTGTTATCAACCTTCTTGATGGTAAGGTCTAAATAGTTAATTGAGCCCGCCTCTTATATTTCTGTAGTAAAAGATATTTTTTGGTGCATGTTGCCTATGGCTTGAGCAAATGCGAAGACCTCATTCTCGTCCTCCTCTAACAGTAACAAGATGTCATCGACATAACGTTTATAATATATGGTCTTGTCTTTCAGTCGTGGAAACTTAGCAAAGAACTTACATTCTAAGTCGTTCCTGAAAATGTCTGCTAACGTATCAGCCAAACTGTTACCCATCTCAAGACCATCTTTTTGTTGATATATTTTGTCATTGAATGTGAAATAGTTATAAGTTAACGCAAATTCTAAACGTTCCATTAATTCTGTGTATTCTGCCTTACTAATCTTGTTATGAGTTAGCAGATTACGTTTAATAATCTGCATCGTTTCCTTTATGGAGACACCGCTGTAGAGGTTTTTTACATCTAGGGAAGCTAGTATCACGTTATTTGGAATATGTATACTTTAATCGCATTAGCAAGGTCAGAACTGTTTTTCACCCCGAAATTGGTAGAGAAAGTGTACACCGCTTTAAGTTTGTTGTTAAGAAACTTATTTAGTCTACAACATGGCGATGACAAATTGTTAACAATTGGACCTACTGGGTTTCCTTTTTATGTATCTTAATCTGCGATCTCAGTTGGGGGATCTTAGGATTCATCATTTTTAGCGATTTCTTTTCGTAATCGTTAAGCAGAAACTAGGAGCTGTCTATCTTTTTCCGTAAATCTTTTTTGGAACTTCCGTGTTGGGTCTTTGTGAACTTCTATGATCTCATTTTCAGAGAAGAATTCCTCCGTTTTCTTCATATAGTTGGGTTGGGTTGTTTGGGGAAGGAGACCAGACAGCGAGGTCATCGGTCTCATCGGATTAGGGAAGGAGGGGGTAGGAAGTCGGCCGTGCCCTTTCAAAGGAACCATCCCGGCATTTGCCTGGAGAGATTTAGGGAAATCACGGAAAACCTAAATCAGGATAACCGGACGCGTGATTGAACCGTCGTCCTCCAGAATGCGAGTCCAGTGTCTAACCACTGCGCCACCTCGCTCGGTCTTCATATAGTCCTCTTCATATATAAGGACCGCTGTATTACCCTTATCTGCACGAATGACCATTGCCTTCTCTTTTTTTAACTTAACTTTTTTAAGATGCGACTCTCATGATTGACGGCATTAGAAGAGTTACACTGATTAGATAAAGCTTTATTAGCTTTAACGGCTATGTCCGCCACTTCTAGTATCGCCATTTTAGCTGCTTCACACGCCATTTTAGTTTCGACTATGATTCTTGTAATGGTTCGATTATTAGGATTAGGAATGATATTGTGTTGTAAACCTTTATTCAGCAGAATATTTTCATCCTCATTCAATTCGATATTTGTCAAGTTAGCTACTCTATCATAAAAGCGATGTTGTCCCACGCCATCTTTACTTTTTGCAACATTAGTCTTCTGACGCTTTAGTAATACGCCTAGCTTTTTGTTATGCCTCTATTCTATTCTTTCAACATTAATCGTTACTCTGTTAGAAATTTCTTGCCAAACAAACTGAAACTGAGTACTAGACAGTTCGTTACTTAATTGCAAATGTAAATCGAAAGCTTCTTTACTTAGCAAGTCTGTACGAACAAGTTACTCTGTAACTGCAATATATGATCTGAAGATGGGCAGCTAGCCCGAAACCGGTAATTGAAAATAAAGAATAGCGATCAAAGACTGAAACGCCATATTTTTACTCTGAAACTCCGTTTAAAACACAGTTTGAGTAAAGACTCTGATAAATTTGACGGTTCTGGGGTTTACAAAATCACTTGCAGCAGTTGTGACAAATTTTACATGGGTCAAACTGCCCGCTCTTTTAAAATTAGATTCAGGGAGCATTTGCAAGCACATAACAAAACTGCGTTAGGAATGCATTTATCAGAAAGCGGCCACACTGTAGACAATATCGAGAGTTGTATGCGTATTTTACACAGGGCAGAGGAGGGTCGCGCTCTCGACTTGTTGGAAATTTACAAAAACAAAAGACATGAGCCCACTAGGGTGCGCAATGGACAAAGCGATTTTGTACCCAACTCCTACTTCTCTTTATTTGATAACATACTACGATAACGAAATAATGCCTCGCGGATTTATACCTAGCCTTACTTGATGAGTTATGTTGAGAACAGAAGGCATTTGCCTTACTTCCGCACAGTAGTCGCTCTAATCCTGTAACTGATTATCTTCTACCTACTCATGGAACGTATAGCCAATCTACATAATTTTATTTGTTGAATGCTTATATGTTGTTTAAACATTTTCTGTGGGAGACATGTCACGATATATGTAAAGCCCTCTATTGGTTAAGTTCTCACGATCGGTGCGCGCCTGCATAAGATCCTAGCGGCCGACCCAACAGAGGGCGCTGTTCATTGATCCGTCTCTTTTTCAGCTGTCATAGAGACATTTTATCTTTCATAAGCAATTTATAGGTTGCCACAGGCAATGTATTACGCTATATTAATTGTTGACCGTAAATTCACCATAAAAAGGAGTCTTCATGTCCTATGCCATTCCTGTACCCAGTGACGTCGTCCATACACCACTGCCGTCTAACATGTTTCTTCATATTCGTCAAAGGTTGATGGAGAAGTGGACGGCGCGCACGTAACCCCTGTCACCCCTGATAGAGTACGATTTGTTATATTGTTCCACTATTGCACCAGAGCCGAAGATGACACAGATCTGTCCTTCAATGCCATTCGGACGAGGTGTCGACTTTCTCGGGTGGGTTGCCTGTGTGGTGCGACCTGACCCATATCGTCGTGCTCTACGGCCTTCCCTGAACCATTCTGCACACACCCGTTGCACTGCCGAAACACTTCGTTCCACACGAGCAGCAATTTCCCGGATGGATGCATCACAATTTCTCATGCCAATAATGTGCCCTCTTTCAAACTCACTGCTGTGACGGTACGGTTCGCGCATACTTCTGCGAGGTATCCTGCACGCCTGTTCAAGTCACACAGGTCCGGTTTATAGCGACAACGAGAGCCGCAGATGGTGTTGCGCCGCGATGTCGATGTTGACCTTGAACCCGCGGTCCGACATGGTACAAGTGCTAATCTTTTCTGCAGAATGCACTAATCCACATGTCCTGTGAATATGAACGTCCCATCTCTAGTCGTTCAAGGTTTTTTGTTTGTTTTTTGCGAACATGAGTATACATATAGGCGCTCTATGGTATTAATAAGATGTTTAGGAAAACCTTTGTTTTTCAGTATTTTCCAAAAGAAGGGGTCTTTCTACTCTCTTAAAGATTTTCTCAAAATGAATTAACGCTAAATGCGTTTTTAGGCCTAATGCTTGACGTGTCTTAGTACAAACAGACCTTTTCTGAAGGCTGACTTTTCTCCTGAGATTATTGCATCAGCGATAGTTTGTAGCCTTTGATTAAGAATTTTCCTGTAAAGATTATATTCCTCATTTAGTAAACTTATTCCTCTATAATTTCCTTTGTCTTCCGTATTGCCTTTTTTTAAAATATAGAAATCACTATAGCTGTGTTCCATTCTTCATACACAGAGCAATTCGTCCAACACATATTTAAAAGGTGGAGGAAGTAAAATTCTGACATGGTTCCTCTGTATTAGATTAACCAGCATTAACACCATCTAGGCTGGTAGCTTTTCTATTTTTTGTAACATTTAAGGCTACTTTTAATTCGTTTATTCTATATGAGCTATAGAATTTTTATCAATTTTTATAGAATAACTTTCTTCACTATTTTCATGGTGCCATACATTTCCGTAATATTATATCCATCGATTTTCTGATGTTGTGTTAGTGTTTAAAGTATCTTTCTCCGTTTTGTTCATATGCTTCATGAGTTTAAGCGCTATATTCTGGCTTCTGTGAATGTTATGTTGAGCATTAACAATGAAACTTTCCCATGATTCACTACGGAATCCTTTTATTAAATTATTTGTTTAATTTACTTTCTGTTTAGATGTTTCCCAGACTTCATATGTCGGTGTTTGTAAAAAGGCGTTATAAGCGTCCATTTTCCTTTAATATTGTTAGCTGTTTTTGTATTCCATTTTTTCTGACCTCTTTTCCGATTTGATGCTTTACATTTCCGTAGTACCTCTTTAGCTATTTTCAATATTGCTGTTTTTAATCTTCCCCATTCTTCTTCAATATTGTCTTTAGTTTCAACCATTTGCAATTCCTTTGTGAGTCTTTGTTGATATAAGTTGCATATGCTTTCTTCTTTTAGCAGACGACCTTTATATTTGAAGTTTTGGCTTTGGGTTTCCCTTTAGTTTGTCTGTTTCCTCCATCTTGTCCATATTTCTATCTTCGAAGTAATTAGGGAGAGATCAGAGCCTATATCATTACCCCAAAACAGAAGAGTATATCGAATTTGAGAGCATATTTTTTTATTAGCTGTTACTTAGTCAATTATTGAGCGTGAACCTCTTGCGTTCCAGAGGTATTTATTTATGTCTTTCTTTCTGAACAAGGAATTTCTAATTTTTTTAAATGTACCAAAATCTCTTAATGTCTTGCCATTTTCATTTAAAGTTATTTCCCCAAATGTGTCTATTGTATCTGCTACTGGCAGCTGTTCAATTCTTGCATTTAAGTCTCGTTGTATTAACAAATGATCAGTTTTATTATATTTATTTCCCTTTCATCTGGGATATAACTGACAGGGGTGGTAGATCTCTTAAGCATTTGAAGTATGCTGAAGCCTGCAAATTAAACCCTCTTTTGTGAAAAACTTGACGCACTCTATAGAACACATGGAGGGAGAAACAGCTCTACAGGCTGGCATCACGGTCAGCTTCAACATAAAATCACTGTTGACAAACGCACCAGCAGAAGAAACCGTTCGCATCCTACAAGAACATGGCCCGACAGACATACACGACCTCACCGAGTTATATTTATGTTTGTCCTCAATACACTTCAAATGGCAAGAAGAATACTACGAGCAGACAGACGACGCAGCAATTCGCCCTATCGCTGTTAGCAGCCGACATATTCATGGAGGCCTCTGAAGCAACAGCATTTTGTTCCGCTCCTCTATGCCCAGGATACTGGTTAGGATACGTGGACGATACGTTCGCTGTATGGCCTCATGGTGTAAACGAAGTACACTAGTTTCACGATTCGAATGAAATGCACAGGAAGATACAGTCAAGCTGGAGGTAGAGACGAAAGGCGCGATTCCATTCCTAGGCGTGAAAGTATATACAATAACGGAGGGCACATTAGGACGAAGAGCACATCGAAAGACTGCACATACGGACAGGTATTTCCACGCTCAATCCAGCGTGTACGAACTCAGTTACCCGTTCTTTGGTGATCCATGCGAAGCACCTAAGCGGTACTCGAAAGGCTGTGTACAACGCACCTGGCCAATGGTTACAACCATAAATCGATCGAAACAGCCATGGCAACAAACAAAAGAAAGCAAGGTAGGCAAGAAACTGACCAACTGCAGCCAGCAGCACTCTTATCGTAAGTGAAAAATGTAACTGACCGGACTGGTAATCCAGGATGTGCTGAGCTCCACCAAGGACAAGGTAGATAATGCTGGCACGTACAAGGAGGGGTGCCATTGTGGAGAAGTATACACAGAAGAGACCGGCATGTCAGTAGCAAAGCTCGTACAGGAACACGAGCGCTACATTCGTCAAGGGCAACACAGTAAATGTGCCGTGACCGAACAACAACAAGCCTGCGGAAAGGAAATAAAGTTTAACGGAACCTGCGTACCTGCCAAGCAGGCGGATTAGATAAAACGCGAGATCAGAGAAGTCATCAAAATACTACACAATATAACAACATGAACACAGAGGCTGGATACAGGTTTCTCCCATCCTGCCTGCCAGCTCTGAGAGTACAACAGGCCGCACGAACATCACGCGACGCGAGCGCCACCGGCCAAATGCCGAAGCCTTTGGACCTGGGCTATAGAGCAACAGAAGAGAGTAATTTTATCGGATGAGTTTCTTTGCACACTGTTTACAACATCTGGTAGAGCTTACGTTTCAACAGTGAAACACGGAAGGGGTTCCGTGATCATTTTGACAGCCATATCGAGGTATTCCAATGTCTAACAACCCTACCACAAGAAAGGTCAAAAATTAATTATGATTATAGTGTTGCTCTCGCTGCTAATCACGCTGCTAAATATTGCATTTTCGGGCAACAACGAAGTTATATTATGTGGCAGGTGTCATTAGAGCACAGTTAATAAAGTCATATCTTGAAATAATGGATAAACTAGGCACTCATCTTTTCGTGTTTCCCACGCAGGTCTCGTTGTGAACTCATGGCTTAATCGTCGAAAATCTAGGTAGTGATGATTCCAAGCTCGGATGCAAAGAGGCATAGGTGTTATTCTGCGATATTCAAAAGTTTTATAGATGTGTTTCATAAACCATTGTTGAAGATTAAACTTTTGCAAGTTAGGACAAGGGTGATGTAAAAAAAAAAAGTAATCAGCACTCCGAATTTAAGTTACACTTCTTTTTTTATTACTTTTGTTGCAATATCACGTAACTCGTTCCAAAACATCACTTCACAATATAAAACATACTTGAAAATATCTTCTTCACTGTTAAAGTTCACATTTCATAAACTCACTACAATTTGCGTCTTTTTAACATGACGACCAAAGCTTGACTCTCTAATAACCGCTTTCGCGCACAAAAATCAGAGTTACAAGTACGTCAAAGATCACAGTGACAAAAGAAAGAATACACATAAGAATAATATCATTGCAATATATACATATCGATGTATCGAAGTTCCTCTACATTAATGAAATCAAATCTGAATGTTGTTACAGAAATATGTTAACTATTTTACAGAAACACAGTGGCATATTGCTGGCATCGAGAGGTTGAGGTGAGGTGCCGCAATGGTTACGTAATTCAAGTACCATTACGAAGGGCACCATGAGCTGCAATGTCGCATCACTGCCAAGAATTATGTGCCCATTTTGGCTAACCTTGTCGATTCCATGGTACAGTGTTTGTTCCCCAACGGGAATGCTGTGTTCGAAGACAGGACCCGTGTACACGTAGCTGGCATCACCCAAGACTGGTCTTGTGAGCACGAGGACGAACGGTGGCATGTCCCCTGGCCACCAGTCGCTGGACTTCAGTGTTACTGAGCGTTTGCCGATTTCGAGAGAACGGTGCGTGATAGCTATCCGTCTGCATCATCGTTATCTTTTCATGTCACTATTTTGCAGGAAGAATGGTGTAAGGTTCTCTTGAAAACATTACGGGACCTGTACTTATCCATTCCGGAACGACTTGAAGTTGTTTTGAACGCCAAAGGTTTTCCTATACCGTATTAGGCTTGGTAATATGTTTTCTGTGTTTCCATATTTTCGTCCACCCCCTGTTTTCTGAAAGTTTGGCCGTACCTTTTTGTAACACCCTGTATAGTTCCTAATGGTATTTGTGTTTAATAAAAATATCATTTAGCTTGAGCTTTGCATTGCTCAGCCAAATGCTAGAAACAGAAATCATTTCATATGGAGTACGCCTTCCTCTTTAGGTGGAATTTCATTCTCAGATAGAAACGCCGGTACCAATATGCCTGTGTACGTCAGGTAGGAAATAGAAAATCCTCGAATGTTCAAAGAAAAATAAGAAAATATTTTTTCTGTCACATCAGCAAACACCATCAGAAACTCATTCAACCTTTCTCTAGAATTTTACATGAATCGCTTCTTTTATCCATGCCTGTCTGGTGTCTTGTACAGATACACAGCCATTACAAGTAACATGATATCACAGTTTAACGGTGTTTTTGTTTTATACATTCAATTTCCATCCCAAGTTGGCAGGGTGGGTGCATGTCTGCACATTCTAGGGCTTGAATCATTCAGTCAGTTTCAATTGAACTGGTTCAAATGGTTCAAATGGTTCTGAGCAGGTCATCAGTCGCCTAGAACTTAGAACTAATTAAACCTAACTAACCTAAGGACATCACACACATCCATGCCCGAGACAGGATTCGAACCTGCGACAGTAGCGGTCACTCGGCTCCAGACTGTAGCGCCTAGAACCGCACGGCCACTACGGCCGGCAAGTGAACTGGGAATAAGGCAGAATGCGCAGAACTTTCCAGCCTGGAATAGCATTGGCACAGTCAGATACTGTGCATTTAGTATGCATGCATGTAACAGTGTATACACAGTGATTCGTCTCCCTCGGCTTATGCGTTTTATGCAACCTGCAACCCCTTCAAAAACCATTCACGAGATTTTCATATTCTCTTGAGCATTATGCACGAAGTATTAGTCGCACAAAAAAATGAAAAGGACCCTTTTGTAAGGAAGTGAATGTAGCTAAACTCTGAGATTTTCATATTCTCTTGAGCATTATGCACGAAGTATTAGTCGCACAAAAAAATGAAAAGGACCCTTTTGTAAGGAAGTGAATGTAGCTAAACTCTGAACTAGGATAATTTTAGCTGGAGGCCGCTGTTTTCGAGTTTTTAAGGTCACCTTTGAGGGTTTTTCTTGAATAACTGAAAACCTCGGCCTCCAGCGAGGATATACCCCAGTACAAAATTTAAGTACATAAAATTTCCTACAAAAAATGCGTCCAGTTTTTCTATAGGACAAATAGTTTGTTCACAACAGGCAAGCGAATATGGAAACTTCGTGTGGAGTTTTGAAGGCATTGCAGGTTGCATAAAACCTACAAGCAGGGGCAGCTGAATCACATGGTATATGCAGGGTGTAAATAAGAACTGTTTATATTGTACTATAGTCGTGTATGGGAAGTCGAGCCAAACAGTTTCATGTATGGTGGTTGTTGTCTATCAGGCCATGTACTCGTAATGACCTCAAATTAGCCAACAAAATCTGCTTAAGCCACAGTGCATGTGCGCCTTTAGAGATTTTTAATACCGTTGTGCCCTCTTATGCTACCAGCTTAGCCACATACAAATTGTAAAACTGACAATCTTATAAATTTTACCTCACAGTTTTGTGAATTTTGACAATACACAAATAACAATTAAGTTGTTATGTTTCTCTGGCCTTCTTACCATGAGACAACTGTGCTTGCGTGGATTAAGTTCAAATCGAATTGGAAAAGTAGTTAGTTTTTATGTTACTTGTTCAAAAGCCTTTTCCTTCCATTTAACTCAAAGGAAAGATGAACTAACTGATGTAACGGTGGCACAAGGGGCATGCACTGTAAGTTAGGCGCATTTTTAGGCCAATTTGAAGTTGTTTCCCGGCTTGATAACCGCAAGTGTCTGATATTAAATTGTACGTCTCGACTTCCACCATACCACTGTGGTATGTTGTAAACAGCTACCGTTTATACGCAACAGATAGATACCAGGTGTCCCTCCTATTAAGGGAAACTCTCCATCGCACTCCCTCGGATTTAGTGGTAAGATGGCAGAGTGGATAATCCGTCAAAAACTGAATACAGATCAAGCATGAAAAAAGGAAGAAGGTGTACCTATGCCTGCAAAAAGAAGCAAAATCGAAACAAGCTCGAGTGGTCACGGTGTTAGACTGCAATGGAGAAGATCTGGATTCAAATTATTCCTCATTTCTTACATTTTTTAAATTTTATTTTCACAAAATTATGAACTGTCTGTCCGGTCATTTACGTGTCTGTTCGCTGTTTTCAAATTTCTGTCTGTGTTGTGGTACCACATGTTATGACTATTGCATTCCTTTTTGGAAGTTTTGACTCTTGAATTCCTTTGTTGTAACGTAGTTCACAACCGTCTATTTGTTGTTTTCATTTCTGTGAGAGGACTGTGCGGTATCTCGCCTGCTCTCACTATTCATCACATTTATTTGCGGCGGTAATATATTCTTACCAAATCACTCATTTCTATAACCAGTGTGTAGTATGACAGTGCCAAGATTACAGAAGGAGAGCAGACGTCTCAATGATCGGAAGAAAAGTTCATAATTTTATGAAAAAAAAAAATGGGGAACGAGGGATAGCTGAACACGGATCTCCCTCTTCGCAGTCCAACATCGTGACCAAACAACCACGATGCCGTGATTAGCGTGAAGCGCTCGATGTTTCAGATCTTGAGCTTGCACCGGCCAACTTCTAATTTGCATCTTTTTTCACTATTCGCTACACCTTCTTCCTATTTTCATGATGATCCCTGTCCAGTTTTTGGCGGCCTATCCACTGAGGCATATTACCACTAAATCTGAGGATGGAGGGGGTGGTAGAGATGGGGGGTTTCCCTTGTAAGAGCTGTCATGCGCATTTCCTCTGGCGCTGTTCGCCAGCTGAGCTGTTACGTGCTTGCTTACCATGCAGCTGGCCCGGTTTCGAATCCCGGTCGGGTTGTAGATTTTCTCCGCTCGTAGAGTGGGTGTTGTGTTGACGTCATCACTATTTCGTCATCACCGACACGCAAGTCGTCCTGTGTGGCGTCACCTTGAGGCGTAGTGCCGTATACCGATCCTGCCTTGGAGCAACACCGACTCAAAAGAAGGCCTCGGTGCTTGTTCGTGACGTCATGTCAGCTAGGCACGGCGTACTCATACTGGTGGTGTCTCCCTCTCTGACACAGGAAAATGTGAAACTATTGGCGGTAGTTGACCAACACACATTGTTCTGAGAGATTTCTGCAATCAATTAATTGTGCAATTCATTACACTTCTTAAGAAATAGTGTACTCATGAGCTTAAATTTCCACCTGTTTTGAGGATTGACATACAAAAACAACTTCATGGTCGAGCAGCAACGGAATTCGTGCTTCTTTACCTTATTTGTAAATCTGAGGAAGTTACGTTTGTACTTGGTTGCTTTTACAAGAAACTGTTAACATATTGGTGCTCTTTTTTACGTGTCTTGGTTGACTATGGGATGAGGAGCACTGAATGTTAATGAAATATCTTGCGATTGTACACGTTGGGGGAGGGGGTGGGGGCAGAAGAAGAGGCAAAAGAGAGATACTTGTTTTATCAAATAAAATTTTTTTATCTTATAAAGTTTCTCCTTTCAGTTGCAAGAGGGTAATATTTATCTTTTCTAATGTGCATGTTTAAAAAAGTTTAAGCTCAGCAGTATTTTCGATGTATGAAGCTATTTTGTTTCCTGTTCAGAATTCCTTTCGTTGAAAACGACTGTAATCTAATGACTGGTAACAGTTGGACATTGACACTTGTAAATTAGTTCACATTTCCGGTGACGATGTCAAACGAAAATAAATAAATAAAAAAAAGAAACGAGTTAATTGTAAGGGGTTTGGGGTAAGTTTCGATAACAAAATAGATCAAGTAAATATAGTTACTTGAATGTAAAATTTTCGAAGCTTGCAATGGGGCAAAGCATATTCTCATACTGATCTACGTTTGTTTCGACAGGATTCAGTAATACAGAACTATGGTCTTCATTTGTAGCTTTACAACAGTAAGAAAATCTTTCATCTAAATAAAACTGCAGAATCCAAAATAATACCAAACATTTTGTGCAAAAATAATAGATTTATAGTGATAAGCACGCCCAGGCGTTTCTGCATGCAACAGACCTGGCGTTCGCCGTGCCTAGCTGACGTGACGACACCAACAAGCGCCGACGCCTTCGTTTGAGTCGGTGTTGCTTGGAGGCGGTTAAGTGGGAGATGTGTCTCAGAGCTAGATAGTGACAGATGGTGACGCGAGACTGGACGCGCACGTAGTTTATGTATCAGCCGATAGAGGACAATATTGGATAGCGACTGTGATTTTAGTTTCGATTGTGCCCACTAGAGTGCACTAAAGTAATAGAATGTTTTTCATAAAGTGTTCTAGTATTTTCATAAAGTGTTATTATGTCTTTTTGTGTATGTAAAATGTTATAAATGTGTTTTAGCAGTATGAATGATGCGTGAGTGTGGTTTAAGGTTAATATGAAGATAATTGTTTAACGAGTTATGTAGCAGGATTTAGTGTGGGAACATTTCGAAGAAGTATGGATATGAAGAAAGGGGATTTTTGTAGAATAGATTTGTAATGTAAGTTTATGGTAAAGGGAAAGTTAATTTAGGTATAAATAACAATAGTAAATAACTTGATGCAAATGAAAAACTTCAGCATAGTAGATGATTACGTCGGTAAAAAGTGCAGGCGATAGGTTTTTATTTAGCGGTTGGCTATTGATGAAAAGCGCGGATTGACGCGGGAGAGTGTTGTTCTGCTATTGGCTATTGAGTAAACTGACCAATGGTAAACCAATATTCTTCGCGCGCCTTTCTCTGCTGGTAGAGAAGACTTAGAGTATTCTAGAGAAGAGTCGGAGCCTAGCCGTGAAACAGTTCGGACGTGTGTAGTAGTAGTTCCGATGGAAATGAGAAGTTGCCGGATCTAGCAGTGTTTCATACATCAAAAGTGTTGTAAAGTGACGGCATAATAATTCCGATGTGTGTGTAGAAATTTCGGAATTTTTAAGTGAATTTTGTGGCGAGAAAAGACATATATTCCGCGTGGCGTATTGAGCAGGTCGGTGGCTAAAAACTGTGACTGCATTTGGTACCGACAGACTTACTATTTGGCGAGCATTATCAATCAAAAACAATCAGTATTTTTGCAGCTATTACGTTTTCGGGAAATGCAACACCATAAACTTGCTAACGTGAGTGAAAGGGATCGTGAGTGATTGTGTTAAGACTATCGCGGCCTTGGCAGTGATACTTGTTCACCTAAGTTTCAGAATATATTAATTGAGGACATCATTTCCAACCTTTCATTTCGTGTTTCTCCCGAAACGTAGATTAGTGACTTCAATTGCAGCCTGATTCACGTCGAAGTACAGTAGGTTTCGCTCGGCTTTCCTACTGATGATTTGCTGAGACAATGTTCACAGTCCACAGCTCGTGGTCGTGCGGTAGCGTTCTCGCTTCCCGCGCCCGAGTTCCCGGGTTCGATTCCCGGCGGAGTCAGGGATTTTCTCTGCCTCGTGATGACTGGGTGTTGTGTGATGTCTTTAGGTTAGTTAGGTTTAAGTCGTTCTAAGTTCTAGGGGACTGATGACCATAGATTTTAAGTCCCATAGTGCTCAGAGCCGAGCCAATGTTCACAGGTAGGTGCAGGTTCGTCGTAAAGGGACGGAAAGAACCGCGCCGCCGCAACCTGAAATAAGACTAGCAACGTAGCGGCCGAACTTCCCCGGATGGGGCCTCCCGGCCGACAAAGAAACGGCGATCGATCCATTTCTCTGGCATTTCGGCATATGTCTGCTATTTACTTTCTGCATTGTGTACCTGGAATCAGTCGAAACAAATACTGGTTATCATGTCTTTCATGCAAGGCCCAGTGCTGACAAAAGGCATCTCGATGTGCTTCTCATTACAAACAATTTTTGAAGCGGAATTTTACATACCCATTCGACGGAGCAGTGCAAATGAATCTAGTGCGACGTTCAGTTTAGCGATATTTATTAACAGGAACAGTAAAACACGAAGAACAAGCAGTACTCCAGCAGTGACTGACTATCGCTGTTGTATGGTGGCAGCAGTTCAAAAAATGGTTCAAATGGCTCTGAGCACTATGGGACTTAACATCTGAGGTCATCAGTCCCCTATAACTTAGAACTACTTAAACCTAACTAACCTAGGACATCACACACATCCATGCCCGAGGCAGGATTCGAACCTGCGACCGTAGTAGTCGCGCGGTTCCGGACTGAAGCGCCTAGAACCGCTCGGCCACAGCGGCCGGCGGTGGCAGCAGTCAGCGCGGTCCAGGGAAGTTCTGTCACTGCTGGAGCGCTGCATGCTCGTCGTGTTTTATTTTTCCCGTTTGTGTATATTGCTAAACCGAATATTGCACTTGACTAATCTGAGACTGCTCTATCAAAAATTCAATTCTAAAAGTTGCTTGCTTTGTTTGTAACAGGAAACAAACCATTGCTTTCTGTCGACGCTGGGCTTTGCACCAGAGATATGATTACTAGTATTTGTTTGTACTTACTCTACCTCCATATTTCAAAGAAAAAAAAAGAGTGAGAATTGCAAATATCCACCGAAACGCTGGAGAAAATTCGCCGGGCATCTCTGTGAAGGGACACCATATACAGGGTGAAAAGTATTGAAACCGACAAACTCTGGGAGGTTGTAGGGGACATCAAAACAAATGTTTTTCCCTAACATCATTTTTTCCTATGAGGAGTATTTAAACCGGTAGAGGAAGATTTCTCTGGTGGAAAATTAATTAAAGCAACAAACAGTTTTCCCCCTTTCATGACCAAGAGACAACACATTAACACAACGCAATTTCGATTAGAGTAGATTTTCAAAAATGCCTCCATTGACACGTAAAAAAAGGTTATTCCATCGGATCATGTTCTGTCTGACACGGGCAAAAACCCCAGGAGTATCCTGAATGTTGCGCATCTCTCCCCATACCACAAGTCCAGAGGGGACTTACTTGGGTATTGAGCAGGCCATGGTACAGGACCACCTCTGCCAATCCACATTTCTGGGAATCGTCGGTCCAGGAATCGACGACTGAAATACGCCGGCGCCCTGTCATGTCGGAACCACATGCTTTGTCCTGTAGGGAGCGGGACGTCTTCCAGCAATTCTGGCAATGCTCTGCCGAGAAAATTGTAATAGTGCGTGCCATTTAATGGCATAGGTAGCAGATACGGCCCAATTAAACAGTCCCCAACAACACCGACCCACAGATTAACGAAGAACCGCATTTGATGAGCGCTAGTAACTGTGGCATGTGGGTGACAGCTTCCTCAAATTGCAGCGTTCTTACCGTGCGACGGCGTCCCTGTCCAGGTAATCTGCTAAATGACCCGGTCTCACGCAGACGTTGGTACACAGCAGCAAAGGTCGTACGATGCGGGATACGGCGATTAGGATATTGTTGTTGATAAACCCGCTGCGCAGCTCGTCCTCTGTGGTGCGCTACGCAGTACGCACCAACCATATCAGTGTACTCACTCCAGGTGTATCGGTCCATTAGTAAACAGAGACAATGCGCTACTACACTGGTGGACAGTAGTTGCCTACAACTGAACAGCGTAATACGCCCTCTAACAACTGAGGATCGTAATACAGCCTCTAACAACTGAAGAGCGTAATACGGCCTCCACCGGTTTAAATAATCCTCATAGGAAAAAATGACATTAGGGAAAATGTATTTGTTTTTATGTCCCATACAACCTCCCAAAGTTTGTCGGTTTAAATACTTTTCACCCTGTATACATACATACTACCTAGGCCCCACGGTGCTGTCTGCAGTTAAAACAGTTATTTATTAAAAATGTCCGGGTATGTATTTATTCCTGTATCTTATTAGTCCATCTCCTCCTTCCCCCTCTCTCTGCCTACTTCTTCCATTCCCTCCTCTGTTGGTTTCTACCACACGCCCCCTCTCTAACTCCTCTGTTCCCCATTCTCCATCAGTCTCCTCCTCCCCCTCTCTCTGCCTATCTCCTCTTCCCCTCTCGCAGTTCATCTCTTCCTCTTCCCTTTCTCTACATTTCCCTCTCCCCTCCCTCTGCCCATCTTCTCCTCGCCCTACATGTGTCCATCTCCTCGTCCTCCCTCTTTGTCTGTCAATTCCTTCCCCCTTCCCCCTCTCTCTCCCCACCCCAGCAGGAGACTGGTCGTTCACACTCCCACATTATTTGTTTCCAGATCGTAAGTAATACTTCTATCTAATTTGGGTGAAATCCTTCCAGGATTTTAGGATCAGCTTTTTACCCATGGCTTTGCCGGCATGTGGACAAGTCAAATATATTTCACATGTGTGTAACGTATTTCACGCGCATCTCTAGCGAATTTCGGCCCGTAGATTTATTTTCACTTTCCTAAATGTTCATGACGTCATAATTCCTCAACTATGTGTCGTCCAGTGATATAATTTTACTGGTACATTCAGTGATATATGAGAATACTGTCTGAAAAATGTGTCGCGGATAGAGTTAGTTGCAAAAAAGCAATAAATTAATACATCATGCATCAAGCGGCAGTTTTACTGCATGAACAGCGAAAATGTAGTAAATGGCAAATGATTTTCCTTTTGCCATTTTGTGGGGATTGTCAGGGAGAAAAAGTTTCATAAACGTTTGATATTGTACGTAAAGTTAGTGACTACGTTTATTTTTCAACCTTACCCGCATCCCTTCGATAGATATTGAGCCAGATCGCTGGTTGATCATCAGCGATCGGCTTGTTATCTTTGGCGCGTCCCCGGGCATGAGCAGCTTTGCGTTTTCGGCTGGGGCGCGCGAGACGGCGAGAGGCAGTGGGTTTGAGGCGGCCGGTGAGACTGGCGGAGTTGTGCCTCGGGCGTAAGCACATGTGTAATGTATGTTACGCTGGGGCTGTTTGCTAATCGTGAAACTCCTGCGGCAGTTATTGTTTGCCTGGAAGGCATTTCATATAAACTGTGCCAAGCCTCGCAGTGAGAGGGGAGTACGGAGTTGGTATTGGCCTAAATGTTCGTACAAATTGAGGTGCGTGTGTGAGAAGCACGGCGTGGGCCTGTTGGTTGCTTCGTCCTTCTGGCAGCCACCGGAAGCGCATGTTCGGCCGGAATGTCTACACGCTCGTATGATGTGCTCCCAGCCTGGCTCTTAGCCTGTGTTATTTGTGGCTGCCGACCCCTTGTCTGTTACTGCTTCCGGGTGTCCTGTAAGTTTTCACAGGAAAATTGTGTTTTTGTGGCATTCTGTTTTTCTGGCTCAGCCTCCGCCTAGAAAGGGGAAAGATTTGGAATTCCTTAATGCTGTAATTTAAACATATAAAAAAATTGTTCTTTCAGAATAAGCACCTGTTTCTTTGGAACACTCCAGTTCAAACAGGAGTGGCGTAATGTTAATGAGTAGTTGTTATTCGTCAAATGAAGTGTATTTAATGTCTTGCAGTTTTCTGGGGCCCACAGCTGTGTTATTGCACTGATTTTGAAGTGTTCTGTCGGGTGAATGACTGCTCCCCACTTCAGTGTATTATTTTGAGTAGTATTGTAAGTTTTTTTGGATATTTGTCAGTGGGGTGTATTGATTCAATTTTCTTTTTCTCTTTCTTTTGAATTACGGTGAATTCTTTAGTTTACCTGGTTATTGGCTTAACTCACGCTTCACGCACTAAATCAGCTGATATTGAAATTTTGTTTTAAATCTTGTTTAATGTCACACAGATTCAAATGTAACTTCATTTATTTTATTTGAAATAAATGTGTTGGATTGACCTTAATGAGTTATGTGCAATCGAAGTAAGGCACCCAGTCCTTCATTAGTACTTAACAGTAGCGTGTGGTTAGGGTTGTGAGCCCCGTGCTCGGATCAGATATATCTACTGATCATTCACAACATTTTGACCTCTTACCTTGTTCTGCCGTAACCACAAACGCCTGAACGAAGATGCGGAACGCAAGAGCAGAGAAGGCGGTGAGGAAACGGCGTCCAGTGGTGCGCGGAATTGGACCGCGCCGCGCCAGGCGCTCCCCCTGCAAGACGCGAATAAAACCGACGCTCCTGCTGGCCTCGGCCGCTCAGATCGGCCCGAATCTGCAACGTGATTGGTAGTACGCTGTCAGATTGTCGTGATTCACATCAATTGTTTCCTTGGACTCTGTGTATATCAAGAACTGGACTGTGTTCATGTCGCCTCTCGCTAACGACATTCGCTGTAGTTAAGTGAAATTGTTTTCTAGAAGTAAAACTACTAATATTAGTTGTTTGAATTGTTGTGTAGAATTCAGAGAACGCTGCACCCCGTAGCCACCCTATTAGCGACGAGTGGACAGGACCGAATAGCCGGTATGTCCACCTCTGGCACGGAAAACAGTGGCTGGGCGTCGTGGAATGGAAGCAGTGAGGCCTTGGTAGGTCGCTGGAGAAAGTTGGCACGACATCTGCACACACAGCTCAGATAATTCGCGTAAATCTCGGGGAGGGGGCGTTGAGCTCTGACGCCACGTTCAGTCACATCCCAGATGCATTCGATCGGGTTCCGATCTGGCTGGTTGAGGGGCCAGCACATCACTTGGAATTTACCACTGTGTTCCTCGAACCACTCCATCACACTCCTGGCCTTGTGACATGACGCATCATTTTGCTGAAAAATGCCACTGCTGTGGGGAAACATGATCGTCATGAAGGTGTGTACGTGCGCTGCAGCCAGTATACGATAGTCCTTGGGCGTCGTGGTGCCTTGCACGTGCTCCACTGGACCTAGATGCCCTGAACGCAGCCGCCAGCTTGTCTCCGTCCTGCAGTATGTAAAGGAAATGGTTCAAATGGCTCTGAGCACTAGAACTTAGAACTACTTAAACCTAACTAACCTAAGGACATCACACACATCCATGCTCAAGACAGGATGGGAACCTGCGACCGTAGCTGTCACGCGGATCCAGACTGAAGCGCCTAGAACCGCTCGGTCACTCCGGCCGGCTCGTCTAGCAAATGTTCCCCTGGAAGACGGCGGATTCGCGCCCTCCCATCGGCGTGGTGAAGAAGGTATCGGGATTCATCAGACCATGCAACGCTCTGCCACTGAGCCCATTCAGCCCATTTCACTCGTAGTTGCCGATGTCGTGGTGTTAACACTGGCAAATGCGTGGCTCGTCGGCTGCGGAGGCCGATCATTAGGTGTGTTCGGTGCACTGTGTGTTCAGGCATACTTGTACTCTGCCCAGCGTTAAAGTGTACGGTTTGTTCCGTCACAGTTCACCACTTTTCGTGTTTTACCATTCTGACCAGCCTACTATGTCCCACATCTATAACGAGAGATGGCCGCCCAACCCCATGGCGTCTGGGTGTGGTTTCACCTTGGTTTCGCTTCGTGTTGAAGACACTCACCACAGCACTCCTCGAACAGCCGACAAGTCGTGCAGTTTCCGAAATGCTCGTACCGAGCCTCTAGCCTACCACAATCTGCCCTTGGTCAAACTCAGATAAATGGCACGCCTCTCCCATTCTACACACATGTAGCACGCTCACTGATACTACATGCACCGTGCATGTGTCTGAGTAGCAGTCATTTGTCGCAATCTTACTCTACTGTCGCCTGTTTGTCGATAGTAACCGAGCGAGGTGAGGCATTGGTTAGCTCACTGGACGCGCATTCGGGAGGACGACGGTTCAATCCCATGTCCGGCTATCCTGATTTAGGTTTTCCGTGATTTCTCTAAATCGCTCTAGGCAAATGTAGGGATGGATCCTGCGAAAGGGCACGGCCGACTTCCTTCCCCGTCCTTTCGTAATCCGATGAGACCGATGACCTCGCTGTTTGGCCTCTTCCCCCAAAACAACCCAACCACAACCCATATCGTTAGTAGGTCGGTGGTCATAATGTTCTGTCTGATAAGTGTGTCAACCCACACGTGTCTATGTCTCTCTCTCTCTCTCTCGTTCTCTAACTTACACGAACATTCCTAGTTGGGAAAACTTCTGCCTAAATGGAACCTCGTAGTCACTTGCCAGAAAATAATCGAGAGTTTTACAACGATCGTGTCGAAAGTGCGCACAGTATATCTCATTTTACCCTCTGTTTCTTTATTCAGCAAAGAGAAGTGCGATAACCCTTCTCTTACGTATAACATGTTCTTAATATATTATCATTGTATTCATTACCACACGCTTCTTGCAAGTGTTCTTACATTTGGTAGAGCAAACAGCTAGGACAGAAAAAATGAAAACTTTAGTGGCTCTAACAGAAAATAACAATTTAAAGCTTTGTGATGAAGTGTACAACACAGATAATTCGCAGATATATTTAGACAATACGTTATGGCAGCAATGAACGTGAGAAGAAGGACGGATGAGAAAGAAAAAGAAACACGGTAAAAGCTTAAGTAATGAATAGTGAAAGGGAAAAATAATACATTGCTGACTGAATAACGAAAAGAGAAAAAAAAGCGTAACTGCAAGAGAGCTGGCCATCTGCTTCACGAACATTTACTTCACTGTCAAAAGAGACGTGGCTACAATCAAAATTCGACAGTAAAACCATGAGGATACCAAAAGAAGTGCTTCAACTTTTGCTTAAATTCAGCAGGGTACGGAACTGTGCATAAAGTCCGGGACAGCTTTTTCCAGAGCCGCAGATCAGCAATGAAGGGGACTTATAGAACATATTTTCTTATATGTACGAGTAGGGAAGTAAGATGGAAATACCATGTCGAGCAAGTCATAATGTTTCGACTTACTCAAAACCACACACACACATTGTATATATACACTACTAGCCATTAAAAGTGATACACCAAGAAAAAATGCAGGTGAAAAATGGGTATTCATTGGACAAATATATTATACTATAACTGACATTTGATTACATTTTCATGCAACTTGGGTGCATAGATCCTGAAATATCAGTACCCAGAACAGAGCCGTAATAACGGCCTTGATACGCCTGGGCATTGAGCCAAACAGAGCTTGGATGGCGTGTACAGGCACCATTGACCAGAGGTTTTCAATTGTTGAGAGATCTGGAGAATGTGCTGGCCAGGGCAGCAGTCGAACATTTTCTGTGTCTAGAAAGGTCCGTACAGGAACTGCAACATTCGGTCGTGCATTATCTTGCTGAAATGTAGGGTTTGGCAGGGATCCAATGAAGGGTAGAGCCACGGGTCGTAACACATCTGAAATGTAACGTCCACTGTTCAAAGTGCCGTCAGTGCGAACAAGAAGTGACCGAGATGTGTAACCAACGGCACCTCATACCATCACGCTGGATGATGCGCCAGTATGGCGATGACGAATACACGCTTCCAATGTGCGATCACCACGATGTCGCCAAACACGGATGCGACCATCCTGATGCCGTAAACAGAACCTGGATTCATCCGAAAAAATGACGTTTTGCCATTCGCAGGCGCTCCTGTCTGTGATGCAGCGTCAACGGTATCCGCAGCCACGGTCTCCGAGCTGATAGTCCATGCTGCTGCAAACGTTGTCGAACTGTTCGTGGAGATGGTTGTTGTCTTGCAAACGTCCTCATCTGTTGACTCAGGGATCGAGAAGTGGCTGCACGATCCGTTACAGCCATGTGGATAAAGTGGCTGTCATCTCGACTGCTAGTGATACGAGGCCGTTGGGATGCAGCACGACGTTCCGTATTACCCTCCTGAACCCACCGATTCCATTTTCTGCTAACAGTCATTGTATCTTGACCAACGCGAGCAGCAATGTCGCGATACGATAAACCGCAATCGGAATAGGCTACAATCCGTCATTTATCAAAGTCGGAAATGTGATGGTACGCATATCTCCTCCTTACACGAGGCATCACAACAACGTTTCACCAGGCAACGCCGGTCAACTACTGTTTGTGTATGAGAAATCGACTGGAAACTTTCCTCACGTCAGCACGTTGTAGGTGTCGCCACCGGCGCCAAACTTGTGTGAATGCTCTGAAAATCTAATCATTTGCATATCACAGCATCTTCTTCCTGTCGGTTAAATTTCGAGTCTGTAGTACGTCGTCTTCGTGGTGTAGCAATTTTAATGGCCAGTAGTGTATATGAGGAGTGTTATGGAGTGGTTCGAGGAACACAGTGGCGAGTTCCAATTGATGTGCTGGCCCACAACTCGCCAGATCTGAACCAGATCGAACACATCTCGGATGTGATTGAGCGTGGCGTCAGAGCAGATGCCCCCCCCCACACCCAGGAATTTATGGGGAGTAGATGACTTGTGTGTGCATCGTGGTGCCAACTCCCTCCGGCGACGTGCCAAGGCTTTATTGCTTTCGTGCCACTAGGCGTCGCTGCTGTAACCCGTGAGAATGGTGGACTACCGGCTGTTAGGTAGGTGGTCACATTGTTCTGGCTGTTCAGTGTACCTTATTGTCAGAATAGGAACCGTGCTGAAATACGGGGAAAGATTGTTTTGAGGTTTTTATTCTTGCCGTCTGTATAAGTGATGTTGAAATACGTTGGCAATAACCTCAGACTGTTAACCAGCGATGGCATTACTGATACGGCATTCCAGCTGCTCTGAGCTTGTTATGAAACATGCAATTACTGGTCGGCCTGTAATTGCCATAAAATCTCGGGGCCGAGGTAAGTAGCGATAATATTAAAGACTACTGTGAGCCGAGAACAGAGTGGGTAAATAGATCTGCAAGTGGCCGCGTGATGAAATGCTAATTGCAGGGAGAGCGAATGATTGCTATCCATTAGGACAAGGAAGGCGATATCAACTAGGAACGAATCTCGTATTACCAGACTCATACCACCTTCCGGCTGTTATCGGACTCATCCACGAACATACTTTTTTTAAAGTCGGCGATGATTTACGGGATGGCAACACAAAAACAGTTGGTTATGTAAACAACACTGGAGATATTTTAGATTCGTCTACGGAACACTGTAAATGCATGCTCCTGTCAGTAATAGTTTTATCCAACGAAAACATCATCAGTGGTCTAGAATCAAACTTCGCATTGACGGTTTTGGTTTCGTCAGATAAATGTAAATGTCGTGTGACTAGGGCCTCCAGTCAGGTAGACCGTTCGCCACTTCGGTGACTTGTGTGCCAATGGGGATGAAATGATGATAATTAGGACAACACAACACCCAGTCCATGAGCGGAGAAAATCTCCGGCCCAGCCGGAAATCGAACCCAGGTCCTTAGGATTGACATTCTGTCGCACTGATCACACAGCTACCGGGGTCGAATTTGGTTTCGTCGTAGATCTAAAAATGGTTTGCTTAACAAGTTATGGAAGTGTGACACTTTGACTTGCCGCATTTTCGATACGATATTGCAGTGCCTGTGTTATTCTGATTACGACGCAAAGTTCCTCTGGGCATGGTTGCATATCCAAAGGAACTTTTCATCGTAATCAGAATAATACAGGCACTGCAATACAGTATTTACCTTCCGATATCGGGCAAGTGACGTTCAAGTACAACGTCTGGCCCGCACGGGAATATACATAATGGATGTGTAATAATAATAATGGCGTGTGACGAGGGCCTCCCGTCGGGTAGACCACTCGCCCGGTGCAAGTCTCTCAATTTGACTCCACTTTGGCGACTTGCGCGTCGATGGGGATGAAATGATGATGATTAGGACAACACAACACCCAGTCCCTGAGCGGAGAAAAATCTCCCACCTAGCCGGGAATCGAACCCGAGCCCTTAGGATTAACAGTCCGTCGCGCTGACCACACAGCTACCGGGGACGGACGTAATGGATGTACGAGTACCGGTGGTAACGCATCGTTGACGATATGTGGAAGTTTCGGTCTGGCCGTGTGTCCTTCAAGGATAGCCAAAAATGCCGGCACGGTAGCTCAGCGGTTTCGGTCAGAGGGTTAGCTACCCTCTGAAAAAAAAAAAAAAAAAAAAAACCTCTGTGAACCGATCAACGAAGAACCTGACCGCGTGTCGTCGGACGTCCGCTTCGAACAAATAAACGAACAATATAGGATAAAATGAGATAAAAAGGAAATAGGCAAGACGACCGCTCGCGATAAGCGCGTTATCTGTGTTCGAGTCTCGGTCCGGCACAAATTTTCATTGTGGTCATTCCATTGGACAGATGATGGTAGCCCTTATTCGCAGTTGCGAATTCATTTGATGTGTACTGTATTTTCATCTGTTTTCTATTTACGTCTGGAAGTATCGTCTGCATGGACATTTCTCAGGGCTCCCTATCTTTGGCTTCAGCTTAATTTTCAGTTTCAGTTGCAGTACTACTCATCTCTTGATGTAGCACACGACTAAGTATCGCAACAATTTACTTTCTTCTGACTATACATTCATCTGTGTACTTTACTGTGTGAAATGTAACCGACTTGTCTGTCACATTTGGTGTTAATTTTATCTAGAAAGACTATCTTGCTCTGTGCTTGTTATATGTGTACTATGTCGTTAAGTTGCTATGTATTATTTAGTTAGGGGACTAGGAGATGATGAACGAGCTGTTGATCTAGATGTCCAGTGGGGGGAAGTTCTAGTCAGTGAATAGTGAATGAAAAAGTGGGGAAAGGGAGAGCTTGGTTGTTACGAAATGAAGAAAGGGGAAATGGAGTGAAAGAAAAAGAGAGACAGAAAGAATGAGAATATTCCTGTTCTAGGATATACCGGTAATCTTCCTCTTGAATCTGTATTCTATGAAGGAGAAGGGAGCTACATTTTGTTTTAGTTCATTCAGTTTATGTATCGAATTATTTTTACAGTATTTGGTTTCCAGTGTTTACCTGGTCATCAAGCAGATGCTCATTGTGTGTCAGAATGCTGGATCACACGTTTCCAGAAATGTGATGAGATATCTGTTTTTACTGATTTTAATTTTCTAGAAATGTAAGAGATATCTGTTCTTACTGATTTTGATGTGTTTTATTTCCTTATCTATTGTATCTGGCTCATGATATTCCCTGTTACAGTCGTCTGAAAATGTTAGTAATTACACAGCAACTACGGTCACCTCAGTCATAAGTAAAATACTTAACACCCTCATCACGTCTTCCACTTGAGAAACGAAAACAATGGGAGAAGTGGTGGTGGGGGGGGGGGGGGGAGAGGAGTGGAAGTACCAGTAGGAGATTCATCTTTTGATATTGTCTTATTTTCATTGTTTATTGTATTGATTGAATAACGGCCTTATGAGGAGGAACGTACTATTGTATGCCTTTAGAGAGAGATCAGCTTCTGGAACAGCTATGGCATCTTATTATTTGGTACTGCTATGGGTAGTTCCAAGTTGGCTAGTGCCTGAGATATGGTTCTTCCTGTGTTGAGAAGAAAACGGAGAAACACGAGAATTAGAACTAAGAACGAAATAATTTTACCGTTACCGCAATGTAAGCAGTTTGATTCATTTGCGAAAAGATAAAGCACGGTGAACTCGTCACAGAGGATCCCGACGTGTGGAAGACTGTATTCTTGTTGGGAACCAACCTGTTTACCGTGAAGACGGTAGGGGAGTGTATTGTTCCTTGTGGATGGTGTGTTTAGGAAAACATTATGTTTACTGATCGGTGACCGATTTTCAAATCTTATGAAGAAACGCGCACTAAAGGCCGCCGAAAGCAATTTGCGGCATTTTATACTGATTTTGTAGTGTTTTGTGCAGCATTTGGAAACATTACTAGTTCTACGTATTGAGAAACTGTATAATGTATCAAAGACATCTAGAGGATATTGTAATTGTTCAGTAACATACTTTTCTAGTGAGTAAACTTCTGAGCACTAATAAAATTAACAAACTACATGGAGGGATTCTTGATTGTAAATAGAGGAGAAAAGGTCCTATGAACATGTGTTCCGGAAATGGACAGTATCCATGCAATGGTGACAAATAGTCCCGTAACACAGTACAGAGGTGCATCGCATCCTCGTCGCAACTGATGTTCAAAGTGATCTCCATGGGACAGCAGGTAATAGGGACAGTAGCAGCTGTTATCCAGGATACACACAATCGTACTTTGGCTTACACCATGTTGGCGAGCCACTTGCCTGGAGCTTGTACTAGGGTTCGCCTAATGTCCTGTAGAATCCGGTCCACAAAATCTGGTGTACGCGCAGTCTGCCGCCTCCTTGCACATCCGTTTGTCTGAAAGCACCCATTACCACACAAACGCCCAAAAGGGGCTTGAAATGTTGTGCAAAGTGGTTTATGACTGTGAGGGTACTTTTTCTGATATATCCGTGCTGACTCTCGACTGTTTCCATCTGCTTGTCCGTTCACAAACACCATCTCGGCTTGTCCCCGACATGAATAATGGACCATTCTATTCAAACTTCCTGGCAGATTAAAACTGTGTGCCGGACCGAGACTCGAACCCGGGACCTTTGCCTTTCGCCTTTCGCGGACAAGTGCTCTACCAACTGAGCTACCCAAGCACGACTCACGCCCCCTCCTCACAGCTTTACTTCTGCCAGTATCTCGTCTCCTACGTTCCAAACTTTACAGAAGCGCTCCTGCGAACCGTGCAGAACTAGCACTCCTGAAAGAAAGGATATTGCGGAGACATGGCTTAGCCACAGCCTGGGGGATGTTTCCAGAATGAGATTTTCACTCTGCAGCTGAGTGTGTGCTGATATGAAACTTCCTGGCAGATTAAAACTGTGTGCCGGATCGAGACTCGAACTCGGGACCTTTGCCTTTCGCGGGCAAGTGCTCTACCAACTGAGCTACCCAACAGCGACTCAAGCCCCGTCCTCACAGCTTTACTTCTACCAGCATCTCGTCTCCTACCTTCCAAACTTTACAGAAGCTCTTGCCAATATCCTTTCTTTCAGGAGTGCTAGTTCTGCACGGTTCGTAGGAGAGCTTCTGTAAAGTTTGGAAGGTAGGAGACGAGATACTGACAGAAGTAAAGCTGTGAGGACGGGGCGTGAGTCGTGCTTGGGTAGCTCAGTTGGTACAGCACTTGCCTGCGAAAGGCAAAGGTCCCAAGTTCGATTTTCGGTCCGGCACACAGTTTTAATCTGTCAGGAAGTTTCGTATCAGCGCACACTCCGCTGCAGAGTGAAAATCTCATTCTGGACCATTCTGTTGCTTACAGTACGCTGCCTCAGTCACACGGCTTGCAGCATACACGGAACATATGCCATGTGGTCAGAGGAACGCTCATTCGTCGACTCTATCCACTGTGGCAACAATGTATTTCCGGACACATGTTCATAGGACCTTTCGTCCTCCATTTCTCGTCAGGAGTCAGTCCCTGCAGTTTGTCGGTTTTATTAATGTTCAACCTGTAAATGTGTGGACGGTTAAGCCATTCTTCGTCAGTCGTACAGAGTGTGTGTGTCTATTCCTAAGACACCAAATTGCTGAGGTCATCGGTACCTAGACTTACACACTACTTAAATTAACTTACGCTGAGAACAACACACACACACATACCCACCCATGCCCGAGGGAGGACTCGAACCTCCGGCGGGAGGGACCGCGCAATCCGTGACATGGCGCCCTAAACAACGCTGCCTGCGCGGCTCGTACAGAGTCTTGTACGTTTGGAATGGTAGTTGTACCCTCCATGGAATACATAAAATTATCAAATGAACTGAGTTTCTTTAGTATCTTAACAATTTTCCCTGGCCCGAAACTGGAAATTATTGTTAGTCGTCAACAGCTTCTATTTCAAAATGTTTTTAACTTGTAACTGGCTTCTGATGCTAACTTCTTCATTTGAGTTAATTTGCTGACTATTGTTGTTCAGTAGAACAATTATGTAATTGACTGGCGGCTGCAGACGGATAGTCATGCAAAATACACTCCTGGAAATGGAAAAAAGAACACATTGACACCGGTGTGTCAGACCCACCATACTTGCTCCGGACACTGCGAGAGGGCTGTACAAGCAATGATAACACGCACGGCACAGCGGACACACCAGGAACCGCGGTGTTGGCCGTCGAATGGCGCTAGCTGGGCAGCATTTGTGCACCGCCGCCGTCAGTGTCAGCCAGTTTGCCGTGGCATACGGAGCTCCATCGCAGTCTTTAACACTGGTAGCATGCCACGACAGCGTGGACGTGAATCGTATGTGCAGTTGACGGACTTTGAGCGAGGGCGTATAGTGGGCATGCGGGAGGCCGGGTGGACGTACCGCCGAATTGCTCAACACGTGGGGCGTGAGGTCTCCACAGTACATCGATGTTGTCGCCAGTGGTCGGCGGAAGGTGCACGTGCCCGTCGACCTGGGACCGGACCGCAGCGACGCACGGATGCACGCCAAGACCGTAGGATCCTACGCAGTGCCGTAGGGGACCGCACCGCCACTTCCCAGCAAATTAGGGACACTGTTGCTCCTGGGGTATCGGCGAGGACCATTCGCAACCGTCTCCATGAAGCTGGGCTACGGTCCCGCACACCGTTAGGCCGTCTTCCACTCACGCCCCAACATCGTGCAGCCCGTCTCCAGTGGTGTCGCGACAGGCGTGAATGGAGGGACGAATGGAGACGTGTCGTCTTCACCGATGAGAGTCGCTTCTGCCTTGGTGCCAATGATGGTCGTATGCGTGTTTGGCACCGTGCAGGTGAGCGCCACAATCAGGACTGCATACGACCGAGGCACACAGGGCCAACACCCGGCATCATGGTGTGGGGAGCGATCTCCTACACTGGCCGTACACCACTGGTGATCGTCGAGGGGACACTGAATAGTGCACGGTACATCCAAACCGTCATCGAACCCATCGTTCTACCATTCCTAGACCGGCAAGGGAACTTGCTGTTCCAACAGGACAATGCACGTCCGCATGTATCCCGTGCCACCCAACGTGCTCTAGAAGGTGTAAGTCAACTACCCTGGCCAGCAAGATCTCCGGATCTGTCCCCCATTGAGCATGTTTGGGACTGGATGAAGCGTCGTCTCACGCGGTCTGCACGTCCAGCACGAACGCTGGTCCAACTGAGGCGCCAGGTGGAAATGGCATGGCAAGCCGTTCCACAGGACTACATCCAGCATCTCTACGATCGTCTCCATGGGAGAATAGCAGCCTGCATTGCCGCGAAAGGTGGATATACACTGTACTAGTGCCGACATTGTGCATGCTCTGTTGCCTGTGTCTGTGTGCCTGTGGTTCTGTCAGTGTGATCATGTGATGTATCTGACCCCAGGAATGTGTCAATAAAGTTTCCCCTTCCTGGGACAATGAATTCACGGTGTTCTTATTTCAATTTCCAGGAGTGTACTTTTGAACACGTTCTCTGAAATTTGTCTTGAGCAGCTAGCTCAGCAGCCCAAACGCAAGGGAAATATCTTAGACCTTTTACCTAACATAGGCCGGATCTTGCTGACAATGTCAGTGTAGAAACGGGGATTAGCGATCATGATGTCATTATAGCAACTATGATTACGAAAGTTGATAAATCAGTCAAGAGGGCTGGGAGAGTGTTTCTGCTAGATAGAGCAGATAAGCAGTTATTAATATCTCACTTAGACAGTGAATCGGCATCACTTAGTACCGGTAAGATGGATGCAGGGAAATTATGAGCAAAGTTTAAGCAGACTGTAAATCATGGAATAGAAAGTTATGTGCCTTTTAAGTGGATAAAGGATAGAAAAGACCCCCATTGTTTAATAACGAAATTCTTAAGATGCTGAAGAAGGAGATGCTGCTGCGCTGTAGTTCAAAAGGGAACGCACAATGGACGACAAGCGAAGGTTAGCAGAGATTCATGCGTCTATGAAAAGATCTATGATCGTAGTATACAACAACTACCGTTGTCACACTTTAGCAGAAGAACTGGCAGAAAACCCGAGAAAATTCTGGTCTTACGTAAAATCGGTAAGCGACTCTAAGGCTTCCATTCAGTCCCTTGTTGACCAGTCTGGAATGGCAGCTAAAGATAGCAAAATGAAAGCCGAAGTCTTGAATTTCACGGTCAAGAAATCGTTCACAAAGGAGAATCGTACAAACAAACTCCCCTATGGACGACATAGTAATATGCATACTTGGCGTAGAGAAACAACTGAAAGATTTGAAAGCAAATATATTACCAGGTCCAGGTGGAATCGCAGTTCGATTTTACAAAGAGTACTCTACGGCATTGGCCCCTTACCTAGCTCGCATATGTCGTGAATCTCTCGCCTAACGTAATGTTCCAAGCGAGTGGAAAAAATCGCAGGTGATTCCAGTATATAAGAAGGATAAACGAACGGACCCGCAAAATTACAGGCCAATATCCCTAACTTCTGTTTGCTGCAGAATCCTTCAACATATTGTCAGTTCGAGTATAATAAACTTTCTTGAGACTCAGAAGCTTATGTCCACGAATCAGCATGGTTTTAGAAAGCATCGCTTGTGCGAAACTCAGCTCACCCTTTCCTCACATGATATACTGTGAACTTATAGATTTATGGAAAATTTTGGACACTGTGCCAAATTTCAGGCTGTTAAAGAAGGTACCAGCATATGGAATAAGTTCACAAGTATGTGAGTGGATCGAAGACTTCTTAACTATTAGAACACAGTACGTCGTCGTCGACGGCGAGTGTTAATCAGAGACAATGGTTTAGTCACTGACAGGATGGGCAGCAATCTGCGGTTGTTTGCTGATGATGCCCCGCTGTACGCTAAAGTGTCGAAGTTGAGTGACTGTAGGGGGATACAAACTGACTTAGACAAAATTTACAGTTGGTGTGATGAGTGGCAGCCAGCCCTAAATGTGGAAAAATGCAATTTAGTGCAGATGAGTAGGAAGATCAAACCTGTAATGTTCGGTTACTGTGTTACTACTGTACTGCTTGACACGGTCAAGTCTTTTAAATCTCTCGGCGTAACGTTCCAAAGTGATACGCGATGGAACGAGCATCTGAGAACTGTGGTAAGGAAGGCAAATGGTCGACTTCGGTTTATTGGGAGAATTATAGGAAAGAGTAGTTCACCTGTACAGGAGATCGTATATAGGATGTCGGTGCGACCTATTATTGAGTACTGCTCGAGTGTTTGAGATCCGTACCGGTCGGATTGAAGGAAGACATTGAAGCAATTCAGAGAAGGAGTGTTGTATTTGCTACCGGTAGGTTCGAACAACACGTAAGCTTTACGGTGATGCTTCGAGATTTCAAATGGGAAACCCTGGAGAGAAGGCGATGTTCTTTTCGAGAGACACTATTGAGGAAATTTAGAAAATCGGCATTTGAGGTTGTTTGACAAGTAGAGGTACCCTCCGCCACGTACGGTACGGTGGTTTACGGAGTATCTACGTAGATGTAGATATTATAACTTGAAACAGTTTTTCACATTTGGAAAATCATTACTTTTTCGTTTTTTTTTTTTAATTTCTGAAAGAGGCTGTACCATACGTGAAATGAATGCTACCGTTTCAAAATAGAATAAGAAAATATATTAAATTTCTAGAGGCGGAAGTCTGGAAAGTGTTCCAAGTTACAATACTCTCTCGTACAAATATCCAGGAACGAAAAAAAGGAAATTTTATCAACTGGAGATAGCGATCCATGATCTCGAAACAACTAGGTCAAAAGTTATAAATGAAATTGACAAAATAGCAAGTTTATTTTAGTGTCGTCCCGATGACAAAAGTTTTGTAGGCATACTTGCGTAGTACTTTTAGTCCTCTGTACAATACGTTCATAACCTCGAACTCACATGCAGTCATTAGTCAATACAGACACCGGGGACGTACCTCACGAAGAATAACAAGTGGACACCCAAAAATAGGAACATTAAACATGAATTAGATCAAACCAGAAAGACCTATGTTACCATATAATCATGGCCGGTTATTGTACCAGGTACCACGTTAAACCTGTTACTCTAATGATGTAGAATTTCAGCACATAGCGTAAGTTAGAATAAGAGTATACACATGATGAAACAGAGGAAGGGTCGGAATACTTAGCATACACAACACACATTAATAGTAATCCTTTACCACATAGTACAGAAACACTATGTAGAACCTAGAATCAAGTAGAGCAGCATATAAGCATACCTTAGGAAGCAAGAGTGGGCGGCGCACCGTATGGGGATATCGGGCTCGAGGTCACATTCAGAGTTCTCCTGCCTGGGTCGCGCAGATAAAGAGACGTCTACTGCTCAATCTATCCTATTTTATCGCTTTTCTTAAATGAAAACATCTCCTTTTATAATTTCTTATTTCGAATTTCGTATGTAATAGTTTTTTAAGTATAATAAAGCTTCCAATTATACAAAGAAAGGGGACAAAAGATCTTCACGAGACGCCACCACCACGTTGTGCAGTGTGGGAATTGGAACCAGCGGCCTCAGCTGCGTACCATAATAGCTACACAGCAGAGGTCCTTGATTACCACTTAGTTGACTAAGTGGAGCACCTTATCCCGCCACAAAGTTCTTAGATGGCGCGCCTTAGTAGTCCAGGTGCAGCACGAGAAAAAATCGTCGCACCTGGAACAAGCAACAAGTGCGTGTATCTAGTTAGATAATACAAACAGTCAGGTCCTAGAGGAAGGGCTGGGGAAAACCATTGAACATCATTTGTTATTAAGTGTCTCCTCCAAAAAGTTATTAAACAACAAGAAATTACTTTCCAAAACAGTAACAGGGCACACCCATCAGTGTTTTTTTTTTCTATTTGAAAGAAAACAACAATGTTTAAGCTCTGCTTTAAGAAGAATACTGAACTCAAATTCTAGATGTTAAACAATTTATACATGCTTCACAATTTTAAAAGGATTACAGATGACTAAACATATTAAATATTAATGAATTACAATTGACCCGCTGGCCTCATAACGTGGTCCAGGCGTAGACCTCAGGCCCCAGCCCCCCAGAGACAACAAGTAAGCTGACCGCTACAGATGTACAGCAAACATTCCCTTAAACAGTGAAAAGGTAAAACAAAACTACAGCGAAACTTCCTGGCAGATTAAAACTGTGTGCCGGACCGAGTCTCGAACTCGGGACCTATGCCTTTCAAGGGCAAGTGCTCTACCATTTCTTTTTAATCTTATTTTGTTCGCTTTTGCTCGTTGTATCTGCTCGGGGCGGACGTCATAAGACATCCGATTAAGTTCTTTGATGATCGATTAACTCAGTTTTTTTTATTACAGAGGGTACGTAAACCTCTGACCGAACACGTTGAGCTACCGTGCCGGCACCAACTGAGCTACCCAAGCACGACTCACGCCCAGTCCTCAAAGCTTCTGCCAGTACCTCGTCTCCTAGCTGTGAGGACGGGGCGTGAGTCGTGCTTGGGTAGCTCAGTTGGTAGAGCACCTGCCTGCGAAAGGCAACAGGTCCCGAGTTCGAGTCTCGGTCTGGCACACAGTTTTAATCTGCCAGGAAGTTTCATATCAGCGCACACTCCGCTGCAGAGTGAAAATCTCATTCTTAAAACTAAAGCCTTTGGCCCAGTTCTGAAAGACATCACACTTAGAGCAAGTATGAACACTGGAGTAAGCGAGAATCAGAGGTTATTTACCCGAGGTTTGGAACTTAAATAGTGGCAACTATTTATTCACAACCGATACAAAAGAGTTACAGGTTTTCACCTGTTACTGTGATTCAAAGTAGTCACCAGCGTTTTGTAGAACCCGTTGCTAGCGATCTGGAAGGCTTAGTATACCGTTAGCAGAGCCTGGTCTGTTGATGGTGCGAATGGGGCGGTCTACTGCCTGTCAAATCTCTGGAACAGTTCTGAAGCAAATGCCACGAAGTGGTTCCTTCAGCTCCGGAATCAAATCAAAGTCACAGGGACTTAAGTCCGAGGAGTATGGTGGATGGTACAGTACTTCCCAGTCCCATCGACCGAACAGAGCAACCACAGTTTGCGCTATATGCGGCCGCATATTGTCGTGCAAAATGATGGGTGGGTTGCGCAGAAAGTGTCGCCGCTACTTTCGTTAAGCTAGTCGTAGGTGATGCTCCAAAAACGAACAATAATACTGTGCACTGACGGTCTGCCGTGGAGGAACGTAGTGCGTTAGGATATAACCATCAGAGTCGTACACGAGAATCACCATAACTTTAGACCGCTCCTTTCGCACCATCAACAGAACAGGCTCTGATAACGGCACACTACGCCTTCTACATCGCTGGTAACAGGTTCTTCACAACGCTGGTGACTACTTTGAAGGACAGTAACAGGTGCAAACATGTAACACTTTTGTATCGGTTGTGAATAAATAGTTGCCACTATGTAAGTTCCAACCCTCGTCCTTTAAATGTAAAGCAAGTATTTGAGTACGTTATAAAATATTTCACTTAGTCCGCTGAAGGGTAAGGATGGAGACATACTTCTGGCTGGAAGGACCAGGTCACTACTACTGATTAAAGTGGATCCCCCTACCTAAGCTCAACACCGTGGCAGGATGAAATACAACCCTAAAACTGAGGACAGGCTGCAAGGCCTTAAAATCAAGTCATAAGAAAACCACAGCTCGAACTTTTACTTAAATTCGGCCGCCAAAAGTTTTTGAAGAAAACATACTCTAAGCAGATAAGCCATTTTCCACACGGGAGAGAGATGAGCACATCCCAGAGGTTCCTTCAAATAATCACCAGTGAAATGCAAAATGCGCGAACGTAGCGCAGGTTGGAGTTGAAAATCAAGTGGAAGGCAAGCGCAAGACTGGTTCAAACAAACTGCAGGCAGCCCAGACAAGTTTCTAGCGTACATTACGAATGACACTCACCCATAAAAAGAAGGAGGCAGGTCGTGGTTCTGTCCTCGACTGGAAAACCCAAGAGGACGTTGACCCGGTGTCCGGAAAATACCCACCACGAAGCCGTTTCTAGCGACTAGGGCAGACCGGGGCGCGACCCGTAGGCTTTGCAGCAGGAACCCCGAAACCACACGGATTAGCGCGCCCAGGACAGGTGTAGCCTGATCAAGAACGTCACCAGAAAATCCGTGCGCCAGCAATATTGGCCAACTGCTCGCCAAGAAGCACGTACGCTCCGCCGGAAACCACTGCCAACAACCGTCCGCTTTGACCGCCTCAGTATCGCTCGCTTAAGTTGTTCCTTCCTTCGACAGAGAGAGATAAAGGACCCTCGAACTGGCCAAGAAAGTGCTCAAATCGCTGGGTGCGAGCTAGCGACCTCGCAGCACGGCTCAGCACCGTCCCACACAATTTTGTGATAGCCTTTCGAGCAGCAGCAGAGTTGTTCCAATAACGTTACCCTAGCGAAGCCCAATTTTGCAGCAATCCATCGTCCGATTGCGGTTGCTGAGACTTGCCCAGATCTGGAGCTATTTCTGCTGCTAACTGCTAGTCCACACTCCCAAAAAATAGTTTTGAAACATTGATTTCTGATCGCAATGAGACAGACCCACCAATCTCTTTTCTGTCGTGATCAGGACATCAACAGAGGAGAAGAACGGGTTGTTACCGGTAGGTAGTTAGAATTTTAGCCACGTGGTGGTCCCTTTTAGAGAAACATCACTAATCAGGGGGAGGGGAAGGGGGGAGGAATGAACCAAATATGCAGTCAGTGTGGGATCCCGGGAGAAGTTGTCTACCAGTTGGGAGAGACAAGCAATTTAGAGTACAAGTTGCTGTCAGCTGGAGATCGTTGCTCACATCGCGGAACTAGGAACGCATGTGGTCTGGGTTGTAAGACTTCTCTCAGCTCTTACAGCAGACTGGCGGATGTTGTGAAGGCAGTTACTTATATTCGTGAGGCCTTTGCGCAGCAGTCAATTTGCAGTATCGTTCTGAGGGAATTACGGCCTCGGTTTCGGAGGGTCTACCCCAGAGGCTTCGCCAATTCTGTGGTGAGGTCGGCTGCAGATACCTCGGCCTGCACTGCACGATGAGGAATTGCAAAATCGCCCTGGGTGGTTCAGGTGTCCACTTTACAGCCACTCGGGAGGGTGACTGATCGTGAACTTTTTTTTTTTCAAAAGAGCCAGAGTCTCAATATATTAGTTGCTAGCTTCCTGAGTAGCTGCACCAGACTAACAGAGCTCGCATCCCTCGAAGAAGCAGACGCCCCCACATACTAGGAACTGAGGGCTGGTTGGAACCAGAAGAAGAGAGTAGGAAAGTTTTCGACAACACGTAGGACATAAGATACCTCACAAAAACAGAAAAGCACCCAGAAGTGGAGAGAACAAAATGAAACATCTTGGACTGAGCAAGTATGTGACGTCGAGTCAGTGATTTAAAAATGGAGTAAAATTTGCAAGGAATCGGCGGCATGTTCCCATTTTTCAGCATGATGTGGTATCTTCTCTGGCCTGGTTGCATGCAATAGTTCGCTTGGGAAGCATCTCATCCTGAGGCAATCTGACCCACGGTTGTTGTGACTGGTGCTTGATATTGGGGTTGCTTGGACAGGGAGAGAGTTTACGTCCGAGCTGGTCCCACCTATGCTCAATTGGGAATAGAAGTAGGGATCTTGCTGGCCATGGGAGTACCTCAAAATCGCGCAGATAGTTTATAGAGAAACGTGCCACGAGTGGACGATCACTGTCCTGTTGAAAAATGAACCAAAATACTGTCGTGTGAGAGGTAACACACAAGGGCGCAGGATGTCCGTGAGCTCCCGTTGGGCCAGTTTAGTTTTCTAATTCACTATCACTGATGACCTGAAGTCATACTCGATGGCTCCCCACACGACGCCAGCCGTAATATCGCCGTGCTTCTCCGAAACTTTGGAAGAATGGGTCTTCGCACCATATTGCCACCATACTCGTCGACGATAGTCATCTGGGGTAGCGCAGAACAGTGATTAATCGCTGAACACAATGAGCACAATGCAACGCCATTCTTCAACAGTCCATGCTTCCGGGTCACAGCACCACTCCAGACGCAGCCGTTTATGTTGTTGTGTTAGCGGTTTTGTGACGTCTCCCAAACCCAAGGTCCTCGGCGGTACTTTTGGGGCAGCCACCACAAATTGTATAAAGCGTGGATAGTGACCAGGATGTAGCTATGTCTGTTGACCGAAAAATAATTAATGACAAGAATTGCGCCAGCTAGAATGAAGAGATAACTTATCTTTATTTCTGACGAAACGTGCACCAGCAATACAAGTAATATCCAAGAGTAATCCGTGTACTGAGCCTAGTCGAATACAATAGCAAATATCACACTGCAATGGCTCCGCTATAAACTCCACGAAAAGCTAGCAATAGACACTGGACAATAGACTGTCCGTCTCGGGGCCAGCACTCCTTCTTATAAGCAAAAGGCAGAGGGCGCTGCGGACCCGAGCTCAGCCACGGCGCGACGTCTTCCGTCGGCGGTAACGCCCTGAGACGCCGACGGCCGCGACAGGAACTGTGGCCAGCGATGTCACGGTCAGGGCGCGCGTGCGCGAGTTGGTTGTTTGGTTGGGTACGTGGATACAACAAGCGGAGCACTTTCCGAATGTTGCAGAGAGTACATTACTTGTACTCAGATGGTAGGTGCAGATGTGAAGCGGTTATATTGTGCTTGGTGCTCAATATGGTGATCCTCCCTTCTGGTGCTCAAACGTTGTCGACCGGAAGCCTGACGACGAGTATGCCTGCCGCCACATTTGCATGCAGTCCCACTGCGCCATTGTTGCATTCGAATGCCTCGCAAACCTGGATGTAGCACGAGTCGACCAGCTGCCCAATTGGAGACTCATAATGAGGTCACTTTTAAACTCTTTTGAAGGTGCTGACAACGCTGTCTCCCTTGTGTACTTGACATCTGATGTCGTTCACAGGAATTACTTAGCATCTGACACTGTTCATGCTCCTCATATACCCTACCAGGCCTGGTAAGCAAAGCGCAAACAACACTAAAGCACTCTGGGGGCCGCTCTGTCAGTCACAGAGTTTTGAATGTTTAATGATTTACATACTTGTTGATGGTGTGTGGGAGTTCAAAGCTACGTTGACATTCAACCATGCCTTCTTAGTGATTCACTTTTTATGTCAGAGAGCGTGAATAACATAATGAAAAATGCACTAACCATGTCATTCAGCCGGCCGGTGTGGCCGTGCGGTTAAAGGTGCTTCAGTCTGGAACCGCGTGACCGCTACGGTCGCAGGTTCGAATCCTGCTTCGGGCATGGATGTGTGTGATGTCCTTAGGTTAGTTAGGTTTAAGTAGTTCTAAGTTCTAGGGGACTGTTGACCACAAAAGTTAAGTCCCATAGTGCTCAGCCATTTAAACCATTTTTTTTGTCATTCAGGAACTAACTACCTATAGTCTCTCACACCAACAACAGCTGAAATTCTTTAATTGTAACGCTGTAAATCTACTACACTATAATTATGATAACTGTTAATAAGTAAAATAATGAAAGGAATACCTCTGTTTTCCTGTATAGACTAATGGCCATTAAAATTGCTACACCAAGAAGAAATGCAAAATGATAAACGGGTATTCATATGACAAATATGTTATACTAGAACTGACATGTGATTGCATTTTCAAGAAGTTTGGGTGCATAGATTCTGAGAAATCAGTATCCAGAACAACCACCTCTGGCCGTAATAACGGCCTTGATACGCCTGGGCATTGAGTCAAACAGAGCTTGGATGGCGTGTACAGGTACAGCTGCCCATGCAGCATCAACACGATACCACAGTTCATCAAGAATAGTGGCTGGCATATTGTGACGAGCCAGTTGCTCGGCCACCATTGGCCAGAGGTTTTCAATTGGTGAGAGATCTGGAGAATGTGCTGGCCACGGCAGCAGTCGGACATTTTCTGTATCCAGAAAGGCCCGTACATGACCTGCAACATGCGGTCGTGCATCATCCTGCTGAAATGTAGGGTTCCGCAGGGATCGAATGAAGGGTAGAACCACGGGTCGTAACACATCTGAAATGTAACGTCCACTGTTCAAAGTGCCGTCAATGCGAACAAGAGGTGACCGAGACGTGTAACCAACGGCACCCCATACCATCACGCCGGATGATACGCCAGTATGGCGATGACGAATATATGCTTCCAATGTGCGTTCACCACGATGTCGCCAAACACGGATGCGACCATCATGATGCTGTAAACAGAACCTGGATTCATCCGAAAAAATGACGTTTTGCCATTCGTGCACCCAGGTTCGTCATTGAGTACACCATCGCAGGCGGTCCTGTCTGTGATGCAGCGCCAAGGGTAACCGCAGCCATGGTCTCCGAGCTGACAGTCCATGCTGCTGCAAACGTCGTCGAACTGTTCGTGCAGATGGTTGTTGTCTTGCAAACGTCCCCATCTGTTGACTCAGGGATCGAGACGTGGCTGCACGATCCGTTACAGCCATGCTGATAAGATGGCTGACATCTCGACTGCTAGTGGTACGAGGCCGTTGGGATCCAGCACTGCGTTCCGTATTACTCTCCTGAACCCACCATATTCTGCTAACAGTCATTGGATCTCGACCAACGCGAGCAGCAATGTCGCGATACGATAAACCGCAATCGCAATAGGCTACAATCCGACCATAATCAAAGTCGGAAACGTGATGGTACGCATTTCTCCTCCTTACACGAGGCATCACAACAACGTTTCCCCAGGCAACGCCGGTCAACTGCTGTTTATGTATGAGAAATCGGTTGCAAACTTTCCTCGTGTCAGCACGTTGTAGCTGTCGTCACCGGTGCCAACTTTGTGTGAATGCTCTGAAATGCTAATCATTTGCATATCACAGCATCTTCTTCCTGTCGGTTAAATTTCGCGTCTGTAGCACGTCATCTTCGTGGTGTAGCAATTTTAATGGCCAGTAGTGTACAATGCTATAGGGGACAATCAAATGAAGAACTGACGGATGGAAAAAAGTACGTAAACTGTCTGTTATTTCAAAAGTAATTGCTGTAACTAATAAAATATGTGTGAGAAAAGTGTTTGGGGCTACCTAAGGGACCATAATTGTACCCAGATGTGCACCTCTTCGTCCGATCAAAATCGACGACCATGAATGTCTCTCTTCAGGGCTGCATGTAAGTATGTAAGTCACTTGGGGAGAGATCGGGACTGTTTGGAGGATATTTAATGGCTTCACATGGAAATGTCTGCAGCGTATTCAAAACAGCAGGCACACCAGCACCAGAATGTCGTGATGATCTGTTTCTTAGACTGCAACGGCCCGCTGTTCATTGATATTCTGGAGCTCGGTGCCACAATTAACGCACAGCGGTACATGGACGCTAAAGCTGTTGCAGGACAATGACCTCCCCCCTCCACCCCCGTCTCCCCACATGTAGCCAAGTTGTTTCGACTAAGATACAGAAGTTTCTCTGGGAAGCCGTTACACATCCTATATATAGTACTGTATCTCACCATGCAATTTCCGTATTTTTGGAGCCGCGAAGAAAGACATTGATGGTCGACAATTTCAAATGGTTCAAATGGGTTTGAGCACTATGGGAGAACATCTCAGGTCATCAGTCTCCTAGAATTTAGAACTACTTAAACCGAACTAACCTAAGGACATCACACACATGACCGTGGCAGGATTCGAACCTGCAACCGTAGCGGTCTACGGTTCCAGCCTGAAGCGCCTAGAACCGTTCGGCCACAACGGCCGGCTCCCTTTGTATTGTTTTCATCTGACTGCCCTTATAGTAAACAAAGTCTTAAATATGGTAAGTGGTTAAAGGGATACCAACTCACTGAACATAACTGTACAACATGCAAACTGACAACCAAATTACTGCACAGTTGTAGGGGTGGATCCACAATCATTAAAATTGTCCTGAATACCAGCCTATATTACGCCGAAACAAGTCTATTAGATCAATTCTGGCATTTGAAAACTCGAATCAGATTGTGTTTGTTCTTCATACCGACGCACCACACAACATAAATCATAGTTCGACGGCTTTACGACACCTGGTAGTCTTTAAGATAGTCAACTACCGGTCAGACTGGGCAATTCTGCCACGTAATCATTAAGACACAGCTATTAACATTAACATATAATCGCCTTAGCTAAAGGTCGTTTGTCGGGAATGTCTGACCAATGTACGTCAATATGTTGCAGTGGTGGGAGCTGGCGTAACATTCTGCCTGTTAAGGGAACAACAAATGCATACTGACATGCACATTTGTATATTGCTTATTCAGCCTTTGTGACATTCAAACCAAATTAATCTGAGTATGTGAATTTATAAAATAATCAGTTCCCTAAAGCACACACCGCGATATTCATTAATTTATTTATTTATGCTTTTATTTCACTTGGCAATATTACATCTAGCCACACATTCTTAGTGAATTAACTTTACATTTTGTGTAATACAGGGACGATAGACATATAAAATAATAATAACAATATACAAAGGAATGAACACAGGTAAGCTAAGAAATGTCACTCTTATTAACACTATATTACGTTATTTCCTCATTATTTTCTTCTTGAACGTGAGTAATGACATCTAAAAGAAACTTTTGGCTACAATATTGAAAAATAAATGCGGAGAAGTTGACTTGTCAGAGGAAGAGCGAGAAGTATTTTGTAAGATTAGCAGTTGAGATGGAACGGAGAAAACAGTAATAGGAAAGAACGAGAAAAACATCTCTTCCTGAATGCAGAGATTTTGGAGACGATGCAGACAACAGAGTAGCTTGTTTCATAGCAGATGAACTGAACAGAGAGTGTGAAAATAGCGTTGGCTATTCGGTCGCATCAAAGTTGAGAATTGGATGACTGATCAAAACAGACGAATATTGCATACAATCTTATACAGACATCCACAGCTAGTTCGAGGCATCTGGAGTTTTTACTATTTCTACTGCGTTGAAGTGCATCAAGGTGGGAAATATATAGTAGAAGTAAGGACTTGACTAATTTTTGTTTAATTTGAAGAGGAAATATTTTTCTAAATTTTTGAATTATACACTGCCGGAAAAAATAGTATTCCGGTTTAGAGATTTCCAATCGATTCAAGATTATTGCTCAGACATTGCATGTGGAGTACATGAAATGACTACTTTTACAGATCAATAGCACTAACGGTTTTGAGGTACCAGGTATCGACCCATGCTGAAAATCCCCTATTAGTACGTGGTGTAGCTTCCACGGGCGGCACAGCAGGCGCTGACTCTGGCGTCCAGTCGATCTTCCAGATGACGAATACTATCGTGGGATTCGTTATGTCTCGCCTGACCGACCTGTTCACGTAGTTCTGTAAGAATTGTTGGCTGACGAGTTGTTCGAGTCACTTCTCGTCCCATCGTCTCCAACATCTCCGACAAGTCCGCATATCCTGCTGGCTACGGAAGTTGCTGTCCGTCTTGCAGAGCGCGTTAAGTTTCACTGGTGAGCACTATCCTGTTGGAACAACACATCTACTTGCTGTTGCAAGAACGGCAAAAGAACTGGTCTGACAACACACTGCGCGTAACGAGTCCTGGTTAGCGTCCCCTCCAGAAAACACCAAAGGTGGACGAGAGTTGTAGGTTATCGCACGCCAGAGCATAAGGACTGGGTTCAAAAAATGGCTCTGAGCACTATGGGACTTAACTTCTGAGGTCATCAGTCCCCTAGAACTTAGAACTACTTAAACCTAACTAACCTAAGGACATAACACACATCCATGCCCGAGGCAGCGGTCGCGCGGTTCCAGACTGTAGCGCCTAGAACCGCTCGGCCATAAGGACTGGGCAGCGGCCAGTGTGTATTGGATGAATGACTCTATGAGACAGCGGTCACCAGATCAACGTCGTACGCACAGACGACCATCACTTATGTTCAGACAGACTCTTCTTTCTTGTGTGTAGATCACGGCGCGCCATTCCATGCTTCAAGAGATCCTTGCACTGTGCCGGAATTGCCGCCTACGTTCTTTAGCGTCACCTCAACCCTGTAGAAGAGTAAATTGAGAAAAAATTAAATATAGATGCAATAAATTGCTAATAATTCGTGGAGGGGGCAATAGGTCTGCATATAACCTCTGAGAAGATAAAAGGTTCTTGAAAACACTGTCTGAGCAATTCAGAAAACGATCAGCGCTCGTGTACCTGATCGAATTGGCAAGCAAGCTTTCCGACACTATAATATTATAACGATCCCACGGATCTTTTTGAGTTAAGCTCATAAATAATTATAGAGATAATCAACACACCACAAACGTGAGCACTTTACAAATTACTATTAATGAAAATTATGCAGGACTGTCGTACTCTACCATGTAACGTTGACACATTAACTCGTTACTCGTATAATAACAACGTTATACTTGGCGATAAATTAGATAGTTAATGAATCCTACCTCTTAACTATAGCACTTATGCATTTCAAAATGCATAAAAGGTTCTGCCATTAATTACTTTTCCATAGCAATTGTCGTCTCAGGCCAAAGATATATTGGTTACTGTGGTGTCACCGCCAGACACCACACTTGCTAGGTGGTAGCCTTTAAATCGGCCGCGGTCCGTTAGTATACGTCGGACCCGCGTGTCGCCACTGTCAGTGATTGCAGACCGAGCGCCGCCACATGGCAGGTCTAGAGAGACTTCCTAGCACTCTCCCCAGTTGTACAGCCGACTTTGCTAGCGATGGTTCACTGACAAATTACGCGCTCATTTGCCGAGACGATAGCATAGCCTTCAGCTACGTCATTTGCTACGACCTAGCAAGGCGCCAGTACCAGTTACTATTGATACTGTAATAATGTACCGTCAAAACCGACGTTCACCATTTATGGATTAAAGTTAAGTATTCCACCAGCTACGTCCGTCTTTTCTAAACTATAATTTCTCTGTCCTGTTCCAGACCTCACGCCAGCCTGCATGAGCTAAAATGCATGCCTTTCGGCTTCCTCTAGTTAAACGGTGTTGGCTCTCCTGCCAACCCACAACATTTGGCGACGAGGCCAAACCGCGTTCTTATCGATATTGCCCTGATTCACTTGTGTAATGGCTCCGCCACAATCTCCATATGTACTGTCCGAATTTTATCGCTTACAGAATCAGCAGACTCAGGCCTTACTGGATGCCCTTGGACAGCTCATCCAGGGTCAACGTGCGATGCAAAAGATGCGGCAGCCGCCGCTCCACCGCTAACGCAGCCACAACACGCTGTTGCACCAACTTTCCGACCTTTTGATGCTGCACTGGAAAGCTGGACAGAGTGTTCACGCCAATTTGGATTCCATCTGGCCGCCTACAGAATTCAAGGTAATGAGCGGCAGCCGTTTTTGTTGTCTTCAGTCAGCGTCCTATGTGATAGTCAAATTATTTCCCCGACGCGACATAACAACTCTGTCCTACGAGGAAATTTTGTCTGCATGAAATGCATATTTTAAAGAATCAGTCAATGTAGTTGCGAAATGGTATACCTTCTTTCGTACAAAACGAGCGGCAGGTCAGAATAATCGGGAGTGGGTTGCAACCTTGCAAGGCCTTACTAGGGATTGTGCTTTTGAGTGTCAATGTGGACTCCCTTATTCAGATACTATGGTACGTGATGCAATTGCACAGAACGTTTCTGATGTTTCTATATGGGAACAGATTTTGAAACTATTCAATCCCTCCCTTCTACAAGTGATGGACATATTGGATCGGCAGGACACACTTGACTTTGCTCAGGAATCATTGGAAACTTCACCAGCCGTGTGTCAGGTTAACCGGAGCGCTAGGCGAGCTGCATGGAGCAGTAAACAGCCCTCGCGCCTGGTCGCGCCGCTGCCGCCAGGCTCTCAGCCACGTGTGCCGCGCAGGCAAGCAAATGTAGTGCTAAAATCATGCCCGCGCTGTGCTACTGGACATTCGCGTGAGAATTGCCCGTCACGCCAGGCTATTTGCTTTTTCTGTAATAAAAAAGGACATGTTCAGAGTGTTTGCCAGAAAAAGCTCAGATCGGACACTCACAACCATTCCAGGCCCGTTGCTTCGCGCCGAATTCGAACCCAGGATACTCAGACTCGTGAAACTTCCCCCACGGAAATTCATATAGTTCATTCCACTCCGTCCAGTGCCACTCTCTCTAACAGTGACTGTGTTCGTCCCACAAATAGTGTGCGTCGACATCGCCAGGAATCCCGTGAAGTCGCAAGTGATTATGTGCCAGTGTCAGTTCACGTTGTGCGAGACACTCGCTCTTGTTGTCAGCAGGACAATAAACTTTTTGTAGACTTGGACACTAACGGCAAAGTGATACCATTCCAGCTCGATACCGGAGCTGCAGTTTCACTGATCAATCAAGACACATACAAACAGCTGGGCACACCTATGTTGCGTGCCACAAATGTTAAGTTAACCACCTATTCCGGTCAAAATATGCCTGTGTTAGGACAGTGCAGCCTTCTTGCAACATACAAAGGACAAACAAAACTTGTGTCATTTTACGTCCTTTCTTCTTCTTCTGCAGTGAACTTGTTTGGTTTCGATTAATTTCAGTTGTTTAACTTGTCTATAGTAAATCAGGTCCTATCAGTGAACCAGACTGTGCCTTCCGACAGTGTTTCTCGTCTATGTGACGAATTTGCAGACATTTTTGCACCGGACCTTGGTTGCGCTAAGAACTATAAAGCACATTTGGAACTGAAAGTAAACGCGCAACCCAAATTTTTCAGAGCACGCAATGTTCCCCACGCATTGCGTGATGAGGTCGCAAAAATATTACACGATTTGGAATCACAAGGTGTCATTGAGCGTGTGCAGGCTTCTCTCTGGACATCACCCTTAGTAATTTTGCCAAAACCTTCCGGAAAATTGAGACTTTGTGTGGACTTCAAAGCAACAGTGAATCCACAACTAGTGATTGCAACTTTTCCTTTACCCCGTCCGGAAGATCTTTTTGACAAATTGTGCCCGGGTAAATATTTTTCGAAGTTGGTCCTAGCAGATGCATACTTGCAAATACCGGTGGACAAAGAATCCCAGCGCGTTTTGGTGATTAACACGCCTATTGGTTTGTATCGATTCAAACGACTGCCATTTGGGTGTGCATCCACCCCTGCATTGTTTCAGCAATATCTACAAACTGTTTGTGCGTCGGTCCCTACTGCAGCAAATTATCTGGACGATATTGTGATCTCCGGAAAGACGGAAGAAGACCATTTAGCCAATCTCAGAACATTATTTCAGGGCTTGCGACAAAATGGTCTTCGCTTGCGGAAGGACAAATGTGTGTTTTTTGCTTGCGCCTTGCCCTACCTGAGTCATGTACTCAATGCCCAAGGCATACATCCCAGTCCCGAGCACCTCCGTGCCATACAAGACTTCGCTGCAGAATTTGAAGCAGCTACAGAGTGTGCTGGGAAAAATCAACTATTATCATAAATATATCCTGCATGCCTCTTCCATTTCAGCTCCACTTCATCGCTTACGCCGTAAAGGAGTTCCGTTCGTCTGGACGACGGAATGCGAACGCGCCTTTCGCCAGTTGAAATCGGCGTTGCTTTCCAATACTTGCCTTACGCCATTCGATCCACAGAAGCCCCTTTGGTTGATGGTGGATGCATCGGATTTCCGGATCGGTGCTGTGCTTGCGCACAAAGATGGATCGCACGATCGCCCTATTGCCTTTGCGTCCAAATTGCTCTCGTCTGCGCAAAGAAATTATTCACAGATCGAGAAAGAAGCATTTGCTCTCGTATTTGGTGTTACAAAGTTTCATGATTTCTTGTATGGTCGTCACTTTACCATCTTCAGAGACCACAAACCTTTGACATTGCTTTTTCATCCGAACAAGCCTGTACCTCCACGTACAGCGCAGAAATCCATTCGCTGGTCTATTTTCCTCTCGCAGTACCGCTACGATATCTTGTATCGATCCACTGCTAAGCACGGCAACGCCGATGCGTTGTCCCGTTTGCCTGTTGCTGAGGATAGAGCATTCGATTCCTCCGAACTTGCTTGTATGTTCGTTGATACGGAAACCGATGACGTGGTCGACTCGTTTCCGATTGATTTTCGTCGTGTAGCTACAGCCACAGCTGCTGACCCTGTCCTTGCTACCGTTCTGCGTTTTGTTGCTACGCAATGGCCCTTGTCAAAGTCACGGATCGGGGATCCGTTGGTTCGCCGATTTTTTGCTCACAAGGAGAGACTTTTTGTTCGACGTGGTGTTTTGCTGTTGCGTTCTGATAATGATCAGTCCAGGGTCGTGGTCCCATGTTCGTTACAGTCCTCTGTCTTACAGCTTCTCCACCAAGGACATTGGGGTATAATGATCGTCAGCACTGTACTTGGTTCGGAATATATGCCGCGATTACGAATATGTGCTCTTCTTGCATGGTGTGTGCCGAACAACAATCAGCACCACCGCGGAAATTCTTTGCATGGCCAAAAGCCACTTCCCCTTGGCAACGCTTACACATCGATTTTGCTGGTCCATTCTGGAATGCTCGATGATTGGTTGTGGCAGATTCATTCAGTAATTTTCCTTTTGTTGTCCAGATGTCTTCCACGACGTCATCTGCCACCATCCAAGCGTTATCTGCTATCTTTTGCATTGAAGGTCTTCCACAGACTATTGCTTCCGATAATGGCCCACAATTCATGTCCGCAGAATTTCAGTCATTCTGCAAGGCCAATGGTATTCAACATCTGACGTCCACGCCATTTTCGCCACAGTATAACGGTGCCGCTGGACGATTGGTCAGGACTTTCAAGTCACAGATGTTGAAGTTAAAAGAGTCGCATTCTCGGGAGGACGCGTTATTGCTCTTTTTGTCCTCGTATAGCTCTCAGCCCCAAGATGGTAGGTCGCCGGCTGTGTTGCTCCACGGTCGTCATCATCGAACCTTGATGTCTTTGCTATATCCGCCGCATCAGGTTCCTGTGCAGAGGCCGACACCTGCTTTTGCTCCAGGCGACATTGTCTACTATCGCCACTATCGAGGTTCACGGCGTTGGGTCGAAGGGCGCATTCTTCGCTGCCTCGGACGCGCTATGTATCTGGTTTTGGGGGCCTCTGGTGAGGTGTGTCGGCATCTCAATCAGCTGCGCCTCTGTCGTCGCACGGGATCTGCCGCTCGCCGTCTGCTTTAGCGACGGTGCCGTCCGGTCAGCGCCCTGGGGACCCATCTACTGGCTCGCCTCAGCCCCAGGTGTTACCGACGCTGACTTCCATTTTGCCCCAAGGCGACGCGCCGCCGCCGCCGACGCCTGTTCTCCCGCCGGCGACGCCCGCAGTGGACGCGTCGCTACAACCGCCGGGCGCCTCCCTGGGTCACGCGCCGCCGATCGCTTCCCGTCACCAGTTGTCCTCCGACATGGAACTCTTGCCCGCTCCGGACCGTATGTCGTCTTCGCCCGTCGGGTGCCCCGGCCCGATGGAGGTCGACCCTTAGGTCCCTCCTGTCTCTCTGCGGGCGCATACACCGCATGTTGGCGTGCACCCTGGAGCAGGTTTTCAGGCGTTTCCTAGCTCCCCGTTGTCCGAATGGCAGGGTGCGGGTGGCACAGCCTCGCCTGTTGTTAGGCTCCCCACCTCGTCGCATACGTCAACATGGGGTCCTCCCCACGGCGGGCGGAAGCCCTTATAACACAACCGTACGCCGATTTGCGGGGGAGGAATGTGGTGTCACCGCCAGACACCCACACTTTGCTAGGTAGTAGCCTTTTAAATCGGCCGCGGTCCGTTAGTATACGTCGGACCCGCGTGTCGCCACTATCAGTATTTGCAGACCGAGCGCCGCCACACGGCAGGTCTAGAGAGACTTCCTAGCACTCGGCCCAGTTGTACAACCGCCCTTGTGCTAGCGATGGTTCACTGACAAAATACGCGCTCATTTGCCGAGACGATAGTTAGCATAGCCTTCAGCTACGTCATTTGCTACGACCTAACAAGGCGCCAGTACCATTTACTATTAATACTGTAATAATATACCGTCAAGACCGACGTTCACCATTTATGGATTAAAGTTAAGTATTCCACCAGCTACGTCCGTTTTTTCTAAAGTATAATTTCCCTGTCCTGTTCCAGATCTCACGCCAGCCTGCGTGAGCTAAGACGCGTGCCTTTCGGCCTTTCGGCTTCCTCTAGTAAAACGGTGTTGGCTCTCCTGCCAATCCACAACAGTTACCATGGAAAAAAACCACCTATTTTCATATTTTGACTAGCGATACCTCTGCTAATAAGTTTGGGTCTACTGAAGAGCGGGATACAACCCGTCTGCTTTGACCAATGACGTCATAGGTTACTCATAGATATTGTGTGTTTACTTTCGAACCAAAGATAATAAATGGGTTGTCTGTCTGCTGTGGATAAGGGGCCATCATTGTACATTGAAAAACTAATGTGGTTGTAAAAGACAGCGCTAGACGTTGCGTAAGATTTTTTTCCTGTGCACTGATTTAAATAATTGGTACTTTCCACTTCATTCGGTACTTAATTTCATTCTTAGTGAGTTTGAGATAATTTGGACGAATAGTTTTGTAATTTAGAAGAATTTTTAGTTTTTCATGTTCCTTTGTAGGTATGAATTTATCTGTTCCCAAGAATATGGATGACTTAAAGGAGGCTATGGGCGTAGATACGATGGCAGCCATTCGATTTTTGCAAATGTCTGGTCTTCTTGCCGATTACATTCGATGTCGTGAGTGCGGCGTACATATGCGACTGATAAGTATGTCTGCTCGTCGTATTCACGATTTATTCGTATGGAGGTGTAGCGAGGATCGGCTATGGCCTCAATTAGACGAGGAACATGGTTTGAGAAATCTAGGCTGGTTTTGAGGTATATCATAAAAATTACATACTGTTAGTGTTTGAGGTATCCTGTGTGGCTGTGTGTGCATGAATATCATGTGAGTGAGGGTACCGTTGTAGACTGGTATTCGTTTTGTAGGGAAGTTTCTAGGGAATATATAAAGTGTAGGGGGCCTTTGGGGGGAGGGAGGTGTTATAGACGAAATCAATGAGTCTTATTTTGCCAAAACCAACTACATTGCAGGGGGGGGGGGGGGGAACCTGCGGTAGGATTATGAATTTGGGGGGGGGGGGGTCAAAAATGGTTCAAATGGCTCTGAACACTACAGGACTTAACATCTGAGGTCATCAGTCCCCTAGACTTAGAACTACTTAAACCTAACTAACCTATGGACATCACACACATCCATGCCCGAGGCAGGATTCGAACCTGCGACCGTCACGGTTGCGCGGTTCCAGACTGTAGCGCCTAGAACCCCTCGACCACTCCGGCCGACTTGGGGGGGGGGGGGGGGGCTGTAATTTCAGGTCCACAATGTGACAATGTAACTTTCGAAGTAGTTTCTAATCGAACGAAGGAAGCTTTGGTGAAATTAATTGAAGAGCACGATGCAGAGGGTTCCGTAGTTATTTCCGACGATTTTTCTTCATATAGGCATTTGGGGACTAGGGGTTTTCAACATCTTGTTGTCAATCATAATACTGAATTCAGATCTTCATCAACTAGGGCTTGTACCAATAGTATTGGTCAGCCATAAAATCTGTTGAGGGGAGGGGGGACGACGGATTTCGACACTTCCGAGTCATTTAGATGAATATTCATGGAGGCGTAATGTGCCCGGTACATATTGCCCATTTAAATGTTTCCTCAAACGTGTTAGGCAAATGTATCGTCCAAAATCTGTTAGTTAATTTCAGATTGGGATGGGGGGTCGGGGGTAACTGAAATTAAGGAAAGGGTGGGGTTGGTCGAGACGGGTTTATCCGTCATTCTTCATTTTCTAATGTTACGTGTGTGTGTGTGTGTGTGTGTGAGTGTGTGTGTGTGTGTGTGTGTGTGTGTGTGTGTGTGTATGTGTATATGTGTATTATTTCGTAATGTTGGGTTTCTTGTGTATGTGGGTATGTGATCTTTGTTGATGTCTTTCTAGGCGAGCTTCGGTTTTTTGCGGAGGAGTTTGCGTGTGGTAAGTTTAGTTTTTCACTTTTTTGTTGTACTTAATTTGTCTATTTTAATGTATTTCATTACTGCGTTACATATGGGTTCGCCAGATGCTGTACGGAATACAAATTTGCAGCCGTTGCTCTCTTTCCCACCACTAGTATCACTACGATTTTTTCGAGTCTGTACTAACACTACCAAAGGCGACAAGTCTTACGCACGTCTAGGGGACTGATGACCTCAGATGTTAAGTCCCATACTGTTTAGAGCCATATGAACCATTTGAACTAATGCTGACAAAAACGAAGAAATCGACGTATCCCGTACTGCAGTTAAGCTATAGAGCTCGACTGAAGTTCGAGATACAACTCTTTTTATATGTCAGGTTAGGTATTCTATGCTACCGCTACTTCTATCCGTTTTTTTCTTTATTTTATACAGAAGTACTAGGTCTCAACAAGCGATATCTTTAACATTATGGTCGAAATATTACTGACAGTGATATATGCCTACCATAGTTTTTCTCTCTTGCATTCCTTTGTTTATGAACACTCCTCTCAGCTGTTAAATCAGTATAACAAATGATCTCTAGCAAATTATGACGTCATTGGTGAAAGCCGACGGGTTGTATCCCGTTCTTCAGTTGTCCCACAAGTTTGAATATAGTCTTTTGTACTAAATCAGAAATCTTTCGTAAGTAAATCTGTGAGTATTGGTTTATAATTGTCAATCATTTTTTAACTGTAACTCCAATGTTACCTTTCAATACGTTACGTAAATAGTAAACTTTGCGGCGTTAAACATTGTAAAATACTGCTCTGCTTTCTTTTTAAAGATTCGTCATTCACTTATTTATGTTGTATCGCTGACTTGGGCGTGCTTGTTCTACTTGTTACACGTCAGAGCACTAAACTTTCAACCTTTATTATTTTTTCTTATGTAGAATAGTGGGTAAAATGATAATACGGGGATTTGGTTTTAATTTTAACGAATAAGAGTTATTTCAAACGAATCAGATCTTACATCGGCAAAAGTTGATGTGAGCGAGTGACCACAAATATAGTCCCCACACTGAACGAGATAGTTTTTTTTTTTTTAAATTTTCTATCTCAACCACCACTTTCAAGCTCATCTTAAAATCAAATTTTCAAAACTCAGCCACTTCAAGTGAAAGCGTCTCGCGTACCCACTACAAATCTAGTTGTATGTCACTCGTCACTTACTATTAGAATAATAGCAGCAGCTGGATTTTCCATCTTAAAATGGTTCAGCTATGGCAAGGGAATCTCTATAATTGTGTCACCAACGATGAGTACGGGCTAAATACTCTGGTAATCACAATTAACTTTCGGTCTGTTTATCTTATACTGGATCTTGTGATCAAGAAAAACTCGAGAACGACGCTCGATTATTAAATAATCCACAATATACAACAAGTTATTACCTCATTATACACTGTCCTCCACAAATCTACGCAAGTAGTTAACACTCAACTACCTTAGAGTGAGCGTATCCCAAAATCTTCAAACTATACGCAACACCAAAATCGTCTGGCTTGTGAAACAATCTATTACAGGCGACAAAATCGGAACTCTTCAGACACAATGGCTGACACAAAAACTTTCGTTTACGGTCATATCTACGACAAACAAATGCCAGTCTTCAAACTAACACAGTGTACCAGCAGCGCTACACTAGGCCCATCACTCAAAGATCACTTGACCACAGAGCAAGTACAAAACAAAATTACGAGGAGCGATATTCTAATAAAATTCATCAGACAGTCCTATTTCTACATCTACATCTACATGATTACTTTTCAATTCACATTTAAGTGCTTGGCAGAGGGTTCATCGAACCACAATCATCCTATCTCCCTACCATTCCACTCCCGAACAGCGCGCGGGAAAAGCGAACACCTAAACCTTTCTGTTCGAGCTCTGATTTCTCTTATTTTATTTTGATGATCATTCCTACCTATATAGGTTGGGTTCAACAAAATATTTTCGCATTCGGAAGAGAAAGTTGGTGACTGAAATTTCGTAAATAGATCTCGCCGCGACGAAAAACGTCTTTGCTTTAATGACTTCCGTCCCAACTCGCGTATCATATCTGCCACGCTCTCTCCCCTATTACGTGATAATACAAAACGAACTGCCCTTTTTCGCACCCTTTCGATGTCCTCCGTCAATCCCACCTGGTAAGGATCCCACACCGCGCAGCATATTCTAACAGAGGACGAACGAGTGTAGTGCAAGCTGTCTCTTTAGTGGACTTGTTGCATCTTCTAAGTGTCCTGCCAATGAAACGCAACCTTTGGCTCGCCTTCCCCACAATATTATCTATGTGGTCTTTCCAACTGAAGTTGTTCGTAATTTTAACACCCAGGCACTTAGTTGAATTGACAGCCTTGAGAATTGTACTATTTATCGAGTAATCGAATTCCAACGGATTTCTTTTGGAACTCATGTGGATCACCTCACACTTCTCGTTATTTAGCGTCAACTGCCACCTGCCACACCATACAGCAATCTTTTCTAAATCGCTTTGTGCCCTAGTATCGTACTGCGTCATGCTGTCTTGCATTTAAAAATCTAAATCCCATCATTACAAGCTTCTAAAACTTTTCCAACAAAATTCCTGAAAAATCTCCAACTTTCTTGACAAACGATACCGAATTCTCACAGCAAAGTGTCGTTAGTGACACACTTAAACGTGTCTTAACCTACATGCAGTAACACAACAGTCGTTTTATCGACTCAACCTCACGTTCTCTTCGGCTCCTCTACAGTGACTAACTGCTTCTTTATACAAAACCAAAGCTGAACCATAAAATTTAGACAAACGTAGGGCGCTACTATTATTCTTTAACAATTAATATACAATTTCTTGTGACTGTCGTTCCGTTGTATAGCGGCCAGTTCGCTCAGGATTATCTCTGGCGCACGGTGTTATTTGTCAGCTACCGCCGCATAGATGTCTTTGACGCTTCTGGGTGAGTACTTGTACAGCTGTTTACAATACTGGTTTTTCCGTTACAACAAATATAGCATTTTTCACTCTTTATCTGCTTTACGACATTTTGCTGTCGTTATAATAGATTGAAACGACCACGTTCTTTACGCAGCGACACGAAACTGTTCAAAATTAATTTTGACACGTTACATCTTCTGTCAGCACCACTGAGGCCGTGCACGTATATGCCGTGGAGTGAGTGGAAGACGGGCTACAAGTATGCGTGCCTGCAGTACCATTGCTAATAACCGGTTCACAACAGTTCATATTGACACGTCTGGGATCACAAGCCCTGTTATCAGTGTTGTGGCAGCTGTACGATCTGCCATTGCTGCCCTCACAATACGACGACCCTGGCGGTAGTCTGTGCTGTGTGTACGTTCAGAACCTCGTCTACGGGTGTGAGAATGTTAACGTGACCAGTAATACCAGCATCGTTGCACAACTGATGCAGCGCGTCCAGCTTGTGTGGCAATTTTCCAAAAGGATCATCCCGACACTCGGAAGGCCACAATTTGATCCCTTCGAAACTCGCTCAGTTGGCTGTAGGAAGCACGAGTTCGTCTCTGTGGCATGGTTTCCTGCTTGCTCCACACTTTTGCATCACACTGAGCCTTCTAGATGTGAGCGTTCCCTATTACGGGGCAGACACATTTGTCGCTTTGGTAGCGATGCCACTAAGAAATCTGTTGGTGCACGACGTTGAAAGCAGTGTTTCAGCTAGCAAGCTGATTCACATCGAATTTTGACGTTCCAACAAGGCACGTTGCAGCACTTTTCTGTGTTTGTTTAATAAATAGTTAACGATCTTATTTATGCAATATATTGTATACACACTGAAAAATGTGTAATTTTTTCATTTTCTACATGGTGTTTGAAGGCGGTGATCTTTTTACTCTATTTTTCTGAACAAAATACGGCGGACAAGTCTGCGGTTGGCTGATAGCCAGATTCCGCAAGGAGCAGTCCCCAAGCAAGTCAAGAATTCGATGATAAATAATGTTGTAGCAAGAAAAAATGATGACTCTGTATTCTGTTCATAAAACAATGTATTAGTTCTGATACAGTCACGACTGCCTATGTGTATGTATTAAATAGTGTAATAATTATTTTTGTTTTGTGTTTACGCAGTGCGTATTACTCCGTGGAATAAATTTGTTGAAAGTATTTAAGAAAATTTAAATGTGTTGATTTATTTTTGGAGAAATTTTGAAAATTGTTTGCCTGTACGTCCACTTCAATGAAGTTATATTGCTGATTCAAAACTAGAAACGTTCAGTTGCAGCAGGTGGTTAATCGCTGGTTTTAAAATACTAATGCTGCACCATTTTAACAATGCATGCTAAGTTATTTTGAATGGATAGGATCCAGACATCACTGAAAAGCGATTTAATTTATCATTCAGATTACGACTACACTGATTACGAATCTAAATTATCTGATCTAAATGAAAATATTTATTTTGCGAGTCGTAAATTATTACACTGACCCATTCAGTGTTGTCTCAGCAGCCATCTGCTATCTCTGGTTAGCAGAACAACGAAATCAACTACACTTCAGATAAGCTGCAATCCAAAATTGATCACCTGATGCACCAGAACGAAAAGATTTAGTGTCCACAATCACAACGCAAAAATGGTGCGTAACGGTTATGTCAGTATTAAAATTCTTCAGATGACACTGTAGTGCGATATTCAGTGCAGTAGCTAGTCCTCCTGAGAAGCAACTATACGTAAAACACGTATGTAATGCAATTCATGAGCTGCTTTGTCCACATGAAGAAGGCGGTACGATTGTAACGTGGCTCCTAATGTATCAGGCTGGCATTACACTGTAGTTCTTCCCAATTTCGATCCATAGCCAAGATTTTTCCGAGGTCTTTTACTGTTTTTGAAACAGCAATTGGATAAAGTTAAGAAGTATTGGAGGAACTGTTCCACTAAAATGCCAGTGATATTATTTATATATCATGTCAGCATAAGTAAGTATAGGCGGTAGTGAACAACCATTAAAACCACTCAAAGCTAACAACGAAATTTCTATAACATTCTACAATACGCTGTGGAATAGAGTCCCTCATATTTCTCGAAAATTACCACAGAGCTGTCCGCCCCAATAGCTGAATGGTCAGCCGTCCTAAGGGGCACGGGTTCGATTTCCGGTTGGGTCGGGGATTTTCTCAGCCCAAGGACTGTCTTCATCAACATTTCATCCCCATCCGGCGCGCAGGTCGCCCAATGTGGCGTCGACTGCAGTAAGACATGTACCAAGGCGGCCGGACGTGCCCCAGAAGGGGCCTCCCGGTCATTACCGCAGAGCTAACAGTCCGAAGAGCAGAGGTCACGTCCGCTTATGAGAAAGACTAGTGTATGGATGTACAGAATTACAGACCAAGAATGTTAGAGCCCGACTGTTGCTGACCCCAGAGCATGTTCTACGTTCGAACATTACTTTATTCCACGAGGAAATGTAGCTTCTCTTACAGAATCAGCACGGTTTCAGAAAATTCTTCTGATTTTAAAAACAGCTCGCTTCATGGTATAAAGGAAATAGTGAAAAAGTGACCTTTGGTTCTGTACCGCACTGGCAACTGGTAATCCTGATATGATCATACGGAATATCTTCACATATGCAACTGGGTCGAAAATGACCTGTAGAGTCCAGTTCGCTATACTGGGCAGTGAATGCTCAACAGGAACAGAAATATCAGTTCGTGTGAACCAAAGTAAGCGAAGCTGGACCACTAATGTTATCAATACACATACATGTTTTGGGCACTCGGCAACACTATGTGGTTGTTAGCTGATGACACCGTTGTCTGCAGGAAAGTATCGCCATGCACGATTGTAAGGAAGTGTAGAAAGAGCTGGACGTAAGTTCCACTCGTAATGAATTGCAGCTCTCTTTAAACTTGGAAAAATGCATGCTGCCGCCCATAACAAAGTAATCGAACCCAGTATAATCCCATTATGTATTTGTAGTAAACAGAAGGAGCCCATCATTTAAATATTTAGGGCTAATACTGAGAAGCAATAGAAAACTGAACGAATGGCTAAGATCAGTAGTAGAGAAGCTGAGCAGAGAATCTAAATTATTGAGAGGTTCTTGGGAAAGTGCATGGCTTATAGAAATGAAATCGCATGTGCGACGCTAAACTAGACTAAATCCGTCCGAACAAGCCTCGGTAGGTCCAACGGTACGGACCGACCGCCGCGTCATCGCCGGACGCGGATGTGGATGGGCATGTAGTCAGCAAACCGCTCTCCCCGCCGTTGTCAGATTTCGTGACCCAAGCCACTACTTGTCAGTCAACTAGCTCCTCAACTGACCTCCTGATGGCTTGGTGCTCTCCACTTGCCAACAGAGCTCGACAGACCCTGATGGTCAACTATCCAAGCCCGACACCACTTAACTGCTTTGATATGATGGGTAGCAGTGTTACCATTGCGGCAAGGCCGTTGGCCATATGTGACACTGGTGTGATTAATTTTGTGATACTTATCACGAAGGCCTTGCAAGAGTCAATAAACTAATTCAGCGATGTATTTCATTAAAGGAAACACTGTTCTTTGTAGGCTGTGAATTTATCTTTTATTTCTTGTGCGCCTATCCATTTCGACTGAAGCAATTCAACATTAAAAGCAATGTTGCACCAGATACGTGTCATCTTGTCCCGATAATGTATCAACTTGCATCCCCCTCCCCCCGCCCCAAAAAAAATAATATCAACATACCTACCACATCACTAAATCCTAGTTTACCGGTAAAACCTAACATTTACCATCACGATATGCTAACTGTCGGAAATTTCTTACCATATGCATAGATTTCGAGCATGTGCCAAGAGACGTTTGGTACATCTTAGGATTTACTCATGTGACCTGGTAAAAGCTAGATGGAAGACTCCGACCTGTGCCGTGCACTTTCAGACATATTCCTTTCTTGGCAGTTTTCTGTTCTCAATCCGCTCACCGCTGCATACCTTCAGTCTGTGTCGCGTATCGTAAGTGCATGTACGATCATCTTTGCGACTCTTTTTAGTGGTGTTGTTTCTTGCGCAGCTTTGCACTAGAATAAGTGATGTTATGTATAACAGATTTTATGAACTTTTAAGTGACTCACTGAATAAGAAGAAGGACAACAATTTTTGTGTCACTATTTACCAATATAATATTCTGTAAAGTGAAATGAAAAATGTAACAACCGTTGTCAATAAAATATCTGTTTACTGCGGACTTTTGAAACGACGCATTGTTCTCAGCTTCAGAGGCGAAGAAAAACTCATAGCACCAGTATCTGCTGCCAAAGAAGAAATTCGTTATTGCGTTTGTTTTGATGAACAGTTTAATGTAATGCAGGAGACGCAGATTGCTGTAGGTCATAGGGCCGAACTTGGATCATTATGGAACTAAATGATCGTTGAATCAATTGTTACTTATTTGAGATTATTTGAAATACGTCAGAAAAAACAAGAAACCTTGATAAAGAGTGTTGTTGTGAAGCCTATCATACACAGTAAAATGAATTCACAATTCCAAACTGACTTAATCGACATGTAGGAAACTCTAAACAGTAACTCGACGTTTATACTTGTATACCAGCATCATTTGACGAAATTTGTTGTTCTCTGAGCACTAACTTTGAAAAGCCCTGATGAAGTAGCATTTCATCTTTGGGGTGTTTTTCCACCTTGGGTGCCCCAAATAAGCTTCATTCTGATAATGGTAGAGAGATTTGTAACCAAGTCATACAAAGTTTATGTGGACTGTGGAATTGCATGAAGTCGATGGGAAACCAAGGCACAGTCAGTCTTAGGGATCAGTCGAAAGAGCAAATCAAGACATTCAAAATCAGTTATCAACGTGGATGGAAGCAAATACAACTTAGAAATGGTATGTGCAAGCAATTAAAAATAGTGCTTACGATGAAGGTAATAGTAGTTCAACACATGAAACCATGTTTTGTGCTCCAGAGAAAAGGGCCATTACCAGCTCATTTATTCCAAATGATTTAATAAAAAATGTAAACATTGAAGAAGATCTGGAAACAATGTTAAACACTACAACGACGGACTCAAAAGAAAGGGAAGACAACGGTCAAGGAATTGATTCCAGTGAATCAAATACAGTAACATAAGGAACGTAGACAGAAAGTGTGGTTGCAGCAGGTGAAAAAACACCAGAGACGCAGGATTTGATGACAGTTGACACTGAGACGTTTGCCTCAATTGATGGTTGTGGCGAGGAATTGATAACCTCCAATAATGTTAATAAAGTAAATGGGTCCCAGAGGCTTACAAAGAAGGTCTTCAGTTGCAAGCAATGAAAGCAATCTCATCTAACAAAATTCCAAAGCTTTCATTTGGATCGAATGGGAGAATTAAAGTATCAGATGTATACTGGATAAAAATTGGTACAATTTCAGTAACAATAGTGATGATAACGATTTTATGAACAAATAACAACGGTTAGGTGGCCGCAACGGAAACATCAGAATCCGAAGCAATAGTATATGATGCAGCACCACAGAATGTTGTAAAACGTGAGGAAAATCCTCAAGCGCCAGCAGCATTTCATTTGCAAACATTTTTAGTACAGCAGTTCGTGAAGAAGTGAGCAGTTCCAAAAAATAAATGAAGCGATGGAAGAACAAGCAAAGAGGAACGATGGCTGGGGTAAGAAGGTCGACGAGTCAGCGAAAATACACGATGAACAGTAAGCGAAATTAGAGAATAAGCTCTAAGAGAAATTTAAAAAGGTACATGAACAGTTAATACAAAAACTAATATGCGTTGTTTTAATATTGTGTGTGTTGTTTTAATACTAAATTAGAGAAACTGACGCAGAACCACAAACGAATTAAGAAAAGATGTTAATGGTAATAATAAAATATTAAAACAGTCAGTGTGTGGGAAGGAAAAGTCACAGAAGAGGTAAAGACTGTTAAAGGAAGTTACAAGTTGCAGAAAGAATCAGTAAGTAAAGTAAATGACAGCCGTAGAATAGCTGTCCATACGTAGTGATTAGTTCTCTGACAGAACTGTCCCAAAAAATTTGCACGACCATGAGGAGATGAAGAATTTAACAAAACATAATATCAATCAGGTCAGGGGAACTGGGAAGCGCTAGTTCAACTGCAGAAGGGAAAGGAAAGGAGTAGCAGGTCAGAAAATAATGGAAAAGGTAGTGATGTGAATATGAGCGAAGCAGAGAGGAGGTGAAAAGAGGAAGAGTTACGAGAACTAACATACAGACATTGTCGTATTAGAGGCATGGCTGTACATTCATCACCACCGGTAAATTCAGCTACAACGGGTGAAACAGTATATCAAGACACGGACGTTTCAGTACAGAAATACTCTTTGTTTCTGGATTCTTCAAGTAGTTTACATTCCAAAATTTGAATAAAACTGTTTCAGGAGTCACTGAGGATGTCATGGTCACTCCCATTAAGAATAAATTTTGTTTGTGCATGAGATCAATACCTTAAAGAAATAATTCCTAGATGCACCGTATGAGTCGACAGGGTTGATTAGGATCTGTGTGACGAAACTGGCTTATCGTCTACAAAGAGAGATTACGATAGCAGGCAGAAATAGGCAAGACATGAGAACATTCCAGCACTTACTTCAGGAGCTTAGATATGATTGTGATGCAGGAGTCAAGGAGCCTGCGTGCTTTACACCGACTCACTTCACAATTCTCTCTGTACAACAGGGAACATGGGTGCATGGTCCATGACTCTGTACACTTGGCTTTCTGACACAGCACAACACTGCCGAATGCTCTTCTTTTATGCCTATCCATGTTGCTGAAGCAAACTAATTTCCTTAATTTATTATAGAATTTCCACGGCGTGAAATACGCATGACTCATATGTGTGTACCACTCTATTAATGAACTCTTCCTGCATGTGCAACAACTTGTTGCTTTAATTTCGAGTGGTTTACCTGACCAATATGTCATTCCTAATAAGGTAATATTGTCTGATATTGCCTGCACCACCATCTTCTTCTTTCACTGTATCTTTCTTGAAGATGGGATTCTTGTTCTGCTCCTCGCCAATATGAGCAAGCATAGTTCCCAATAAATTCACGGACATTACCATTTTCATGTGCAACACATTAAAATTTGTCTCTTTTAGCTTATTGTCATTCTCGTGTTTCAGTCCTGTGGGTGCTCATGACAAAGCATCTGCTACAACGTTTTCTGTTCCTGAGACATGCACAACATACTTTACTAATTCCCCATCCTGTTAGATGTTCTGGAAGAGATGTGTCAGATGACATGCGAACTTCACTGTTTAAGTCTGAATGGAACAGAAGTGGTGCTCTCAACAAAGCCCTCTTTATCCCTTCATACTCGCATTCTTCTACTTCGCTCCTGTCCCATGTCACCTTATTACCCGTCAAAGAAAACAAGTAAGGTGTGGTAACTGTCAATTTCATGAAATGCTTGTAAAAACTCGTCGGTCCCAGGAACACGTGTACTAAGTAGTGTTTGGTCACCTCAACCATTTACGGGGCCCAGGAATGCTACCTCCTTGCGTAAGATCTTTAACTTTGTTGACTGTGACTTCCTGCTCCTTGAAAGTATTGACTAACTGATGTAAAATGGTTCTATAGTCCTCCCACGTCCTCCTGCAACGATTGTAATGACATACAGCATCACTTTGTTCTCACTGATTCTAGGATCACGGAACTCAGTCCGCAAATGAAGACAGCCGATAGCATGTTTAGTCCGAACAGTAAATTCTTAGACTGATAGCACCACCCGTATCATAAAACTGCCGTGTACTGACAGAATGCAGGACGCAGCTCCACCTGTCCGTGTCTTGCCCGCAGGTCCACAGATGTGAAGACGAGCACGCCATGTAATGACTGCAAAATTCCTCGAGAGTTCTGGTCTGTCAGTCTATTTCAGTTACGGCGTTGATTTGTCAAGAATCAAGAACCAACTAGACAGATCCATATTTTTTCATGATGCACCACTGAAGATTGTTACAATAAATGACCTTTTCTTTGAAGACTAACGGCAGTTGGTAAGATTTAACAAGAAATTGTGTTCTGCCAGCTTGGATTGTAAAAGAAAAAAATGCCGATATCGTCCCTGGTACATCCTAAACGATCCTTTTATGTGACCTTTAATACTCTGCTTAAGCTTGCCATCGTATCAGCTGACTCAATGTGTCATAGCTTCATCCCTGTTTCGTTGACAGTTTCTTGTGTATCACTTCCGTTCGTCTTCAAAAGTCTTAGAGCAGTTAAATCTTGTCCATTATTTCTTTCTACATAATAATCAAAAAGTGATCTGACTTCTTCATTCTCATCCTTCGCCAGTACTAATCTTTCAGGAAAATGCATAACGATTTCGAATTTGTTTAGGAAGTGAAGCACTAGTATTGTTGTATAGCCACCAAATTTCCACTAAATCCATGTGACTGACACATGAAGTCAATTCGGATCTGTTCCTTGACGTCGGTAGTTTTGCCACTCACAGCACCCAGTATCCTCACACTATTCATTTTAAACATTGGCCATCTCCACCCCCTATCACACGCATAATACACGCATTTATCCAACATCGTCAGCTGATTCTCAGTGTCTAGCACACATTGAACTACTCTACCATTTATACCTACACTAAGAACACGGTAAGCACAACTATCAACTTCATTTTCATATCCTAATAAAATTTTCCGAAACTCGTGGAAATCTGCATATAACGTTCCATCGTCCTCATAATTTGGAGAATCCTCACTAGGCGGATGTCACTAGTCAGTTCCGATTATCATTTCTTTGCTCTATTTCCACTGATTACTCCCAGGCTTTGGACTGCGGATCTCTACAATTTTGGCTCTCTGTCCTTTTCTTCAATGCGGATGCATCACTCTCCAGTTTTTATTCTCCTGTTTACATCTTCCTGGATGGATAGTTTGAAGCAACCAGCATGTACTTGTGACCATATAGCTCACCTCTTAGTTCATGTCCTCCACACAACTCAGTAGCGCCGGTGGTAGATCCGCAATGAAAGCTTTCACTGATCGGTTTCCTTCGTGTGGACGGTAGAAATAAAAATCTTATATTGGACAAAGGACCACAATGTCGTTAGAGAAGTTGGAAAAATTTAATGAATCCGAAGAGTATAAAATTGATTTACATAGCATATTATCAACCAGCCTTGAATCATACAGAAAGGATTATGAAAGCGATAATGAAGCTGCTCCAGTCGTACTGCCATCATCGACACAGCACAGATTGTGAGACGAATATTTAGTAGACTTCCAGGAGATAGTAAATGACCTGCCATGTGAGGCCATGGAGATGGCGGGAAGACTAGTACTAATGCCCAGGCATTCGTAAATAGAGTGAGAGATTGTGGACTGTCCAGCTGATGGATGCAAATGTCACTGACAAGTTGGACCAAATTGTATGAGAAGAATAACACACGACAGTGTCGTGGAATTGGAGACACTGTGAACCTACAAATTGAAGGGGAGACAGGGTAATATTCACATCAAACTATTTAAGGACTAAGAAAATACGTAAGAAGATGCAAAGATATTTCAACTAGATTCTTGTCCGTTAGTAGAAAGTGTGTGCGTATTTGTGAGCAAGAGGTCGTCTGATCCATATACTGAGATGTCGTAAGATCGTATTTAGTATTTTTATGCATAGGGTAATTCCAGTCGTCGTCAGATGGAGTCATGGAGACCGTGTAGGATATGCCAAAACAAGAACCATCAGACAAACCACTGGATGAAGATAAATGGTAGGGATGATATGTATATATTATTGATGATGATTTGCAGTAAGCCAGTTGAGATGGAGCACTGTGCCAGAACTGTTGGCTATTAGGGATTAATTAAGCTATTGCGCAATAGTAAAGACCTGCTGAGTGAGTGAGTTGTGAGGTAGCACGGAGCTGATGGAGGATTTGTGTGAGTGATTCATTAGAGCCATATTTGTCAGAAATATTTGCGGAGTCATCAATATTTTAAGCTTACACACTATGCAAGTTTCCTTTTATCATAAAAGAGAGTATGAACATTCACAAAAGAAAATTGTGTCTCTTCATTTCCTAGAGTTACAAACAAAATTTGCACAAAATGAGAGATGTTCCTGGTGAGGTAAATACAACCAAACAACGCTTAAGATGTGAAAACTGTGGAAATGGAAAAGAGCTCGGAACAATAAAACAACAGATCGCATGGAATATGTCTTACTGCAGAAGGTGTAGATATACACTGGAGAGCCAAAGAAACTTGTATCCCTGCCTAATGTCATGCAGGGGCCCCGCGAGCATGCAGAAGTGCCGCAACTCGACATGGAACGGAGTCGACTAATGTCTGAAGTGGTGCTGACACTATGAATCCTGCAGGCTCTCAATAAACCCGTAAGATTACGACGGGTTAGAGATCTCTTCTGAACAGTACGTTGCAAGGCATCCCAGATATCCTAAATAATGTTCATGTCTGGGGAGTTCGGTGGCCAGCGGAAGTGTTTAAACTCAGAAGAGTGCTCTTGGAGCCACTCTGTAACAATGCTACACGTGTGGGGTGTCGCATTGTCCTGCTGGAACTGCCCAAGTTCTTCGGAATGCACAATGGACATGAATGGATGCAGGTGACCAGACAGGATGCTTCCGTACGTATCACCTGTCAGAGTCGTATATCGACGTATCAGGCATCCCATATCACTCCAACTGCACACGCCTACATCATTATAGAGCCTCCAGTAGCTTGAACAGTCCGCTGCTGACATGGACGGTCCATGAATTCATAGGATGTCTCCATACCTGCACATGTCCATCCGCTCGACACAATTTGAAACGAGACTCATCCGACCAGGCAACATGTTTCCCGTCATCAAAAATCCAATGTCGATGTTGACGGGCCCAAGCGAGTCGTAAAGCTTTGTGCCGTGCAGTCATCGAGAGTACACGAGTGCGCCATCGGCTCCGAAAGCCGATATCGATGATATTTCGTTGGATGGTTCGCACGCTGACACTTGTTGTGGGCCAGCACTGGAATCTATAGAAATTTGCGGAAGGGTTGCACTTCTGCCACGTTGAACGATTCTCTTCAGTCGTCGTTGGTCCCGTTCTTGCAGGATCTTTTTCCAGCTGCAGCAATGTCGGAGATTTCCTGTTTTACCGGATTCCTGATTTTCACGATACACTCGTGAAATAGCCGTACTGGAAAATCCCCACTTCATCACTACCTCGGAGATGCTGTGTCCCATTGCTCGTGCGCCAACTATAACACCACGTTCAAACTCATTTAAATCTTGATAAGCTGCCACTGTACCAGCAGTAACCGATCTAACAACTGCGTCAGACACTTGCTGTCTTATATAGGCGCTGCCGACCGCAGCGCCGTATTCTCACTGTTTACATATCTCTATACCTGAATACGCATGCCTATACCAGTTTATTTGGCGCTTCACTATATAAAGAACCCAAGTAGCCACAATAAACCAACCAAAGGCATGATTTATTGCTTGAATCGGCATGGACGATAAAAATGTTAATACTAGAGCTACAACTTTGCTCCGCCATTTCTTCTCGAAGTTCGGGGCTTTATTGTGAAAAACGTACAAAAAAGTTATGATTCATAGTGTTGCCCATCGCTGGCTACTACATTCTCCCATCTTTCGGACAGCATACGAATGCCGCAGCGGAAGAACTGGGCGTCTTTCATGGGGCTCCATGAATCGATTCAATTTTGCACTTGTTCATATGATCTGAAGTGCTGGTCAGCCAGACTGTGTGCCACTGATCGAAAAAGGTGGTAGAGAGAGCAACGTATGGAGAATATGGTGGGAGGAATAGGACTTCTCATTTCAACGTTTCCATGTATATTTTGACGGGTTTTACGACATGGAGTCGAGCACTAACCTGCTGCAAAATTACCTTTACGTGTCTATCGCAGTATTGTAGCCGTTTGTGTTTGAGTGCTGGGCTCGAACGCATCAGTTGCTTACGTTATGATGTCCTGTGACTGTCTTCGTCTGTTTCAGTAGCTACGAAAACGTTCTGTCTTCCACCACCATGCCGGTCTTCGACATCAAAATCACCGTTATTAACACGTTGAAAACATTCTCTGCACGTTCTTCCACTAATAGTTCCCTCACCATTGGTCCTACCCAGCATTTTAAGAGCCAAAGAAGCAGATTTCTTCGTGTTAAAGCGGAAAATTAAAACTTCCCGCAAATGGCGAGAAATCGGTACGTAAGTTGACGTACTTAATCGAGAATAACCTTATGATGCAATCACAAATCGACTAATATTTCTATGGCATTATGTTTACAGACGCCTAAGCTTATTGTGCTACACCTATGACCAACCACCTGACCCCACTTGCCGCTACTGCCGTCTATTGCAAAACGTCGGAAGCAAAGTTGTAGACCTAATAATATTTATTTATGTTGTACCTATTCGCGTACAGTACAAAGATATGCGCAACTGCATCACACAAGTGAGGATCTAAGAGAAATTTTAGAGGATAAAGCTGCAAGCATACGACATTGTGTATAGAAATTCTACCAGAAATCTAAAATGATACGAATGCAAAGTGAGAGGTAAAGAGGAGATAAGTGATTAATGTGAAAGTGTTGCTGTGAGTATGGGGAATGCAACAAATGCTACAAAGGGTTTAATGCCGTACGTAACGACAGCTGTGCAGAGGGCAATCAGACAGTTCGGACTCAACGTAGCAGCTATCAGAGATCCTACAGCAACAACAAAAAATAACGGCAATTCTTATGGATCTCACTTAGAGAGCGGTGAGTGATGCGAAGAAAGATGTGAACAACTCGTGTTATACATCAGGTGCTTGCAGACATTGGACAATAATTACTGAACTAAATGTTGCTAATGAAAAGCGACATACTAAAGATAAAGTTAGGTGAGCTTTGATTATGAACTGAGGTATTTCTCTTTCTAAGCTCAATCATAATCTATTGCTACTTGAGATCGATTAAACTAACAGCCTGTCTTTGAAAAGTGGAGAAGAATTAATAAATTGCTGAGCCCTTCAGATTTCCCGCACCACAGGACAAACCATGCGAATTTAATCTCTTTGTAATAAAAGAGCATTAAAGTTGCGGGGTAAGGTAATCTTCGAACAGATGTAACCAGGAAAGATTTATTGCAAGCATGACAATATATAAGACCAAAATCTGCAAGCTATTCCCTGCTCGAAGTCCCTTTCACACAACGTTTGACCTTCGCACTTAAAAATGGCTATGTCAGTATCCTGACTGAAAACCTGAAACTGTGGAAGGCAGGCCATTAACTGCACGTTATGAAAACAAATGGTGATCCTCGGCACATGGACAAACACCTGATCCGCTTATCTCGCCGCGCAGAAACTTTTTGCAAACGAACCTGTGCATCATAATGGGGAAAATATTGCGACGTCAGACATCGGAGGTAAATGGCTTTGATCCCAACTGCAGAGAGTAGGTTCCAGATTGCACCAGCTTAGAAACTGACAAATTAACGGAAGAAAAACAAGATCTCAATCTTAAGAGCTAGAATTTATATAATGCGCGTTAGCAGAGTACCATCAAATATTTCAGATATTTATGAAATAATTTTTACTTCTTCATCACTTTTTACCAACATTCGTTATTACGACTCTGGCATCATCAGTTGCGTCACGGTTACATGTGCATAACATTAAACCACCTGCTGCTAAGATTTTTTGTCTCGAGTACCTCTGGGGTCATATAGACCCCAAGTAATTTACACTGAATATACTGGCAATATTTTAATGAAATAAGATAAAAACATACATTGTATTTGTTCACTGTAACATTAATTATTCTATTTTCATAAAAATCACGGTCAGGAACGAAAAGGAAGTTTAGACTAGTGTCTTACTGATCCCACTGGTACTCAGTGAATAAAACCATGAGTACGTTTTAATGTGTTGTAAATATAAAACTGAACGAAATATCATGGGCTAAAATTGACTCGGAGGGAGAAAGACATGTATTCTGAAAAGAAAAATAGTTTCGAAAACAAGGGAGATACAGATTTACATTGTGGTTATAGGGTGTTATTGACCTAATGGTACTAGGAGGCTTAATCCGAAGTGTGACGAGGATTATTTGCTGGGTATGCCAGTGAGATTATGTACCGAAATTTAGCCGTGCACAGAAACATACATTTGTTTTTGTATATACCTTTAACGATTCGCATGTTTAAATCATTTCATTAATGTCTTTACTTACCTTTTCGCTGGAAAATTGACTGGCACACAGAGCGCAGTAATAAACACAGCATCATCACTTAACACATTCACATCCACATATTTGCGTTCCAAAGGCTTAAGTGCTAAGTTATTTCAAATTTTAAAATAGTACTAACAATGAAAATACGTTTTTTTTATAAATGCATATTTAAATCACTCAAGTTTCAGATTGTGAAATGAATGGTAGTTCACATTACTGTCAATGTTCATTTTACCACAGCTCAAGATAGCCAAGGCTTCAGATGGTACAAACATTGTTTGTCCATTTTTAAAGCGTTTAAAGAATGGACAACGATAGTTGATTCTTCTTAGGTAGGCATTTGCTTTTGAATACAAAACACTCAAAGTAAGGACATTTGAAATCAAAGGCGAACCTCTTCACAGGCTTTTTGGGCTTAACATAGCCAAAAATTTGAAGAAAACTTACAATTAGAGTCTAAAAGTTCTCTGAAAACAGTGTAACATCGTTTTGTATGTTACTACAGTTTCACTTGATCCATCCATGCGTTGGGACTTCACCCGATATAGGTAATATCCAGTTTAACAGATCACTGGTGGGTCATGGAAATAGACTCTTGTTTCCAAGTGGCAGTCATGTGTCGAAGAGCTTGGCAATGAGGCTCGCCTCAGCTGTGAAATTGTTATTTCCCGCGCTGTACACTCATTGTTTAACAATACTTATTTTATAATATTCGTTATTGCATTTCGTTATTACAAAGAAGACATGCAAAACGAATTTTTGGGTTTATCTACAAGAAAGTTACTGAAAAATGGAATTCCATCGCAGAAAATACCTAACTGACTTGGAAATAAACTTTATGTTGCCGATAATGACCATTTAGCAGACGAAATACCACAAAGAGAACGTGGAAGTAACGGAGGTTCGCGGCAGAGGACTCTCGATACAATGAAAGTTTTCTTTCTCAAGAAAACAAAGCTGGACAAGTCAGTTAACACAAATTCTTTCTGATTTGATCGTTACAAGCAAAGGGCAGGAAACAGGACTTAAAGGAAGAACTGGTTATTGTGAAGAGCACAAACTCTTTGCTGGAGCAAAACACTGCAGCTATGAAGAAAGTTTAAAAGACAAGGAGTCCTTTTAAAACAGCTGTTCCTGATAGTATGAAGGCGGACAGAGTAAGTAAAGAGGTTAAGACTATGTTGACTCAGTTTTTCATCCCGGGACACGTTCTGTGCTTGATCGAGGAAAAGAAGCGTGCAAAGTGAACTTAGAAGGTTATTGAAAAAAGTGGCGAAGCCAACGGAATAACTGTGTTCAGGCTTATATCGTTTTATAGAAACATCCATGATTCAGTTCTTCTTCGTAGCAAAGTTATCAGCCACTTTAACTTTAAATTTCTTATCACTTGTAAGTTGTTTAACCAGGTTCTTCTATGGCAACTGTGAAGGGACAACTTAAACTATCATTTTTCATCGAATTGTGAAGGCATTTTTAATTCTTTTAAGGGTGCTTATACTTCTTTCAGAAGAAGCTGTAATGACAAGGAATGTAAGAACGAATTGTTAAGCTTTGTTACTTCTTCATAAATATTTTGAAGATTGTCCATTATGAAATTAAGACGGTCTGCTGGTGGTAAGTATTTGTATTTGTAAATACAAAAGTTTCATAATTCATTTTAAAGTCATTGTTTGTTGAAGAATGAGTAAACTGTGAGAAGGCCGTTCAGTTTTATTGTTGGGAAATTTGATTTATAATTGCCAAACTGAATCTTGTCGAGCAAACCTATGAAACGAATACTCTAAAGATCTCTAAAATGCATTTCCATTTGCACTATCATGTTATATAAGATCTCACAAGGTAACGTCTTAAGGGACTGGAAGTCACGCTTACTAATACCTATTTTTCTGGGAAATTTCCTTGTTACAGCTTTTAGTACGTATGGTCACAGTTTTATTTGGTCTCATATCCTTTAACAAACTGATGGTCTTCTTGATTTCCGCACTGTACATGCTAAAATCAGGTAGAGTTCTGTGTCGAAGAGGTGCATAGAGATAATAATATACAAATATTTCTCTATAAAGACAAAGCAGGAAAAGGAAATGATTCTTATTAGGAATGCTAAGCAAGTCAGAAGCATCCCAAACTTATAATCTGTGGTAATATTTTGGAATGTGTCTTTCAACTCATAGCATTTGAGATTTACTGTTTGAACAGCTCATGAATTGAAATTCTGTAGCGTAGTACATGTTTGAGGCAATCTGAATCTTTTATTTTGTAACAGTTGCTTTCTCTTTGAGGACTTGCTAAAAATTAATGAAATGCAACAAGACAGTAAATGAAAAACCTAACTGCTTTGATATTTAAAATAATGTAACAGCAATATATTAAGTTTATGGACATAACAGAGCAAAGATATAGATTGTGGCCATTTTTATTCAGCAACATTTTGCGCACCTCCATAGTTACCTGCCATGACTGAGGCTCCTTCATATTTTTTCCTCACTATTTTGTCAGCAACTCCCAAAGATCAAGTGCACCGAGTAAAATTTCTAATAAACCCTGAGTAGTTTGTCACTAGATAAATAGCGAAAACTAATAAATCTTTCTGTGGGACAGTCTTGTGGACAAAACTCGAGGATAATATGCATGTATTACTTACAAGAAATAGCCAGGATTTCATCTGTTTGCACTCCAACAAACTAACATGACTGTAACTCTTCTGTGATGCGATCATTAATGACAGCGGTACTGATTCAGTTCGTTTTGAATTGTGTTTGAAGATCTTTTGAATTCAGAAATACAGAAAATGGTCCAGAGATCACCAGTGAGTGTGTGTGTAGTGAGTGAAGTGTTATGAAACAATGTGTGTATAGTGTGTGCAGTGAGATATGAGTGAACATTACCTTATTTAATAAGTTACTTGTAAAAAAAAGTATTGTATACCGGGAGTAAATCTAATGATTGTCTCTAACTAGAAGTCTGTAAATATATGTGTATACGAATTAGCTTATTTTAAATTGATCTAAACGTGTAAATACTTTTACATGTCCTATATCCTTGTAAAAAGAGATCTACAGATGAATGAAGCTACTACTACTACTACAGAAGTGCTCTACAAGTGGTCACGAATAAATTGTCTCAGTCTAGAGAAAGATTCCAATAATCCAAGGTTGTTGGCGGAACTTTTATCGTCAAAGTGTCTTCTGAATGCAAGCTCTTGCTTGCCCAAGAAACTAACAACACCAACAGGTCTATCGCTTAAGAATCTGTTTCGTTACACAATCGTATTACGTTTTATGGCTAAAAGGTTGGCTCCCTCAGAAACTGAATGTTCGATACACCCATCACCCAGCAACTGAAAAGTCTCTTGATTCTGCAGGTGCCTTCTTGAATACTGTTGTTTCTCGGCTTTCCTGCCAAATGTTTAGTCACACATAATCCGAGAGAAGTTGAATTTCATTCTCTTTCAATCCTAAACAAAACACACGTCTAAAAATTTATTTTTTACACAGCAACCTGTAAACCAAGGAAAATTTTTATACCAAGAAAACTGAAATTGCCTGTTTTGTTTCCCATCATGTCTAAGTGAGGTATGAATCGCTTATCTTTACATGCGCTCTTCATCTGATAAGATCAGCTCGAAAACTATTTTCATCGAATTCGCAAAATAAAGACACAAGTGTTCCCTCTGCACAAGTCATAGTATAATCCCATAATCACCTGCACTCACAAACTATACTACTAAAACAAGTTTTGTTAAACATATCCTTTCGTTTTAATACTTATCTAATCATCTCGTTTACAACCGTATAACCATTAATGCTGGAGTTGTGGCTTTCACAAACTGGTAGTAAAGAACGCCATCCGTTCTATGCCCAGAGTTTCTGGACTTGGCCACATCATAAAATAATGTGAGAAACTCACAAGATTACAAAAAATATCACTTCAAACACCAAGTTTCTATGTTCATTTGTGTATAAGGTGAAGTCTTGTTAAATCAGATGAATCTTTTTGAAACACACTGTACTGTGTTCATTGTGGCCATTATTCGTGGACGTAAGTTACGAGCGACGTGCGGCGTCATCTGGCCAACGTATTGTAAGTGGAACATCAAGGAATCAGGTAGGCACAAGTAAGAGTACACTATCACACTTTCGATGAAAGTGGACAGCATTTCAGGAAGTGGAAAAGCAAGAATGAACCATACGAGTTTTGTCATTTTTATTGCAGAAGACGTTCGCCTCTAACTAACCCTGTAACAGAAGTTTAACATATTTTCTTATTTTATTTAGGGTTCCTTGTCTCAATCTGTTAAAACGGAATGCTTGTTGTCCGTCTGTCTGTCTATCTGTCTGTTGAGATGCGTTTTTCTCGGGAAAAAGTAGAGGTGTCACTTTCGAATTTTTGTTACGTGTTAAGGTCTAAGGTTCCTTGTCGGTGGAAAAATTTTAATTTTCTGAGTCAATTCAATGAAAAGATACTGTCGTTTATGACACAGTCTCTGATACTCGAAAACTCACTCTCGAAAACCTATAGCATACTTCCCGTTGATGGAGAATCATAAACTTTGGCAAGAAGCGAGGTTTCGCAGTACAAGTAAAGGAAAAAAACCCAAAAATTGTTAATTTGTAATTATATAACACGAAAAAATATTTGTGGCGTTTTTTATCCGTCCGTTTGTCTCCGCGTCTGTTAAGATCTTTTTTTCTACTGGAACAGGTTGGTGTATCAGCTTTTCTGAATTATGTGAATACTAAGGTCTACGGAGCCTTGAGGATGTAAAAATTGTAAGCTTCTAAGTCAGTGTAAAGGTATGGCCATTTATTGTCATATAGGAAAAATACGAAAATCGTTAATTTGTAATTATATCACACGAAAAACGTCTCTTTTGTCATTGCTTATCCGACTTCAAACTTGAAATAAAAACATTCTCGAAAGTCTTGAATTGACTGGGACGGATATCTTACTAGTATCACTTTCCACAGCAGGCAAAAATAATCAGTATTCTCGATTAACGGAATGGATGAACTGTCTATATACATAATTAAGTTTGCACGAATCTTCAGTGTCCGTGTCCTCTTCGCACCTGGCCAAGTTTTCCATATTTAACTGATAGCACTCAAATTTCGTGTGCTGCAGCCTTTTTATGAAATTACCAAAATTTTTCGGAAAAGTAAGGTTTATCCAAATATGAAAAAATGTCCTAATGTACCACACTGTCATGTACCTAGCAACAAATACTCTATTCAAGTTTAAAAGTGTTCGAATCGAAAAAATCTTGTCAGCACTGTATTTGATAGTCTATCTCTTATATTATTACACCTCTTAAGACGAACAATCAGTAAATGACATCAGTTTAAGTAGAAGTGTTATCAAAAACCAAACAAAAATGGCTCTGAGCACTATGGGACTTAACATCTGTGATCATCAGTCCCCTAGAACTTAGAACTATTTAAACCTAACTAACCTAAGGACATCACACACATCCATGCCCGAGGCAGGATTCGAACCTGCGACAGTAGCGGTCACGCGGTTCCAGACTGAAGCGCCTAGAACCGCACGGTCACACCGGCCGGCAAAAACCAAACAAGGTAAATACATTTTGAAACAGAAGTTTTTGGAAACTAACACAAATTTTCTTCTTCGAGCCAGAGAAAGTTGTTAATAGATTAAAGCAACTTTGTTCATTTGCAAATATCACGTATTCTGTGGTAAAAGATCTTCATCCATTCCAACATACAAGACGGTGCACAGTCGACAAAATACTGTTTAAGCGTTTACATGTTATATAACTAGTTGTTATTCGAAAGGAGTAGGCAGAAGGGTATGTGCCGGCACCGCTTGTCACCCGCTCCCATCTCTCATCATCATCATGATCATTATAACACAACACAAACATTATACTCTTCATGCATCTATTATGCTCACCTACACTCAACAAATACACATGCGACATACCTTTCGCATATCTAGAAGCAAAGGGGCGAATTCGCGCAGAGAAAGAACACTCTATCCGTTATGCGGGTGAACCAACATCCTGGGATATCTCAGCCAAGAAAGCCACACGAAATTTACACTTTTTGCATTTGGACATTGCTCTTACATCTCAACTCCAAAGTATCCCAAGGGGTCGACACCACAAAGATGCTGTCTCACAAACTGTAGTTCGTAACGGACGACTAGTTCCTAATTAAAAATTTTCTAGAGCAACAGCCGAGAGACTTACATTCAGAATATGCAGCACGATCATTGGGCTTTAATAAGCAACTATCAGGTACGTATTGCATGTCCAAACGACTTACGTAAATCACTTTCTCCTCGTCTGGTGCCGGCTTCAGAGTCTTATGCTGGCGCAGCTTACATAAGGCCTCGAAACCGCTCCTTATTTCCAGAAGCCTGGCATCTTGCGAATTGCGTGCGGTGAGAAACTACTACTCATGTGCAGATGTTAGGTAACGAAAAAAAAAGACCGCGGCATTTATAGTTAAAGGGCGTCACGTGGTCAAGTCATTGTTTCGCTGAAGTTTTTCTCTCTGGTTTTTGATGCCTCATTGCTTGTCTCGATTCGTAAACACTTTGAAAACTCATTAAAACTGTCTGTAAGCTTTCTTTTTTCAACTTATACACTAATTTCAATGACACTTTTGTCCTGAGACGGTTTTTATTGACTTCGTTACACCTTAGGCCTAACAGCCTTACGCCATTTTCGAAGAATCTACAATAAAATAGGTAAAAATGAAGAACATGGAATGACATCAAATAATAGTAGCTACACCGTGACAAACGAATGCAAATTAACACTTACCAAATGTGTGACACGCAGTGTCTTATGGACCAGCAAATAGCAAAAACGAAACTGCCCAAGATTTATAGATACATGGTATCGCGCCAGCCTTGATGTGGAATATAAGTGCAAAGTGATTAAAATGTAATCACAAAAACCTTAATGAAAGAAATCCGCCAGATGCCACTTAAGCCGTGGCAGTTATGATATACAATATTTCGGCATTACAAAACTAATTTACGTCTTGTAATCACCGTAAATTATTGAATTACAAATGTTCAGATATCAAATTTGTAATAACATAAATAAAAATCGCAGAAAGCTAAAGTTGTAAAACGTATGGGGTCCATGTTTCAAAATACATGGTGCTGATGTACAATTATGTCTGTACTAGTAGTCAACGCAGTTTAGAAAAAATTTAGAAAATTACGTGTCGTCCATAACATAAGTACAAAATATAGACAGCAAGGAAACAATAAACAGGTATAGATATGGTCTGACATAATCAGTGTTGTATACAAAGAAGAAAATATGAAGTTACAACTCTTACGCTGTACGCTGGCATGTGAGGGATGACCGTGCTGTCTGAGATCAGTTAGCTGGTAGTTAATTATAAGGACGCAACGACAGTGTAGTAGGAACACACATGTCGACAGAACCTGATTACGTATCATGCAGACGACAAAATAATAAAACAGTCTACATACAATTCCATAAAGTACAGAAAATTTTGAGGATATTGTTAGTGTAGCATTCATCAATTGTTCAAGGAGCATTACATATTTATTATTGTTTACATAACAAAAGCACTAGAAGGTAAAAAATATAAAAGAGGAAAATCTGTAGCCTTGTGATTGAGTCAGTATACTGTTCAAAGTGGGACTAGTTTTTAAAATGGTCATCCTAACGGCAATGGCTGAAAGTGAGTAGTAACAATAGTAAAAGGTACCTATGTACCCAAAATTTTATTGTTCTTGTGGAAACACATATACGTTACCTGTAATGTGCGAAAGGGTACAGCAGATAATGCTCTGCCTCACAATAGACCCTTAACACTATAGATCCTCCGTCGTTGTAAATATCACAATGACAAGAGCTAAATTCATAAAAATTATTGTTAACATTTTCCTTTTTAATTAATCTCTCAAAGATATAGCCACTCATTGAACATATCTGAAGGATCTTTTCTCTTACTGCCATAGATTTCGAACTCCTCAAGGATATTTACGAAAAGTCCTTTCAGTGTATTGTGTAAAATATTTAGACTTTCCTGAGCTGTAAACTGTGATTGTTGTGTACAAAGTGGCTTTTTACGCTACCTTCTTTACTATCGCGCGGATGTCAACAGAACTTCTTTCTGAAAGAACTATCAGTTTTTCCGACGTAAAAGCTATCACGATTCCTACACTTAATTCTATGCATACATGTGGTTGTGTCTTTTTCGCACTTGTGTTCAACTGAATGGCGTAATCCATTCCCAAGTTTGCGATAAGTTCTGAAACCTACTCCTTGTTTCAGTTTTCTAAAAACCGGCCTAGTATTCCATTAATAAAGGTGTGCTTATACCCTCATAGTAACTATCTTCTGCTTATTTTTACGCTGCTGATTAACTTTATTTTTTAGTCTGTTATACGAGAATATTACTTTATTGTTGAATTTTGCACCCAGCTCGAGGATGTTCATTTCTTATTATTTCGAATTTAAACGTAATTTTATGAACTTACGTAACTTAGATCTAAAATAAGCCCATTTGTGTGTTTTTGGATGACATGAATCAGCCGCTATGATTGTATTAGTATATATCTGTTTTCTGAAGATACCAAAAGGCAGGTTCCGTATAGCTCTTAACAGATAGATCCAGAACATTTGACCTCAAGCTCCACCGTAAATTCAATATGTGGCAGCACCGCATAAAGCTTTTCTTCCATGTCAATAACTAGGTCATAATTACCATTAAGCAGTAGAAAGGTGCCATCGGCATACTAGTTGTAAATGATCGGTGATCATTGATCGTCTTGTTCCAGGTTTCATGAAATTTTTAGTTTTATAAAAACCAGCCTAGTTTTCCATTAATAAATATATTAAAGTTAATAAAACTGTTTTCAAGACGATTCATGAAAATTTCATCCCATGTCCTAGATATCCTGTTATCATCGCCAGGCCAGATGGTTGGTAAAAATATTTTCCAGCGAATTTAAAATAATTAAATGATAAAGCAAATTCTAACATTTCTATGTAGTTGCATAAATTATGCTTAATTATGTCCAAGGTTGTGTGGACAGGTACAATTGTATAACGATTAACAAGATCAAAGGAGGTAAGGCGGTCATTCTCGGGTAATAACATATTCTTTGTCTCTGCTACAAAATGTTAGGAGCTTCCCACAGAAAAGGACTTTTTGTAGGTATATGCAGCTTTAAGTCTTTTGTTAAGCTTCCTATATAATTTATAAGTGTGTGCAGAGCGGTCATTAACTGTCGGACAAACTGGTTGAGACTCTTGATGAAACTTAACGTGTGACCTTAATGTCGGTATAACTGGATTTGTTAATGTAGTTTTTCTCCTGACTTTTTCTGTCAGGTACAGACAACAACTTGCTTTAAGATCTGCATTAAACCTATGTACCAGGTTGTATTTTATTTTCTTAATACCACTGTTCTCAAAAAAATTCAGTAGCTTTGTTAATGTGATATGTATCGTGTATTAAAAGAATTGAGTTACTCTTATTGGCCTTAGTCACAATAGGCCTATTATTGTATTGTTTCTCGTTAAGTTGCCTCACTGTTTTTAATAAAAAAAGGTTTTGGGTGCTCCGTCTTTTCCTTTTCCTACCCTCTTGATTAAATGGCGACAATAATAAACTGTTAATCTCTATCAAGTTTAGAACTATCACAAATTATTTTCAGTTCAGCAATTTTGTTTTTAACCATTGTGTTATCAATTTTGAGAAGAGCATTACATTTTAAGCCTTTAAATAACAAATTACACTCATCATTACATAGTTTTACATTAACAGAGTTTGTTACTCTATCACCAGAAAGGTGATCATATTTTTATTTATTTTCATGACGCAGATGCTTGGTTAAAACTTCTTTCGACGTCTGTATAAAATACGCTCGTACTCCAAAGCTATTGTAAATTATTTGAAAGTGGGTAAATTTCAAAAGTAGCGGGATTTGATACTTATGATGGAAGAAAAGTGTAAAGGTTCAACGTTCAATTAAATACCTTTTCCATATCTCATAGACACTGGCGGGAACGTTTTTAATGGTTTTGTGGGTACATGAAGTGTGGTTCAATGGCCACTTTGTTGGATGCCGGACCGTAAATTCGGTCTAAGGATCAATTTCCAGCAGGTCCATGGAGTTTCCTGCCACTTTCCCGCTCTTCTACCTAAAAATATTTACACAGTGACCTCGAGTCCAAGCTATAATCTACCTCTCGGTAACCGGTTGTGTAACTCAGTACAAAGGATAGGAGAAAGGAGGGAGCGTGCCTCCTCCTACAGGACTTTATCTAACGAAACACACTGGTCATCACGCGAACCTTGGTGGTGATGACAGCTTTATCTTGCATTGCTTGGATGCCACTCTCCGTTTCTTTACACATTAAACCCGTACAGCGCAAAAGCAGTTTTACGTTCAATAATTACTTACTTGAAATATCAACTATATGAGTACGCATCATTCAGATATTCGAAGCTACTAATCTACCTTCAAAGCATTATATCAGTGGCACACGAAATCGACGCTCTTTTATCTCAAAGAATTTTTTTTTTGCGCACTATACTCATACAGGTTCACACTACAGGTTCCACTTGGTAATGAGCTACACAACTATGAACAAATTGTCTTACACAACAATGTCTATATCATCTCTAACTACAACGAACTCTACACCGAGATTTACATTTACATCTATATTTACATGTATACACCGCAAGCCACTCCGGAGGGTACTTCGTACCAATATTAAGGATTTCCAGTCCTATTGCATGCGAATATTGAGCAAGGGAAAATGGTCTGTGTTCCTCTGCACGCATTCTAATCTCTCCTGTCTTACTCTCATAATCGCTACACAAGATGTACGATAGAGGCAGCAGAATGAGTCAGACCCCGAATACTAGTTCTTTAACTTAATCCAAAAGTGTTTTTCAAGCACCATGTCGACTTTGTTATGTAGATGCCCATTTAAGTTCCACGAGCATTTCTGTTGTATTTTCATATGGACTACACCAATATCTTATGATCCTAGCAGTGCGTGTCTCAATTTCTTTGATGTCTGTTGTCATCACTACTTGACAGGGACTTGAATGCTGGTGAAATAGAATTGGTCGTCATAGAGTTTTGTGTGCAATTTGTTTTACAGAAACGGAACATTTCCGGAAGTCTTCCAACAACTCAAAGAACCTGCATTCGCCTTTCTTTTTACTGGTTTTACGTGTTCGTCACATTTTATTCCAAAATTCGAGTCTATTTTTCTTCCAAACTCCGATCGGTTCCGAATGGAAATCACAGTGAAAATCATAGGTGTTTTATCTGAAACATGTAGCTATACATTTCTGCATAGTCGCCACTCCGACTTACACATTTGTCGCAGAGTGGTGCCAAATTTCCAATACCCTGGCCATAGATAACAGCCGCCTGTTATTTCTGACTAATCCGTACGCTGATGTGCAGCTCGTTCTCCGCAACAAAATGCTCTCCTCATAGCCGGCGGTTCATGTGAGCGAAGAGATTAAAATCAGCGAAGTCATGTTCGCGCTGTATGATGGATCATCAAACAGTTCTCATCAAAAATACTACATGGGCGTCTTCGTTGCACCTGCTGTGTGTAGCTGGAATTGTCATGAAGAAAGAAACGCACGCCAATTATGTTACATGAGCGACATGAAATCAGGCGAAGTCCCTCAGCGGGCACTTCACAGCTGATGCGACACACTGTTGTTCGAGGCATCTTTACGTGCTCAATGGTCGATCATAACTGAGAAGTTGTTATGCGATGCTATAAAAGGACAGACTAGAGACGCTGTGTAACACATTATCGTTAAGCTTCACCCGATTTCCACTGTGGTTTTAATTTCGCGACTGTTTGCGGGTTGGAAGACAAATAGCACTTGTACCTGTGCGATGTGACGTGGTCGAAACATTCACTACTAGTTTTGTAATAGTGTAATACACTACTGGCCATTAAAATTTCTACAGCAAGAAGAAATGCAGATGATAAATGGGTATTCATTGGACAAATATATTATAGTAGAAATGATTTGTGATTACATTTTCACGCAGTTTGGGTGCGTAGATCCTGAGAAATCAGTACCCAGAACAACCACCTCTGGCCGTAATAACGGCCTTGATACGCCTGGGCATTGAGTTAGAGCTTGGATGGCGTGTACAGGTACAGCTGCCCATGCAGCTTCAACACGATACCACAGTTCATCAAGAGTAGTGACTGGCGTATTGTGACGAGCCAGTTGCTCGGCCATCATGGTTGCTGTCTTGCCAACATCCCCATCTGTTGGCTCAGGTATCGAGACGTGGCTGCACGATCCGTTGCAGCCATGAGGATAAGATGCCTGTCATCTCGACTGCTAGTGATACGAGGCCGTTGGGATCCAGCACGGCGTTCCGTATTACCCTCCTGAACCCACCGATTCCATATTCTGGTAACAAGCATTGGATCTCGACCAACGCGAGCAGCAATGTCGCGATACGATAAATCGCAATCGCGATAGGCTACAATCCGACCTTTTTTGCCCATTACACGAGGCATCACAACAACGTTTGACCAGGCAACGCCGGTCAACTGCTGTTTGTGTATGAGAAATCGGTTGGAAACTTTCGTCATGTCAGCACGTTGTAGGTGTTGCCACCGGCGCAAACCTTGTGTGAATGCTCTGAAAAGCTAATCATCTGCATATTACAGCATCTTCTCCCTGTCAGTTAAATCTCGCGTCTGTAGCACGTGATCTTCGTGGTGTAGCAGTTTTAATGGTCAGTAATGTAGGTCCTTGATGCTCAACAAATGTGTACTTTCTGTACGGGAATATACGTAACGTACGAGTGCATGTTGTGACGCAAAGATGACGACATGGGGAAGTTTGGCTGTGGCCATGATTCGTGCACGGTCAATCCAAGGGATCAAGGCGACGGCTAACGTAAAGCGGGAAATCCGGGTTCGTGTCCCAGTTTGGCACAAATTTTCATTACCATCGTTCTAATATACAGCTGAAGGTGGTTCATATTTGCAACTGTGAGTACATGTCTTGTGACAGGAAGTATTTTAGCTTTCACAACAACCAGTCACCAGCGAACGTGAGTTTTCCAGCTGGCGCACTAGGCGGAACGTTGGTACTGTCCTGCGGTCGACATTTTTTATATTCTTGAACTGCCGGGTTTGATGCAGCCCTCCACGAGTTACTCTCTTGTGTCAGCCTCTTACTACGCTAGTTACCTGCAAGTAGTGTAATACACATTTTTTACGGTTATTAAATTTTTTTCACCATTTACTCAAAAATGATTCAAATGGCTCTGAGCACTATGGGACTTAACTTCTGAGGTCTTCAGTCCCTTAGAACTTAGAAATACTTAAACCTAACTAACCTAAGGACATCACACACACCCATTCCCGAGGGAGGATTCGGACCTGCGACCGTAGCGGTCGCGCGGTTCCTGACTGTAGCGTCTAGAACCGCTCGGCCACCCCGGTCGGCTGTCAGCCTCTTCATCTCAGTGTAGTATTTACACCATACGGACTCCATTATTTGTTAGTAATATTTCAATCTCTGCTACTTCTGCGGCAACTGTCTCTAGTACCGTGGGATTTATGCCCTGATGACTTAATACACGTCCTATCATCCTGTCCCGTCTTCCTGTCGGTAATTTCCATATATATGCCTTTCTTAGCGGATTCTGTGGAGAACCTCCTCATTTCTTACCTAATCAGAAGCAGAAGCAACGAAGAAAGCGTGCCAAATTCAGAAGAACGCAAAATCCCCATCACTGGCTAAGTTTCACGGAAGCTCGAAATTTAGTGCGGACGTCAATGCGAGATGCTTTTAATAGTTGTCTCAAAATATGGTAGATAACCCAAAGAGATTCTGGTCGTATGTAAAGTACACCAATGGCAAAAAACAGTCAATACAGTTTTCCGTAATTCCTTCACGAAAGAAGATGAAGTAAATATTCCAGAATTCGAAACCAGAACAGCTGTTAGCATGAGTGACATAAAAGTAGATATCTTATGTGTTGCGAAACAACTCAAATCACTTATGAAAGGCAAGTCTTCCGGTCCAGATGGTATACCAATCAGGTTCCTCTCAGAGTATGCAGACACAATAATGCCTTTCTTAGCAATCATATACAACAGCTCACTTGACGAAAGGTCTGTTCCTAAACACTGGAAAGTAGCACAGGTCACACCAATATTCAAGAAAGGAAATAAGAGTAACCCACTGAATTACAGACCCATATCACTGACCTCAATTTGCAGTAGCGTTTTGGAGCATATACTGTACTCAAACATTGTGAATCACCTTGAAGAAACTAACTTATTGATACATAACCAACACGGATTCATAAAATATCGTTCTTGTGGAACACAGCTAGCTCTTTATTCCCATGAAGTAATGAGTGCTGTCGACAAGGGATCATAGATCGATTCCATATTCCTAGATTACCGGAAGGTTTTTGATACCGTTCCTCACAAGCGACTATTAATCAAATTGCATGCATATGGAGTATCGTCTCAGTTGTGTGACTGAATTCGTGATTTCCTCTCAGAGAGGTCACAGTTCGTAGTGATAGATGGTAAATCATCGAGCAGAACAGAAGTGATATCTGGCTTTCCGCAGGGTAGTGTCATAGGCCCTTTGCTGTTTCTGATTTACAAAAATGATCTAGGTGATAATCTGAGCAGCCCCCTTAGATTGTTTGCAGATGATTCTATAATTTACCGTCTAGTAAAATCATCAGACGATCAATTCCAATTACAAAATGATGTAGAGAGAATTTATGTATGGTGCGAAAAGTGGCAATTGGCACTAAACAAAGAAAAGTACTATGTCGTCCACATGGTTACTAAAAGAAATCCGATAAATTGTGGGTATACGATAAATCGCACAAATCTAAGGGCTATCGATTCGACTAAATACCTAGAAATTACAATTACGAGCAACTTAAGTTGGAAGGGCCACATAGATAATGTTGTAGGGAAGGCGAAACAAAGACTGCGCTTTGTTGGCAGGACACTTAGAAGATACGACAAATCCGCTAAAGAGACAGCCTACATTACACTTGTCCGTCCTCTGCTGGAATATTGCTGCGCGGTGTGGGATCCTTACCGGGTAGGATTGGCGGAGGACATCGAAAAAGTGCAAAGAAGGGCAGCTCATTTCGTGTTATCGCGCAATAGGGGTGAGAGTGGCACTGATATGATTCGCGAGTTGGGGTGGCGGTTTTCTTTGTAGCGAGATCTATTTACTAAATTTCAATCATCAACTTTCTCTTCCGAATCCGAAAATATTTTGTTCACACCCACCTACGTAAAAAGAAATGATCATCATAATAAAATAAGAGAAACCAGAGCTTGAACGGAAAGATATAGGTGTTCCTTTTTCCCACGCGCCATTCGAGAGTGGAATGGTAGAGAAGTAGTATGAAAATGGTTCGATCAACCCTCTGCCAGGCACTAAAGTATAAATTGCAGAGTAACCATGTAGATAGATGTAGATCAGTCCGCGTAATTTTCAACATTCCTTAGTTTCGCATCTCAAACGCATTGATTCTCTTCTGTTTCAGTTTTGATTCACTACCGTACAGTGCTTTGGTCCACGGGTTTTTTCTCAGAAGTTTCTTCCTCAAACTAAGACGTTTATTTGATACTAATAGCCTTCTCTCGGTCAGAAATGCCATTTTACCGGGTGCTACTCTGCTTTTTGCTTTTTATGTACTCCTTACTTCGTTCTGCACGGGTTGTTTTGCTTCCAGTGTAGCAAATCTCCTTCACTTCGTCTGATTCATTGTCTCACGTTTTGATATTAAGTGACTCCCTTACCTCATTACTGTTATTCCTCATTAATTTCGTCTTTCTTTGGTTTTTCTCTCAATCCTTACTCCGTACTCATTAAACTGTGCATTCCATTAAACAGGTCTTGTAATTCTTCCTCATTTTCATTGAGGATAGCAACGCCATCAGCAGATCTTCTCACTGAAATCCTTTAGCCCCGAGTTTTAATCCTACTCTTGGACCTTTCCTTTATTTCCGTCATTACTTCTTCGATGTATAGATCGAACGGTTGAGGGGAAAGACAGTACGCCTCTCTCACGCCATATTTAATCTGAGCATTATTTAGTATTCCATTCTTACTTAGCTTGGTTGGTTGTTGTACCTATTTTATTACTCATCTTTCCCTCTAGCTTACGCGCATTTTTCTGTGAATAACGAACATCTTGTACTATTTTACGGTGTCTAACGCTTTTTTCTACGTCGACAAATCCAATGAATGTATTTTTCCAATGCTATGCTTTCATTATCAAGCTCGACGTTAGAACTGCCTCCCTGGTATGTTTACCTGCACGAATGCAAAACTGAACGCCACCTAACAGCTCATCGTATTTCTTTTCCGTTCTTCCGAACATTGTTCTTGTCAGCAGCTTGGAGGCACGAAATGTTAAGCGAATTGTACGACTATTCTCGAATTTATCTGTCTTTGGTATATTCGGATTTGGGTATATGGGATTTTTCTGAAAGTCTGATAGTTCGTGTACATTGTTGTAGATTCTACACACGAACTGGAATAGTCGTTTTGTTGCCTTTCCCACAACTATTTTAGAAGCTACGAAGGATTGTTATCAATCCCTTACGCCTTATTTGATGGCAAATCTTAAAACGTTTTGCTAAACTCTAATCCTGGAACCTCTCGGTCTTCTATATCCAGTCCCATGTGTTTTATCACGTCATCAGACAATTCCTCCTCGTCATAGGGGCATTCAGCGTACCTTTTCCACCTATATGCTCTCTCTATCCCTCTCTTTCCGTCTCTTCTGCGTTTAACAGAGTGATTGCCATTGCACTCTTATTGTTAACACACTTGCTTTTAATTCCTCCAAATGTTTTTTTGAATTTTCTGTATGCTGAATCAGCCCGTTCTCCGATTATTTGTTATTGGATTTTTTCACATTTTTGCTGTAATCATTTCGCTTTGGCTTCGCTGCATATCCAATTATTTTCATTCCTAAGTGACCTATGTTGTTGTAAATTTTTTAACCTTCTTCTCTCATCGATCAATTGAAGTTTCTCTTCTGTTATCCAAGGTTTCTTCGCAGTTACTTTTCTTGTACCTGCGGTTATCTTGCAACTTATCTGATGGCCCTTTTGAGAGCTGTTCATTGCCCTTCAATTGAACTCCCTACTGAGGTGTTCGCTATCGATCTGCACCCTTAGGGAACTTAAAAGGCGTCTCATAATTATTCATAACTCTAGTAGCCCATTTCTTTTCACACTGATTCTTGCTGAAGATTCTCTTAAGTTTCGGTCTAGTCTTCATCATTACTAAGTTTTGTTCCACGTGAGTTTCTGTTCCTAGGTATCTCTCACATTCTGATTTCGGTATCTCTGTCTGCGCATGCTGCAATCTAGTTTAAATTTTTTCGTGTCACGGGCCTTTTCCGTGTATACCCCCTCCTCTTGTGATTTCTGAACAGTTTATTCGCTCTCACTAGCTAAAACCATTGCATAACTGAATTAGCCTTTCTCCTTCCTCATTCCCCATATCAAGCCCATGTTCTCTCGTAACTCTGTCTTCTTTCCAATACTGTCGCTTTCCGATCTCCCACGATTGTCATTGTCATTTCTCTTCCTATATTGAATTACACGTTCGGTATCCTTATACACTTTCTTTACCTTTTCATCTTCTGCTTCTGCCGTCGACTCGTAAACACAGATGCAAACAGTAATGAAATTCTAAACTCAGGTTGGAATGTATACTGCAAAGACGGGATGGACAGTGAAGGGGGAGGTGTGTTTATAGCGATAAAAAGTGCATTAGTATCGAAGGAAATTGACGGAGATCTGAAATGTGAAATAATTTGGGTGAAGGTCACGGTTAAAGCAGGCTCAGACATGTTAATTGGATGTCACTATAGGCGCCTGGCTCAGCAGCTGTTGTGGCAGAACACCTGAAGGAAAATTTGGAAAATATTTCGAGTAGATTTCGCGACCATTTTATAGTTTTGTGTGGAGATTTTAATTTACCAGATACAGACTGGGAGACGCAAACGTTTATAACGTGTGGCAGAGGCAAAGAATCCAGCGAAATTTTTTAAGTGCATTATCTGAAAACAACCTTGAGCAGTTAAACAGAGAACCGACTCGTGGCAATAACATATTAGATCGTCTGGTGACAAACAGACCCGAACTATTTGAAACAGTTAACGCAGAACAGGGTAAAGCGGTTACAGCATCGATGATTTCAGCCATAAATAGAAACATTAAAAAAGGTAGGAAGATTTTTCTGTTTGGCAAAAGTGACAAAAAGCAGATTTCAGAGTACTTGACGGTTCAACAAAAAAGTTTTATCTCAAGTACAGATAGTGTTGAGAGTCAGTGGTCAAAGTTCAAAACCATCGTACAATGTGCGTTAGATTAGTATGTGCCAAGCAAGATGGTAAGAGATGGTAAAGAGCCACCGTGGTACATAATCGAGTTAGAACACTGCTACAGAAGCAAAGGGAGCTTCACAGCAAACATAAACATAGCCAAAGTCTTGCAGGCAAACAAAAATTACACGAAGCGAAATGTAGTGTGAGGAGGGTTATGCGAGAGGCGTTCAACGAATTCGAAAGTAAAATTCTGTGTACTGACTTGGCAGAAAATCCTACGAAATTTTGGTCTTATGTCAAAGCAGTAGGTGGATCAAAAGAAAATGTCCACGCAGTCTGTGACCAAAACAGAGGATGACAGACTAAAGGCCGAAATACTAAATGTCTTTTTCCAAAGCTGTTTCACAGAGGAAGACTGCACTGTAGTTCCTTCTCTAGATTGTCGCACAGATGACAAAATGGTAGACATCGAAATAGATGACAGACGGACAGAAAAACAATTAAAATCGCTCAAAAGAGGAAAGGCCGCTGGACCTGATGGGATATCAGTTCGATTTTACACAGAGTACGCGAAGGAACTTGCCCTCCTTCTTGCAGCGGTGTACCGTAGGTCTCTAGAAGAGCGTAGCGTTCCAAAAGATTGGAAAAGGGCACAGGTCATCTCCGTTTCCAAGAAGGGACGTCGAACAGATGTGCATAACTATAGACCTATATCTCTAACGTCGATCAGTTGTAGAATTTTGGAACACGTATTATGTTCGAGTATAATGACTTTTCTGGAGACTAGAAATCTACTCTGTAGAAATCAGCATGGGTTTCGAAAAAGACGATCGTGTGAAACCCAGCTCTCGCTATTCGTCCACGAGACTCAGAGAGCCATAGACTCGGGTTCCCAGGTAGATTCAGTGTTTCTTGACTTCCGCAGGGCGTTCGATACAGTTCACCACAGTCGTTTTTTTATGAACAAAGTAAGAGCATGTGAAGACCAATTGTGTGATTGGATTGAAGAGTTCCTAGATGACAGAACGTAGCATGTCATTCTCAATGGAGAGAAGTCTTCCGAAGTAAGAGTGATTTCAGGTGTGCCTCAGGGGAGTGTCGTAGGACCGTTACTATTCACAGTAGACATAAATGACCTTGTGGATAACATCGGAAGTTCACTGACGCTTTTTGCGGATGATTCTGTAGTATATCGAGAGGTTGTAACAATGGAAAATTGTACTGAAATGCAGGAGGATCTGCAGCGATTTGATGCATGATGCAGGGAATGGCAATTGAATCTCAATGTAGACAAGTGTAATGTGCTGGGAATACATAGAAAGAAAGATCCTTTATCATTTAGCTACAATATAGCAGGTCAGCAACTGGAAGCAGTTAATTCCATAAATTATCTGGGAGTACGCATTAGGAGTGATTTAAAATGGAACGATCATATAAAGTTGATCGTCGGTATAGCAGTTGCCAGACAGATTCATTGGAAGAATTCTAAGGAAATGCTCTCCGAGAACAACGGAATTAGGTTACAGTACACTTGTTCGCCCACTGCTTGAATACTGCTCCCCAGTGTGGGATCCGCACCAGATAGGGTTGACAGAAGAGATAGAGAAGATCCAATGGAGAGCAGCGCGCTTCGTTACAGGATCATTTAGGAATCGCGAAAGCGTCAAGGAGATGATCCATAAACTCCAGTGGAAGACTCTGCTAGAGAGACGCTCAGTAGCTCGGAACGGGCTTTTGTTGAAGTTTCGAGGACATACCTTCACCGAGGAGTCAAGCAGTATATTGCTCCCTCCTACGAATATCTCGCGAAGAGACCATGAGGATAAAATCAGAGAGATTAGAGCCCACACAGAGGCATACCGATAATCTTTCTTTCCTCGAACAATACGAGACTGGAATAGAAGGGAGAACCGATAGAGATACTCAAGGTACCCTCCGCCACACACTGTTAGGTGGCTTGCGGAGTATGGATGTAGATGTAGGTGTAGATATTGTTGTTGGCATTGTCTGCTCTCGATTCTTATGAGAATACCCCCACCACTGAATTCCTCACAGTAACTCCCCTCTCCTCCACTTTCCTATTCATAATGCATACTACTCCCTTTACACCGTTTTCTGCTGCCGTTGCCATTGCCCTATATTCGTTTGACCAGATTCCTAATGCCCCATCCATTGCACTTCACTGATCACCACTATGCCTAGATTGAGGCTCTACATTTCCGTTTCCAGATTCTGTAGGTCCGTTACCACAGTGAAACTACTGACATTTCACTCTCCTACTCGTAGTATGTTACCTTTTCGTTGGTTATTTGGTATTTTTCTCATGGTCACCTCTCACTCGGCAGTCTTCTCCCAGAGTGTCGAATCGAGGAATAACCCGGAATCGTTTGTCAATGGATAGTTCATCATCATACTTTTTCAGACACAAGCCACATGTCGCGTGAATAAACACTGTGTGTTTTCCTTTGGCTTCTGCATCGTCATGCCGTTGATCATCATTGCCATCTCAACAGCCACCAGATTCTCGTGGCATATTTTCGTGACCCGTTCGTCGAAAGTGTTTACCATGAGCCAAGGGATGCTTGTCTTTCACACACCGTCGAGGATGAAATTCATACAAGTGTAGTTTTCAGTTCTCTTTACTTTTTTCGTCTACATATTCTTAGTTTAATCTAAACGCTGCTGTTTGTGTTTTATTTAAACATGGTGTGACAGTATTTTGGTAGTTACGTTCCTGTTATTTTTGGCTCTGCGTATACTGTTTGGCGTTGGAAATTATTGTTGAGCAAATTCTTACAAGGGAACCTCCCCATCGCATTCCCCTCAGATTTAGTTATAAGTTGGCACAGTGGATAGACCTTGAGAAACTGAACACAGATCAATCGAGAAAACAGGAGGAAGTTGTGTGGAACTATGAAAAAAATAAGCAAAATGTACAAACTGAGTAGTCCATGTGAATGGTAATCAACACTAAGGAGAGTCTGAGCTCAGGAGCGCCGTGGTCTCGTGGTTAGCGTGAGCAGCTGTGGAACGAGAGGTCCTTGGTTCAAGTCTTCCCTCGAGTGAGAAATTTACTTTCTTTATTTTCGCAAAGTTATGATCTGTCCGTTCGTTTAATGACGTCTCTGTTCACTGTAATAAGTTTAGTGTCTGTGTTTTGCAACTGCATCGCAAAATCGTGCGATTAGTAGACGAAAGGACGTGCCTCTCCAATGGGAACCGAAAACATTTGATCGCAAGGTCGTAGGTCAACCGATTCCTCCACAGGATAACACGTCTGATATATTCTATACGACACTGGTGACGGCATGTGCATCACAGGACAGGAATATGTTGTCGACCCACCTAAAATGTACACTTGGCGAATGGGTAAATGATTCTTCTACCTTGCCCGATTTAGGTTTTCTTGTGGATGTGATAATCGCCCTCAAAAAAGTGATGAAAACATAAGAGTTTTTCACATAAACTGCAACAAATGTATGCACGAGTTTCACAGTCGCACAGTTTTCCCTGTGCTCTGTCAAAACATAAGTTTTTAACGTTTTCAATTTTTTTCCGTGTGTAGACCGTCAATTCCTGCATATGTCCAAGCAAATCTGAACATGTCCTGGAATTTTGGAGAGCGAAGTTGATTATGTGTGAGTGCCTAAACTTTGATAATTGACACACGATCACGCAAACAATACTGCTCTGTGTACTTGTGCAGCTTCGCAAAATCATAGAATCTTTTCAGAAAGTATTTCACTTGCCGAAAACCAAACACATCTAACTGTTGCACAAGAGGTGTACAACCTGGAGGAATGGTAATCACGTCTACTCCCACACTAAAATTGTCTGAAAATAAAAAAATTAAGCTTTTCACTCGAGGGAAGACTTGAACCAAGGACCTCTCGCTCCGTAGCTGCTCACGCTAACCACGAGACCACGGCACTCTTAAGCTCACGCTTGCGCATGGACTACTCAGTTGGTATATTTTGCTTATTTTTTTCATAGTTCCACACAACTTCTTCCTGTTTTCTCGATTGATCTGTGTTCAGTTTTTCAAGGCCTATCCACTGTGCCAACTTATAACTAAATCTGAGGGGGGTGCGATGGGGAGGTTCCCTTGTTAGTACATAATACATGTCAGCTGCTATTGCAGTTGGTATTAATTTTTTGAAAATTGGTTTGCGTTCGCTTACAGCGGTGTACCCTCATACGTGTGATCAACACTGACGGCAATACATGCTCTGCATCACGCCCCCCATTCTGGATACAAGGTCGATACGGCGTTCCAGTCCTTCACCAGAGCGGCTGACACCTTCTGGATGGTCGCTGGTGCACGTGGGCGAGCTGCCGCTTCTGTACGTCTTCCAACGCGTGCCACGCATCCTCGATAGGATGTAAGTCGGGGAAACGGGCAGGACATTCGATTCGCCGAATATGCTTTCGTTCCAAGACCTCCTCCGTCTGCACGGTTCGGTGGGGACGCGCACTGTCATCCATGACAATGATCCTGGGGGATGCACACGGGGACGGAGTACAGGGTCACAGTAACGTTGGCCGGTAATGTTACTGTGTTCCAAAATTTGGAAGGCAGTACGTGCATGCAGCAGTGTATCTTTCCATACCACCTCTGTCCATATGACGGTAAGGAATGCTCTCGAGACCATTGTCGAACATGATCTTACTGGTGGTCCAGACCTTACTATGGGAGGAGTCATAATGTTGTACAGGTGTACTGAGAGCCACATCTGAACCCAGTAAGCTCAGCGTAAACCTTGTCGTGACTCTGCACTGCTTCCCCATCTACCAATTTTGAAGGATGCATTCATCAGAACTGACTTTATTTTTGTTGATGAATTGCGAGCAGCACGGGAGGAGGGGCTCGTCAACGAGAGGATGTTCAGCGAATAGACTGATGTGTCCGATCCCTCCCACTTAACCATTATGATCTGGCACACTGTATTATAATGTGGGTACTGGCGCGGGTAATTGGAAACATACCAACGTTTAAGAGCCGAATTAATGTGTTAGTGAAAAGAAGCTGCGTTGTAAAAGTTAAGCCGGCCGAAGTGGCCGTGCGGTTAAAGGCGCTGCAGTCTGGAACCGCAAGACCGCTACGGTCGCAGGTTCGAATCCTGCCTCGGGCATGGATGTTTGTGATGTCCTTAGGTTAGTTAGGTTTAACTAGTTCTAAGTTCTAGGGGACTAATGACCTCAACAGTTGAGTCCCATAGTGCTCAGAGCCATTTGAACCATTTGTAAAAGTTATTGTACTGACGTGTTAAACTCTTCGATAGATTTGTACACTTCATATGTGTTAGTAATGTTACTTTTAACATTAACACAATAAATAGTAATAAAAGCAGTAATATTTCTGTTTCTCCATGAACTTTCGACTTCTACATTTTCTACATTATTTTATGTTTCATTTCGAATCAGAAACATATTGTTTGTTGAAAATGCCCTAAGATATTGACTTGAAAAAGCCATTAGACATTGTAACCACATGACTTGGACCCATTTTTTGTGCTTTGCGCAGATACCTTCTGTTTTCACATTTATACTCACTGGGCATTTTCTACAGCTTCCGTTCTTATTTCTTCCCCTGAAACGTCCCCTTAGAAAAATTAATGAATTACTGTGCTGATAAACCTCTTACATTATTTGATTTTCAAACAGCTGAGCAGAACTGAACGTACTCAGACATTTCGCTCTTTACTTATTCTGATCAACACTAAACTGACATACAATATTTTTAGCGCAACGCAATCTAACTTTCAAAAATCCCTACAAAAGAATGGCCCTGACTAACAATAACCTATACCTTTCATGAATCACTTACCTCGCAAAAATCTTCGTTACTCGAACTACTGCAATACAGCGAGCGCCAATACTGCCAGCTAACTAAAAGATTGTAACTAATGAAGGCACTAACTACTGATAGGCATAGTTAGCAAATGAAAGATTTTGATAGAGAACAAACAACGTATTTACCTTAATAGTGCCCAAAGGTCATAATATATATATATATCAGTTCATGACATCCAGTCTTACAAATTTACTGTCTCTGATGGACACACGTCCAGATCATCCGCTCTCAAAACTCCGCCATTTCTCTCCCCACATCCACCACTGCTGGCGGCTCACCTCCAACTGCGCAACGCTACGCGCTGTTAACAGCCAACTGCCCAACACTACAATAGCGACTATTCCAACAATGCCACCCAGCCACAGACTGCACACAGCACAGTCAGTCATTTTAATACAGAGCGCTACGTGGCGTTACCAATAAAAAAAAACATAAACAGTCTACTTATATCCCGTTTCCTCTGCAAGTAGAAGTACTTCTGTTGAAGGTCCTTGGTTTTCATCTTCTTGTGTGTTTCTGTTTGATGGATTTGGGTAGGGATGTCGTCTTTGCTTTCTTGTGTATAACTGGTTATGTTAGCTGAACTCCTAGTTCTCGTAGAAACAATCTTCTGGACATGTCATTGGTCTCATTATTTCTGGTAAATACACTCCTGGAAATGGAAAAAAGAACACATTGACACCGGTGTGTCAGACCCACCATACTTGCTCCGGACACTGCGAGAGGGCTGTACAAGCAATGATCACACGCACGGCACAGCGGACACACCAGGAACCGCGGTGTTGGCCGTCGAATGGCGCTAGCTGCGCAGCATTTGTGCACCGCCGCCGTCAGTGTCAGCCAGTTTGCCGTGGCATACGGAGCTCCATCGCAGTCTTTAACACTGGTAGCATGCCGCGACAGCGTGGACGTGAACCGTATGCGCAGTTAACGGACTTTGAGCGAGGGCGTATAGTGGGCATGCGGGAGGCCGGGTAGACGTACAGCCGAATTGCTCAACACGTGGGGCGTGAGGTCTCCACAGTACATCGATGTTGTCGCCAGTGGTCGGCGGAAGGTGCACGTGCCCGTCGACCTGGAACCGGACCGCAGCGACGCACGGATGCACGCCAAGACCGTAGGATCCTACGCAGTGCCGTAGGGGACCGCACCGCCACTTCCCGGCAAATTAGGGACACTGTTGCTCCTGGGGTATCGGGGAGGACCATTCGCAACCGTCTCCATGAAGCTGGGCTACGGTCCCGCACACCGTTAGGCCGTCTTCCGCTCACGCCCCAACATCGTGCAGCCCGCCTCCAGTGGTGTCGCGACAGGCGTGAATGGAGGGACGAATGGAGACGTGTCGTCTTCAGCGATGAGAGTCACTTCTGCCTTGGTGCCAATGATGGTCGTATGCGTGTTTGGCGCCGTGCAGGTGAGCGCCACAATCAGGACTGCATACGACCGAGGCACACAGGGCCAACACCCGGCATCATGGTGTGGGGAGCGATCTCCTACACTGGCCGTACACCACTGGTGATCGTCGAGGGGACACTGAATATTGCACGGTACATTCAAACCGTCATCGAACCCATCGTTCTACCATTCCTAGACCGGCAAGGGAACTTGCTGTTCCAACAGGACAATGCACGTCCGCATGTATCCCGTGCCACCTAACGTGCTCTAGAAGGTGTAAGTCAAATACCCTGGCCAGCAAGATCTCCGAATCTGTCCCCCATTGAGCATGTTTGGGACTGGATGAAGCGTCGTCTCACGCGGTCTGCACGTCCAGCACGAACGCTGGTCCAACTGAGGCGCCAGGTGGAAATGGCATGGCAAGCCGTTCCACAGGACTACATCCAGCATCTCTACGATCGTCTCCATGGGAGAATAGCAGCCTGCATTGCTGCGAAAGGTGGATATACACTGTACTAGTGCCGACATTGTGCATGCTCTGTTGCCTGTGTCTATGTGCCTGCGGTTCTGTCAGTGTGATCATGTGATGTATCTGACCCCAGGAATGTGTCAATAAAGTTTCCCCTTCCTGGGACAATGAATTCACGGTGTTCTTATTTCAATTTCCAGGAGTGTATTATTTGAGCATTTATTCCAGAAGCAGACAGGATACGGTAAAATACTGCACAGGGTCACCGTCTCGTTCTTCTTTACGTAGAGTAGATGGTACATATTTTATCCAAAGTATTGACTCCTGTTTTGGTGAAATAGGACACTGTGGTAATTTCAGCGTTACTTTTCTCTCCTCGGCTGTCATCTAACTTATTAACGAAGTTCATGTATAAAAGAAGCATCACGTTCTTGGTCTTTTTTTGGCACGTAAAGACGATTGCCAAATTCATTTGAAATCGAAGTACTTCACATTCCTTCACATTCAGAATTCAGGACGACGTTCAGTTTTATTTTTACAAACAGTTTCAATCAAAGTAAGTTTCCTCTACAATGGCTCTTTAGATTAGCTGTAAATAGAAACCCAATTGTTTGCTATTATATTTCATCCACTCTTCTCAACTGCCCTGGCCAGGCGAATTACATCTTGCAGCGAGTTTGAAACTTTGTATGATTCATGTGACTGTTTTCCGACGCATGTCTCAATGGCAAGGGCGTACCTGTCTTGGCATCACAGTGTGTTAGACTATTTTTGGACATACTTCACTGGCTGTCTTGATATGGAGATAATGTAGTGATGGCGTCTTTGATGTAAACAAAACGTCTTCGGTCCGTCGGATCGAACCTAGCCACAGCTCATATTTTGAATAAAAATAATCAGCAATGGCGACAGAAGACCTTCGGCATAAGACGTCAACCTCGTTCTGCCAACGGCTTTGTCAGAGAGGGAGGAAGAGCGGACTGAGGTTCAGCGCACTCTCTTGCCCTTTTGGTGAGAAGGTGCTCCTAGAAGGCGGAAGAATCAACAATGATCAACGGCATGAGTTTGCAGAGGGCAGAGGAAACTACTGTGTTAAAGACACAGAACGTGTATCCACAAGGCATGTGACCTGTATTTGGAAAAGTGTCATGATGATCTCTCCTCTGGCAAAACCTACCGGACTAGTCCCCCATTCGGATCTCTGGGAGGGGACTACGAAGGGGAGGGTGACTATGAAAGAAGATGGAATAACCAATGAAAGAGCATCGCTCCAGGAATTGGGCCGTGAAATGTCAGAAGTTTGAACGTGGTAGGGAAGCTAGAAAATCTGAAAAGGAAAATGCAGAGCCTCAGTCTACATATAGTGGCCGTCAGTGAAGTGGAATGGAAAGAAGACAAGGAGATCTGATTAGATGAGTATCGGAAATATCATTAGCCGCGGTTCTAGAAGTCGCTGAATGGGGGAGGGGGCTAGTGACGCGAGGGGTGGGGGAGGGGATTCGGGGGAATGAAATAACGCTTAACAATTAACAAAAAGAGAGTTGGGGTCCTCCATCGATAAACTGGTAAAATTTGCTCTTGCTTAAAGTCGTTTTTGGTAACTGTTTTGGAGTTCAGGGTAAAAACGTGTCTACAGAATGCGTGTGCCTGGGAAAGTAATACGATTTGACCCAGATGTCCGGCGATTTCGAAATTTTTGTCTGGGGTCAGCAATTTAAGTGTTGGTATGCGTACCCAGCATATTTAGTTTCCTTGATTATTGTAAGTGGTACTTGTACATTAATATACATCCAGTGTATGTTAATAAATAATACGACTCTCATTTTAAGTTGGATGATATTTATTGGTTTAGAGAGTAAGCTATCTGCCGCTCTTATTCTTTTGTTAAATGTGTTTGAAATACATTGCAACCTATATTTCTACATAAATATAAAAATCTGATTGAATCTGTTGAAGTAATATATTCGCTGATTTTTGAAGTCATTTTATCCAATGTAATATGATACTCCATTGGGGGGGGGAGCTATAGCCCCCATAGGTCCCCCCCCTCCCCCTTGCCACCGCCCCTGAATATCATCAGCAGCAGAATATAATATAAAGGGAATAGAATTCGTTATGAACAGGAAGATAGGGCAGGGAGTGAGTTTTGTAAACAGTTCAGTGTCAAGTTCGTTCTCATCAGAATCGACAGCAAGCCAACACAGACCACAATAGTTCAGGTGTACATGCCGACGCCGTAAGCGGAAGATGAAGAGAAAGAGGATTTATATGAGAATAATAATGGACAGTTCAGCCCTTAAAGGGAGATGAAAATCTAATATTCATGAGGGATTGGACTGCGGTGATAGGGGAGGGAGTAGAAGAAAGGTTTACGGGAGAATATGGGCCTGGTAGCAGGAAAGACAGAGGAAGAGTAATTGAGTTCTGCCGTCAATATCAGTTAGTAGTATGAATGTAATTCTTCAGGCTTTCCCGGCGATCTAATGTCAACTTGGGTTGTCGGGTGTTCTGCGGATATCAGGGTCGTACTTGCACGATATTTCGGTAGCGTAACTCGTTACCTTCATCAGGTGCGACCTGAGGCAACTCCTCGAGTGGACCTGGTCCAGAATTAGGACCAGGTCCACTCGAGGAGTAGTCTGAGGTTGCACCTGATGAAGGTACCGAGTTAGGCTACCGAAATATCGTGCAGTACGGCGCTGATATCCGGCAGAACACTCGGAACCCAAGATGTCGGTAGTATGAATACTCTGTTCAATAATCGCAAGAGGAGGAGATGTACTTCGAAAAAATTACTTCATGGTCAGACAGAGACTTCGAAATCACATACTGGACTGTAATGCGTACTCAGGAGTAGATATAATGTAGGTCACTATTCCGTAATGATGAAGAGTAGGCTGTGGCTTAAGACAGTAGTCAGAAAGAATCAGTGCACAAAGAAGTGGGATACGGAAGTACAAAGCAATGAACAGATATGCTCGAAGTTCTCTGAGGCCATAGATATTGCTGTAATAGATAGCAGATCAGTAGGCAATCCAGCTGAAGAAGAATGGACATCTTTAAAAAAGGCAGTCACAAAAGTTGGAAAGAGAAACGTAGGTGCAAGGAAGGTAACAACGAAGAAACTATGGATAACAGAAGAAATTCTTCAGCTGACCGACAACAGAATGAAGTACAAAACTGTGCAGGGAAATCCAGGAATACTGAAATACAAACCACTTAGTAATGGAATTAATAGCAAGCACAGGGAAGCTAAGGCAAAATGGCTGCATGAAAAAGGTGAAGGAATCGAAAAAGGAATGATTTTCAGGACTGACTCAGCATTTAAAAAAGTCAAAACAGTCATAGGTGAAACTGAAAGCAAGTATTGTAACATTAAGGGTGCAATGGGAATTCCACTGTTAAATGCAGAAGAAAGGGCTGATAGGTGGAACGAGTACTCTGAAGGCCTTTGTAAGCTGGAGGTCTTGTCTTATGACGTGACAGAAGAAGAAACAGGTGTCGAGAAGGAAGAGATAGGCAATTCACTTTGTGTGTGTAGAATGTTTGACACTAACGAATGCCATCAAACGTTCGGCCGACATGTGCGAGAATTGTCACACGATCAGCCTGATAGCTGCTGTCAAGACTAATGTACAGAAGACTGGAAAAGAAAATTGAGGATCTCTTAGATAACGATCAGTTTGACTTTAGGAAAAGTGAAGGCACCATGGAGGCAGCTCTGCTGTTGTGTTGATGATGGAAAGAAGATTTCAGATTGATTTTAAAGTATAACACATTTCTAGAGGCAGATGTGGACTCTAAGGGCTATTGGATATGAAATTTGGATTAAAAATAAAGAAACTGCAAAGAAGATAGTAAATTAAGGAGATGGAACCAGAAGCCGAGAGAACCATATGATGCTGCGAGTTTCATAGGGAGCATTAGGCAACGATTCAAAACAACGGGGGAAATGTATATAGTAGAAGACGAATGGGTAGCTTTGAGCGATGAAATAGTGAAGGCAACAGTAGATCAAATAGGTAAAAAGACAAAGCCTTGTAGAAATCCTTGGATATCACAGGATATATTGAATTTAACTGTTGAAAGGAGAAAATATAAAAATGCCAGCAAATGAAGCAGGCGAGAAAGAATACAAACGTCTAAAAATAAGATTGAAAGGAAATGCAAAATAGCTGAGCAGGAATGCTACAAGACAAATGAAAGGATATAGACTCATATATCACCAGTGGAAAGAATACGTGCTGCTTATAGGAAAATGAAGAAGCCTTTGGAGATAAGAGAAACAGCTGTATGTGTATCAAGAGCTCAGATGTAAAACCAGTACCAAGTAAAGAAGTGAAAGTTGAATAGTGGAATTGTTATATACAGGAGCTATACAAGGCAGCGTTACAGGAATGGAAGAGGACGGAGATGCAAAACCAGTACGAAGCAAAGAAAGGAAATGTGATAGGTGGAAGGAGTGTATATAGCGGCTTCACAAGACAATATTATAGAAATGGAAGAGGACATGGGTGAAGATGAGATGATGATATTGCGAGAAGTATTTGATTGAGTAGTGAATGATCTAAGTCGAGACAATGCCCTGGGAGTAGAAGAGATTCCGTCAGAATTATTGATAGCCTTGGGAGCGCCAGCCACGACAAACTCTTCCACTGTTGTGTAAGACGTATGAGACAGGCGAAATACCCTCAGACTTCTAGAATATAGTAATTTCAATTCCAAAGAAAGCAGGTGATAACAGGTGTGAATATTACTGAACTATCAGTTCAATAACTCATGGTTGCAGAATACTAAGACGAATTCTTTACAGAAGAGTGGGAAAACTAGTAGAAGCCGACTCGGGAAAGATAAGTTTGGATTCCGGAGAAATTCAGAAGCAAATGAGGCAGTACCGACCCTCCGATTTCTCTTAGAAGACAGGTTAGAAGACAGACGATAAGCAGCTCAGACAAGAAGAAAATAGAAGATTTTTAAATGCGTTGCTACAGAAGTATACTGAAGTTTGGATGGGTAGATCATGTAACTAATGAGGAGATGCTGGCTAAAATTGAAAAAAAAGAGATTTGTGGCACAAAATGACTAAAAGAATGGATTGGTTGTACTATAGTATTTGTAGACTTAGAGAAAACTTTTGACAGTGTTGATGGGAATACACACTTTGGAATTCTGAAGGAAGCAGGGGTATAATACAGGGAGCGAAACGCTGTTTACAGCTTGTACAGAAACCAGACGGCAATTATAAGAGTCGAAGGGCATGAAAGGGAAGCAGTGGTCAAGAAGGGAGTGGCACAGGGCTGTAGACTACTCCAGATGTTATTCAGTTCGTACCATGCGCAAACAGTAAACAGAACTAAAGAAAAATTTGGAGAAGGAATTAAGGTTTAGGGAGAAGAAACAGATACTTAAGGGTTTGCCGATGACATTATAACTCTGTCAGGGACAGCAACAGACTTGGAAGGGCAGTTCAGTGGAATGGGCAGTGTCTTGAAAGCAGGATATAACTTGAACATCAACAAAAACAAAATGAGGATAATGGAACGTAGTGAATAAAATCAGATGTTGCTGAGGGAATCAAATTAGGAAACCAAACACTAAAAGTCGTATATGAGTTTCGCAATTTGGGCCGACGTAGAGAGGATATAAAATGGATACTGGCAATGGCAAGATTGTAGATTTAAGTGTTAGGAAGTCCTTTATGTGGACGATAAGCAGCTCAGACAAGAAGAGAATAGAAGGTTTTGAAATGCGGTGCTACAGAAGTATACTGAAGTTTGAATGGGTAAATCATGCAGGAGACGTTGGATAAAACTGGGAAAAAAATAAATTTATGGCACAAACTGACTAAAAGAAGGGATCGGTTGATAGGAGAAGTTCTGAGAACTGACCATAAATTTGGTGCTGGAATGAAATGAGGTGGGGAGGAGCGGGGATAAAAATGTAGAGGGAGACCAAGAGATGAATACAACGAGCAGCTTGAAAAGGATGTAGGTTGCAGTTATTATTCGGAGATGAAGAGGCCTGAAGAAGATAGAGTAGCATGGCGAATTGCATCGAACCAGTCTTCGGAATAAGAACCAAAACAACAAGTTTTTCGAACATACCTTCGCAATAAAACAAAAGTAAGCACTCGAACAACGATTTAGAAATTCGTCACGATAAATCTCTGTATGATTTTCATGTTCTTGTTCTTCGCAATCATCACATGAGTCAGAATCTAATTTATCATATGTTTCTTTTGCGTCAACTTCTTCGAGTAATGTCTGTGTTTTTTCGTTTTCTTCATATGTAGACACCTGTAGATTGAGTTCTTACTGTACACTGACAGAAAGCAAACTGACTTCAAGACTTTTATTTTACTTGGAATGCAGTCAGAAGAGCGGTACTAGAGAATAACGAATCCGCTTAATGTAACATGAAATGTGATAACAATGAAACGGATGTAACATTTAAAAAATTGAGACTTGGTAATTGTTGATTTTTGTTTCATTAGGATTGGCGCGGGATGTTCCGAACACCCCTGTGTATGTTTCTGGCAGTTGAACAACAATGATGACATTTATTGTATTCTAAATTAGTTATTTACATGACTATTAGGTAGAATTCTTACAGTTCTAGACAATTATGAAAATTTAAACTGATAATACATTCCTCACATTAATGACCATTGAACATGTTTGAAAATAAAATAGTGAATCCTGTACTGGACACACAACACGTGCAAGTCTCAACGGAGAAGGGAATCTGTAGGTCAAAGGGCAATGGCCAATACGGAAGGTGTGTCGTCAGCATTTCGTCTCGTCTCAGACGCTGGCAGCAGCCCCTTCAAGGCAATGGGCGGGGGATTCACCTGCTGCGAGTTGTTGCACATGACTTGCATTCAGCCACCTTCCCATCGACGAATGACCACGTATCGTAACATTTTACGTAACGGCACATAGAGACACGATACATATTATGAAACATCCACCATACACTTTCCTTGACTTCAACTCTACTCCGGTCCCCGTCGGAAAAACGCCTCAGTAGCTAGCTTTTGAGACAGAGTGACCCCATTCTGGTCTTGGAAGAAGAATGTGAGTAACCAATGTCCATGCGACCAAAGTACGAGATATGATACACCGTTTTATCCTAGGAGACTGCACTGTGAGCGCTTTTTTGACTGCGTCAGTGAAGCGAAGATGCTATGGGAGTGAGAGGCAATGTGGTTTTGTTGTTCGCAGATTTCTTTTTTGCTTTATGCCCAGAGCTGCAGATCTCAATTTGAGCTTTTCTCTAGGCATACGCCATAAAGTAAAGCATTCTCATGTTTTAACTATCTTAAACTAGCAAAGAACGTAAACTGTACTAAATAACATCAGGATTCTTACCTATAAACATCAGCGATATCTTGCTTCATCACATCGACCTTAAAAAGCACGCTTTGCGCCGGTGACGTGTCAGCTTGCAATCTGGAAAATTATACCTGCCCAACAAGTGGCAGGTACTGGGTAGCCGCTGTTACGAAACAGCCTTGCGAAAGTCAGGTGGCTGTACGGAAAAAAGTCTGAGACTTCGTCGCTGTCTGTCAGCAAAGCAGCATAACAATTGAAACTCTGTGCCAGAGAAAATTGACAGGAAGCAGACTCTAAAAAAAACTTCAGCGTTTAAAGAAAATGAAAGAAATACTGAAGCAAATTGCTCTGATTAGTAATTTCTGCGGCTCAGCGTCTACATCCAGATTTATAGTGACGTAATAAGTAACCTGTTTTGTCTCCATAGGGAGGAAACTAGAAGCTAATGCGCCGTCAACATCTAGTTCACTAGGGACAAATCAAGGAGGAGTTAAGAAATCAGACCTATGCATACCGAAGGAAGGATCTCAGTAGCGGCCTAAAAGGTTTTAGGAAAACCAAAGAGAAACAAAACCAAAATTTACGGCGACTTCCCGTGTCAACCGAAGGTTACAGTTCTAGTTTCTTTACGGTAATGTTTATTCCCATTTTCGGTTTTCAAGTATGCGAATCATGTTTGTCACATAATTACGCAATACACTTGCACTGACGAAATTTTATACCGTTCCAAATTGTCGACAACGTTTAACATTTTCGCATGTTTCTGCGCCGTAATGTCGTGCTACGAAAATTAGTTACTCTACAAATTTTACTTTACAATACTCATAGTCTAGATTCAGGGTAGACTATGTACATACGTAAAACGTAATCTAGTTTTCATTTCTTCCATGTAACTCATAACTAATGCCAAGGGGTATAAAACGTAATCTGGTTTTTATTACTTCCCATAAAATTCATGATTAGTACCATGGGTATTTGATTAGTTCCCAAATTTAATTTACGTGCTGCTAAACAAAACTATATTGTTCATCAAACTCACTTAACTTCATCAGAAACAACTTATCTTGATGTAAAAGCTAAATATGGAAACTTTGTGATGTGTCATATTTTAAAGTCGTTGGATTTATTTTCGTAGCCGTATAAGATAATTGTTGATATTATTTTACTACTCAAATTTTTGTAAGCATAGAATGACATAGTTTTGGTCAGAATTATCAGTAACACAAAAACCAGACGTCACTGCAATCTTCAATTTGAACAAATGGCTTCTAGAACATTCTGGAAAACCGTAAACTGTCACACACAACGGAATGCACGGCAAATCAATCAGTCTAAGTTAGCCTGCATTTAGTCTGTAATCGGGCTGCAGTCTGTTGTCTGGCATTGATCTGTAGGAAATTGTACTGCGCATATAGAATGTCTTTTGTTTGAAAAAAGTGTTGAAAAAATTGTGCTCATGTGTATAAAAACGCTTTGGTATTGTGACTAGACAAAAATTTGAAATAAAATGAAAAGAAATTGTGTGAAACAGGATCTCCACTGGATACTCAATACTTGTGACCAAAATAATTTCCTTGTAAAACGACGAGCACTGTATTTTTACAACGAAAATATGAGTGTAAATCATATGAATTGATTAACGAAAGGTTTTTATAAAATCTGCTGAAATTCCTTTTATCTATTTACAGTATGTCTGCTATAAGAAAAGATATAAAAGTACACAATTTTTATGAAAAACTGCTTAAACCTTTCTAAAAGTTGGAAAGTGGTCCAATGCAATTGGTAGGATGAGATATGAAACTAGCCTTCCATTACTAGAGCAGTAACTCATTAAGTGCGCTGTCGGATGGTCCCATATTTTTACTCTTCACTGTTTTGACAATGTTCTCATTCCTGATGTCGTTTCTGGGTTTATTTAATTTTATGTTTTTATATTTTTCTTTCTTTGCCGTTTCTTGGTTGTTGCATTTTCATTGAGATCGTCATCATCATCATCAACGGAAACAACCAATTTCCTATAGTCTAATGCTGGATAAAGGTCACAGACTTCTCCATTACGATCTTCAGTTTTTTGCAGTGAAATTTTCTTGATCATTTCTCTATGCCACCAATCCATCTTCCTTTATGTCGTTCTGTAGGTCTTTTCTTATCGCTATGAATGTGGCAGAGAATCTATAATCCGTCTTCCATCGTTTCATCTCGCCTTACGTCGATAAGTTTCCATTTCAATTCCGTCAACAGTGACTATCACATCCCCTACTGTTGCATCTTCTCTTGTCCATTTGTTTTTCTGTCTCTTCTTGTTGTATCCAACATGCGTCTTGATTTGTTGGGCAGTTTTAAGCGTTGGGGAATTTTAAGCGTCTTGGCATTTAAAGTTCATGTGTCACTTCCGTTGGTTGTATTGGCGCTGGCAGTAAACAACATTGGCTACAGGCTTCACATATAAGGCACATTGGGAGTTCACTTCTGAATACGGAATTCAGTTCGCCCAAATTAACTCCAAGCCATTTTTAGCAACAGTTTTATTCTTTATCATTAATTTTTAGTGTAATTTTCTTCAGGTTTGGTACCATACTTTAAAGGTTTCTACCTACGTTATTGTTGACAAATTGCGCTTTCGTAAAGCTTGCACGATTGGCCAATTTCGGCCCTACACAACATTTTCAAACCCAGTAGGTGTTAACATATTGCATTATTAGCCGATTAGTAAACGGAAAACATAGCTGATCCGCGAGCGGGAACATAACGTGCAAGCGTTCCAATGTTCCATATTCGCCATTTAACAATCGGATAATATTAGAACATACTGATACATACTGCACTTGAAAATTTGCCTGTAAAGCTGAATTCGGCCAGTTGTGCCAACTTTAATAAAGTGGAGATTGTGTTACCTCATCTTTACCAGAGTTTTCTTTCTCTCTTTCTACAAGAATTGCTTTCCATGCTTCTTATGATAGTAATTCAGAACTGCACTGACTCTCATCGTCTATTAGCCAAATGTTCGTTTTCTTAGGTGCACTGTATAGATTTTTGAAGAAATCTTCGAACACTTACTGTACGGTGTCCCGGTTCGTCGTTACAGCGTCATTTGACATCCTGCCTGCTGAGGTACCGAACCCACACAACATAAGTGCGTTTTATCATTCCGATGTATTCGATTGGCTCCCTTATAATCTTCTCATTATATTTCCTTACATCGTCACGTAGACGTTTCTTAACCATTTTGTCTAGTGCAGTTAATTATTCCTGACTTCTGTTGTCATTCACTTTTACATCTTTCCTCTTTTTTATCGGCTGTCTTAGGTCTTCTGAATTTTTATTTTAGTTGTTCTTCTTGTCTGCTGCAACATCTCTGTTTCCCACAAAATATTTGTTCAAGCATTGTTTCTCATATTTACAGTTTATTTATTTTCCAGATCCTTAAACACATTTTTTGAATTTGATTTGTATTCTTCCTTTTTTACTTCATTTTTGTTTAATTGAACACAGCTCTGTTTATTCAGAAATTCCAATCAGAGTGAATTCTGCTTCACACGTTCAGGGTCAACGATGATTTATTTTCCTCCAGAGCATAATATCCATAACTGAGGGACCAGAAAGCAATTGTGTAAAGAGTGGCGACATCGAGAGTAAAAAATTCGCCTCACTCACGCAACTTCAGATTGGAGATTTTTCTACTATTCAGCAAACCATATTATTGAAAGCGACACGATTGCTTTCGAAACGTAAGTCCATAATATCAGTCCTTAGCTGCACCAGTTTTTCATTATTTCGCAATCAGTTTCGGTCAGTAATTCTTCAGATGAGTCTCTCTTAAGAGAATAGTATCTTATTAGACGATGATTATTACTAATAGAAACTAGTAATTCAACGAAAGGCAAAAAATTCTTGTGATCGAAGACTGCTATAAATGCTACGATATCAAGGACCTGAATCGCTGTAGCCTCGTTGTGCCGATAACACATTTTATTATAATAACAAGTTTTTTATATTATAGAATCGTATGAAATAGAAAAGAAGCAGGGCTCTGTTCAGGATGTCTTGTAATGTACTGCAGCAGATTCTCGAAATCACACTAAAATAAATGTTTAATCTTAGCTCTTTAGAAAATCTTTAATAAGTTTTTAGTGACGTTTCCTGAGTGGTTTGACATAAGAATCTGATAATTCTCAAGGTCTCCTTATTGACTAAACCGGTTTGCTGTTGAGTTTTTATCCTCCTCTGGTATATCAGTCACTTTTTTGCGACTTTGTTTCTGTTATTTTTTGCGGTAAAATTCAAGTATGATATTATTACATCACAGTGACAAGCATTAGGCGTCGGATTGTGGTCGTGGTCGAATCCGTGGCCTAGAAACAGCACTTTGCGTGCAGCGTCAGTCACAGGGTGAAGCTGCTGGTCTGTTTCTAAGTAGTACGAAAAACTCCGACAAGAAGAAGGGACAAGATGGTAGGACATCTGTTAAGGCATCGCGGAATAACTTCCATGGTACTAGAGGGGGCTCTAGAGGATAAGAACTGTAGAGGAAGAAAGAAGAGGAATTTGTGACGGGCAGCATCAAACCAGTCAGAAGACAGAGTACTCAAGAAAAAAAGAAAAATTTAAAAAATGGGCATGCATCATGGAGAGGCAGTTGGTGATGGTTGTAACTTGCCTTACTTTACATGGCTTATATTATGTGAAAAATGTTAAATAAATGGATAAGTATCTTGCATCTTAGAGATGCCGAGTGTGGTCAGAGATGAGAGGTAAGCCAGCTGTAAAATTTCGTGCTGTGAAGCAGTTCATTAGCACAGTCAATGGTGGTAATTTCGTGTGGTAGCATGTTGCTGTCGTTTACGTTACCTTAAATTACACAAAGTATCAAAAGTCAAATATAATTTCCAGTATCAGCTATTTTTCTCAACATTAGTTATTATCTTTAGAGCATTAGCTACTAATTTCACATTTCGCAGTTCAGAAAAGCTGCTGGATACGAGGAGTAGATGAAAAACTACTATACTGTGTCGTATTTATTGGAAGACCAAGGCTGAATTACGAAGCAAATGAAACGCTGGAAAAATTCTGTAGATTATTTCCGAGTTAAAATGTCGGGTCAACCACCCATTTACAGCGTAAAAAACTCTAGAATTAGGCGTTTCGAAGGTGAGGCCTTCATCATCAGAATAATCATACAAGAATACCAAAAAACGTCCAATATAAAAGAAAAACAAGTATAATAATAATAATAATAATAATAATAATAATAATAAAAATAAAAATAAAGTGTCGTTTGTAACGTATCCTTCGTTGGGTTGCCGTGAAGAAGTATGACAATGATGAAGTTAATTGAATCTGTTCAATAGCATGCAATGCACTAATAAAAGGTTTGCCGTCAGAAGGGTACATCACAGAAGCTATAGCGCACCCTATTGAATTTACGTCCAAACATCTGAAAACATAAGTTATCTCAGCATTAAAAGAATTCCTGTAAGAAAAATGAAATCACTGTCTTTTACTCATTGGCGAGAGTATTAGACCGTGGGTGCTGATCAACGTACCATTGTTCGATAAGGAGATTGACCATGAAAGATCTTACTTTAATTTCCACCTGAAATAGTGATAGCAAAACTGACTCAGATTTCTTATTTAAAGACGCAGGTTGCATTCGAAATACAAGCTTAAACAGCAATACGCGATCAGCGAACCGTCTGATTGCTTTCGAACAGTGTACGTTATCCTTCCTGGTACACCGTCTCTAAAACGGAAATAGACAGCATAAAACCATGTATGAAGGCTCTATAGGTGACTACATTAACGGTGGACACATTTGAGAAATATGTCACGCTGTTATTCAGTGCAATGTAAAGTACAAGATTTGCCAGTTACTCATACCTACGTTTTCTTTATGATAACGGGCAAATGAGAGTGATTAACGGGAAGGAGCTCTTTCCTCAACAGACTTCTGCTGTATAACAACTGATATTTTTTTATATATCGATATATTTATCTCTATTTATTCACTTACATGAATAGTCTTTACTTTTTTATCCTAATAGAAACGCCTAACCTCTTTTTGTCCTGTTCTTGGATGGGTGTATATTTTACTATGACAATATGGATAAGTAATAAAGTTACATTATTTCATTTCTCATACTCGACATGGGTCTCTCCTTGCAGCATTATCCCTTTAAGATATAAATCTACATCACCGTCAATCACTAAAATGGATTAAAATATAATTCCATATCTTGCTCTCGGTACTAGCAGCGTCACAGTTACACAGTAACAGCTGTATGAATACACGGCCCCTCGTATCTCCTTGAACGCAGCAGGCAGGCAAACACAGCTCTTCTTGAATGTAAAACCGAAATTCAAAGAGAGTATCATGGAAACTAAGATGTATAACTACGCAGGATAACCCGGAAATTCAAATCTCGTCATGAACAGAAGGCTGTGAAGTCAATAATTGACGGGTATTAAAAACAGTCTAAAACGTTTCTGGAAAAACGATTCGTGTCACCTATATGATGTTCGTTTAATGTGTTACGATTTGTCAGGCTATGTATAGTAGTCTCCAACAGTTCTAGTAGACCTACTTTCTTGTCTTTATCTTGTGTACGCATAATTGCGAGATCCTCTTCAGTTCACAACAGGGGCGGCCCGTTTCATGCATATGCAAGGCTATGGCTGCCTCCTCGAAATTCTTAAGCCGAAAAGCTTACCTACCTTCTTCGTAGCTTAACGTCAGGCACCTATCGGTTTGACTTACTAACTTGCATTACAGGTGTTGCATAGAATTTTGTAGATATCAAGCCTTTCATATTTGTCGATTTCATGTTGTAAATCATATCTCATCTTACCTCGAAGCGTATTGTTGTTCTTAAATACGGCATCAATTCGAAATGATTTGAAAATATCAGCCACTTTCTGAGAAAGATTTCCGAAGAATGGACTGTTAGCACGCGTAGCGTTCCTTGGTAACTCTCATTTACATTCGTGAGCTGCTTGTGTATTAATTCACTCACGGTGTTTTTGTGGCAACTGATAGCCATGGCTCGATGTTTCTTCTTGCTCATTCATCAGGAGTTTAGATGCTCTCTCTGTTAGACATCTAAAGGCAGAAAGTTGTCGGTTATTCGGATGACTAGATTTACTGTGTGTCAAAGCATCTGTTGTTGCCGGTTTCCTAAACACTTTGACGACGTGCCTGGAGCCTAGCTCCATGATATTTAAATCGGGTATATGCAGTTCACGATTTTCTCCTGTTCTACAGTGAATTAATTTTATTACGTAAGTAATTAAACTTACCCCCAATTTCGGTAACTTCTGATCCATTGATCAGAAGCAGTGGATCATCAGCCTAGTGCCTGTAGTACAAGATTTTATCCACTGGGTGTTGTGGGTTAACGAGGATTCTCTTCTCGGGATGATAAGTGAAAAGTCTGCTATGGTTCCAGATGTACTGGAGCCCGAGGCCAGTCCCTCTTTCTAAATAATAAATTTATTTTTAAAAGAAAAATATTATATTGGAGAATACATTGTGAAAGGTCAATAAATTGGGAGATTTTATGCTCAGATAGACTTTTATAAACTAGCTTTGATTATGTCAACGGCCTCATTAACAGGTACATCTACTTAAAAGTTTTTAGTGGCTGAAGATACAAGCCGAACAGTATCAGCAGTAGCCTTATTCTTTTCCTCGTATATTTTTTATTGGAATCTAAGGTGTGGAGTTCTCGGAGTCATGACACAGTAGTGTACATTTCCCCCTTCTATCAGCAGTAAACATATCCTTTTTAACAACCTTTGAATTCCGCTTTCTACTTTTTCGTTGAGTCCCTAGCAATCGGAGCAATACTTTTTTTCTGAAAAGCACTGCAGCGTTTTGTTCACATATCTCTGTTAACTCACAATAACAGTAGTGCTGCTTTTGTCAGCCAGAGTGATGATTGCTTTACTAGTAACAAGCTTTTCGTTAATAGAAATAACAGTGTTGTAATCATCACTGTTGTTATAGGCTTTATTCGAGAGTTTGTCATTTTCAGCTTTAATCGCTTGCGCCAGTTTATGTCCCAAATGCCCTTTTTCATTTATATTTTATTTAGTTACATCTGATTCCGATTTTTGGCGCTACAATCATACCCCACACATTTTTCTTTTAGTTAACGTAAGCGGTATATTAAATTTAAGATCGTTACTGAGTTGATTTAGCTCTTCATCATTAAATGCGATATCCATTTCGTTAACAACCCCGAGTAAAAAGAAACATAAAACACCTACTTTTAGAGATTCTTGTATGATTATTCTGATAATGACGGTCTGACCTTCAGAACCCGCAAATTCTAATGTTTTTTACTTTGTAGATAGATGCTTGAGACGACATTTTAACATTAATTTTTACATTGGCGACCTCATACCCGTTATGGATAAAATAAACATTTATTCCATATGGGAGTTTGCGCCTGGACTCTAATTTCTTCTTAAGTGTAGATACAATTGTAGTTTTGTGTGTTGAAAATCTTCTAGCGTCTCGATTTTAATGAAGAAATGATATTGATCACTATCCCTGTCAAATGGGAGCGACATTTACGGAAAATGTGCCCATAAAATCCAGTATTCTGCAGGAACAAGCTGACTGAGTCGGTTGCACCCCTAACTCAAGAGATACGTAATGGGTGTACCCTGTAATACGCTTTTGTCTGCGCTAACCTCACTTGGCGTATGTGAAGTTTACGGGAAAATGATCTAAGTGTTCAATAACAGAAGGACTAAGTCTCCAAAACGTTCTTTGATAACAGATTGCCATACCTCCACACCTACTGGAAGATGACTGCTGGTATATTTTATATGTACGAAAATCAGACAGCCGTTGTTAGAGTCGAAGGGTGTGAAAGGGGACCAGTGGTTAAGAAGGGAGAGAGGGAGTGCTGTAGCCTATCTCCGATGTTATTCAGTCTGTACACTGAGCAATCCGCGAAGGCAGCAAAAAGAAAAAAAGAAAAAGATTTGGAGAAGGAGTTAAAGCTTAGGGAAACAATCAAAAACTGAGTTTTTCCAATGTCGTTGTAATTCTGCACAGCAATTGAGGGCATGGACAGTGTCTTGAAGAGATGATATAAGATGAGCATCAACAAAAGAAAAACAGAGCTAATGGAATAGTATCAAATTATACTGACGATTCTTAGTGTGTTAGATTAGTAAATGAGACACTAAATGTAGAAGATGACTTTTACTATTAGTGCAATAGAGTAACTGGTGATGGCATACGTAGAAAGGATATAAAATGTATAGAGTGTCAATGGCAAGTAAAGCTTCGCTCTCGTAACATGAAATTTACTCTCATTCTGAAACTACCCGCAGTAAAATGTTCGGTCTAACTATGTACGTCCACCAAGCTTTTCTGCTCCCCAACAACGACTCTGCACTTGAATATGAAGGAAACAGCTAACGCAGGAGTTTTGTTTTGACCAAGTGGGAGGTTTGTGTTCAATCAAAATTCAGCTCTTGATGATATATCTTTCCTTATTAATATTGGTTTCTCTTACTGGGTGTAAGGGCGCTGACAACCTTTTGTCTGAGCGCCCATAAGCTCCAAACACACATACACACACACACACACACACACACACACACACAGACGCTCTTTATCGATTATGCTCCTGGTGTTGTATTATAATTTAAAACGGCTACATTACAATGCCCTCACGTCGTGAGTTACTGCATACAAGTTTGGAATTTGGCATGCCGACTGATGAGCAGGAACTTTACACTACCATCTTTCCTCACCCTGCCAGCATAGCACTGGCTGCGAAAATTTCTTCGATCACCAGGAGTCGAATCGGCTTGCCTCTGTGTCTAGCGACACCAAGCAGGTGACCGTTAGCGACTGTGGCTATAATTTTTGTTTTTCAATTTTCAACGGGTGGACCCAGGACGTTTTGATTACGAATCAAAGCCGCTACCCGTCTTTTTCTCCATGTTTTTTGTCTCCCATCTCCTGTCTCTCTTCAAAAATTCCTTCTTTGGATAGATTCTCACGCTATGTTCTTCACCGTAATTTAATTAATTTTCTCTTCTCTTTTTACATTATTGAATCTTAATACTGGAAATTTGTTCATGTTCAAAATGAATATTCGTTCTGGTCCAACAAAGACCATTGTCACTCCAAGAGTGTCGTTGGTCCTTGTTGAACTTCATCTTGTATTAGTCATCAGTGCAAATCAAGAGAGGTGATTAAAAGCTTTTGGAACCGCTCAACATATTTTCTGCCACGCCTTTGGCACATGTTGCTGGTCAAATACAATTGCTAGTTCCATACGTCTAGAGTAGCTACGCTAATCGTCTTATGAATGAAATAAACCATGTATCACGTATATGATTGGTGTCTCAGGTAGCAAGTGCAATTCAGGTTTGTCGATGGTGGTAAGGCTCATTCTGATAGTTCACGCCAATTTCTTCCTTGTCCATGACCAAACCGCATTTTGAGATAAACAAATGAATCTATGTGCCATGGTATGCTGCAGATAACACCTTCTGGAAAGAGGATTTCGTGTCAGATTTATGTTATGCAACATTATTGTAATTGGTATCTTTATATTGATTACATGCGACCAAGTGGATCTGGCATCTGAAGTTAGGAATTTTTGATGAAAATTTAGCCATACAGTCTTCTGTCGATAGGTAACTCCTGTAAAGTGAATGCACTGATGGCTGTCAGCATCCACCAAATAATAATGCCAGTCGGTATTACAAAGCTGTGAAATGTGTAACACTTTTGTCCAACATCGACTATACTTATATCATGTGACTTCTTTGTCCCCTTATGCTTAATGTGACGGGTGTCACCATGTTCTTTGGTTGAGCATATATGTAAATGTTTATTCACACTTCCTGTCAATTCCTCTCACTGTAGTTAATCTGTGAAATTAATTTTCTAATCTAATTATGTAAAACGTGGAGGGAAGTATCTCCGATACGAATAGAAAAGGTGTATTTGATGGTAGAACTGCAAGGAGTCTTTGTGACACAGTCAGTCGGTGGCTAGCAGGTAAACTGTTTACATCATGTATGTTGAACGAGGCAAGGAACGCAACGAGACTGACAAGGGAACCTCCCCATCGCACCCCCCTCAGATTTAGTTATAAATTGACACAGTGGATAGGCCTTGAAAAACTGAACACAGATCAATCGGGGAAACAGGAAGAAGTTATGTGGAACTACGAAAAAATAAGCAAAATATACAAACAGAGTAGTCCATGTGCAAGATAGGCAACATCAAGGACAGTGTAAGCTGAGGAGCGCCGTGGTCCTGTGGTTAGAGTGAGCAGCTGCGAAACGAGATGTCCTTGGTTCGAGTCTTCCCTCGAGTAAAAATTTTACTTTCTTTATTTTCGCAAAGTTACGATCTGTCCGTTCATTCATTGACGTCTCTGTTCACTGTAATAAGTTTAGTGTCTGTGTTTTGCGACCGCACCGCAAAACCGTGCGATTAGTAGACGAAAGGACGTGCCTCTCCAATAGGAACCGAGAACATTTGATCGCAAGGTCATAGGTCAACCGATTCCTCCACAGGGAAACACGTCTGATATATTCTATACGACACTGGTGACGGCATGTGCGTCACATAACAGGAATATGTTGTCGACCCACCAAACTTGCACACTTGGCTAATGGGTAAAAAGATTCTTCTACCTTGCCCGATTTAGGTTTTCTTGTGGATGTGATAATCACTCCCAAAAAAGTGATGAAAACATAAGAGTTTTTCACATAAACTGCAACAAATTAATGCAACAGTTTCACAGTCGCCCAGTTTTCCCTATGCTCTGTCAAAACACATGTTTTTTACGTTTTCAAATGTTTCCGTGTGTAGACCGTCAAATCCTGCATATGTCCAAGCAAATCTGAACATGTCCTGTAATTTTGGAGAGCGAAGTTGATTATGTGTGAGTGCCTGAACTTTGATAATTGTCTGAAAATAAAAAAATTAAACTTTTCACTCGAGAGAAGACTTGAACCAAGGACCTCTCGTTCCGCAGCTGCTCACGCTAACCACGAGACCACGGCACTCGTAAGCTCACACTCTCCTTGATGTTGCATACCTTGCGCATGGACTACTCAGTTTGTATATTTTGCTTATTTTTTTCATAGTTCCACACAACTTCTTCCTGTTTTCTCGATTGATCTGTGTTCAGTTTTTCAAGGCCTATCCGCTGTGCCAACTTATAACTAAATCTGAGGGGGGTGCGATGGGGAGATTCCCTTGTGAGTAACGCACTGACTGTGAAAGAGTACTGGCTACTTATACATGGAATTTGTTGACTGACTCTGAGCCTATATGCAGCAAGAGCCATGAGTATATTCACCGCCTTTACTTTAAACACAGAAGATCGCTGCCACCACCACCACCATCTGCATCCCAGGTAATAGCTTAGAACTGTTTTTACTTATATGGACCAGTTATTTGTTTTGTTTGCAAAGAATAATCTGTCTTAGCTTAACTCAGTGCTGAATCACTCCTTAGTCATTCACCTAGACAGGGCCTTTTTGCTTGTGATTCAGTATACCTCAGTGTCCAATTTCATTGAACTGAAAGGAACTCATATGTATTGCTTCAGTTGTGCTCACTAACTTTTGTGAAACAGCAAATTCCTTGAGTGTTCGTTTAGTTTCTGAAATATTCCACATAAATTTCTCATAAAGTGTAGATACAGCACAAAGAACTAATTACTTTACCGAAAAAACATTCTTAGTAAAATCTATAATCATATTAAAAGCAAATGAATACAACTGCAATATTAATAAGTAGTTACTTGCCATTGCAATTTAAGAGCCAACTTAATAAATGCCTACTTCACATGTTTGTTAAAGTGTTTCTATTCACATATCTATGTTTAAAAGTGTTTCCTAACTGCATATTGCTAGAAGTGTTCAGTTTTGATCTCAGACACATGGCAGACTAGTTTCTGGGCCCTGATGCCAAATGTTGAGCCAATACTACAACCAATATTAAAGTAAAAGTGCTTGTGTAGTATAGCAATCAATTTAATAGCTTGTGTGTTCTTGAGAGATTATTTGGCTACTGCTGTTGAGGCCATAACAGATTCAGGGACCCCATGTTTCATTTATGAGCAGAAGTAAATGCTACCAAAGAAAACTTATAGTAATCAGATCACTTAACCACTGAAGTATAATTTATATGTCAGTGTTTCTCTATACCCAATGTATAAATGTTCCTTATGGCCAAATTAGTTGTGCTCCCCGTCATAGTGTGTTATGCACATTAGCTTTCTTGTGTTGAATACCAAGATATATGTTAGTGAGATCCAGTTTGTTGCCAAAGCGTTTTAAATTTACAGCTGCATTGCTAGTGACAAACTACTGTCATAATACTTGCTATATTGTGCTGCTGATAATTTCCCACTCATACATGATCCCGGTCAAAACTTTAATTCCTTTCATGGGAGTATCATTATTGGCGAACTGCTATAGTAGTAGTAGTAGTAGTAGTAGCAGTAGCAGCTGGTAGTGTTATAAACAGTGGACAGATCCCTCCCCATGTAAGTTGCCATCATCAAATATGACAGCATATATGTGGCAGGGGTTCTGTTCCAGTCATGAACATTGGCCGAGGCCTGGTGACCGGCAAAGATGTTGGTTACAGTATTTACAGCAGCCGATATGAAACTGGAAATTGATATGGCGTAAATAATATTGATATTAATTAGAGAACTGAGCAAAATCAACTCGCCTTCGGAAATCCGTGTGGCTCTGATTATAAAGGGTAACTTAAGCAGCGGCTTCCAAAATCTGTTTTGCTATGGCAGCCAGAATGAGATATACTGATACGACATGGAGGAGTTTAGGTAAAGCATGGATGTTAATAAAATGAGGTATTTGCAATTTGTCAAAATTCTTCATTTGGTGCTCTCATATCACTATCCCATAGTATTGGATTTTACAATACGATAAACCAAGAAATGTTCCTTCTGACATGCATGCATCAATTACATAATGTGTGTATAAGTAAAGGTGGTGATGCAGAAACGATGAGATATGAAAGCTTGGATATGGCGGAGATTCGTGCAAGGTTAGCCAAAGCTGTCAAGGCGACCGCTCATGCAAAGGGGGAAATCTGGTTTCGAGTCCTGATGTGGCACAAATTTTCGTTCTCATTATTCTCTTATACCACTGATGTTTATCCATACTCGTAACTGCGAATACACTTCATGTATTGCATTTTGTTCATTCTTACATGAGACAAAGATCTACTTTGCAAACATGGATGATGTTGATCTCATGTGCATATGGCTGAACTCTGTACTTATGTCCGAGTAGTGCAAAGCCATCAAGTATGGAATGAATGGAGTCACAGAAGCGGTTCAATGGCTAATGCAAATAATGGTTCAAATGGCGTACATCTTTGTCTCAGACCATGATTTAAAATTATGTGAGAACTGTGAGACTGATTTATCTTAAATCTGGTTTTGATGTATGACACGCATCCCATTACAATTAAAATATAGTTGGCCTCGAAACCAGTCAATGAGCACTGTCTCAGGTAAGAATATTCAATGCAATCGTAGGTATTTTTAAAGTGTAAAAATGCAAAGAGCAAGCAGTTGTTTATGTGTATGCGGAGAGCACAGTAAGATACTGATGTGGGATCACACGACTTAAGTTGGGGAGCCTTTGGATCCTATGCTGTGGAAGCGACTGTGGTAGTCAGTGACACAGATGCAGCCTTATAACTTCTTCTTCTTCCCTTCAGGCATTAGGCGAAATTGCCTCTTATGGTAGCCTTGGCTCTTATAATTTCTAGACTTGAACGGGAGTCTGTCACTATCCATTCTTTCTATGTAGATGATTGATCCATTTCTTCCTACAATCTACAATGTGCCTCATATGGAGAAATCCTGTTTTTTTTTTTTTTTTAAATTCCTACTTTAAGTTCATCCATTTCTCAAGAAGCAAACATTGAAAACGATAATAACCGACTTAAATAGCATAAGTTCGAAGTTCAAACTGTGAAACTCGATTATAAAAATAAATGAAAAAATTGTTTACAAATGTTGTGCCACTCAAAATATGTGGTGCGTGTTAACTTTTTGAAATTAACTTTAACATTTAAGACAGTGATAATGAGCCACTTAAATAGCAATAACTCAAAGCTTAAATCAATAATATCAGTTAATAAATAGACAAAATGTGCTTAAAAAACTCATATTAAACTTCGGTATATTGATGACATCTAGTAATCAGAATTTGAAACACTTCCTTGTTGGTCGATACTGTGATTATAACTGTGTGACAAAGCAAGAGATACTGTGCAAGGGAGATGGTGATAAGTAGGTGGAGCAAAGCAGCTGTGATTAGATACCTTTATCATCTGTGTCCACCTCACTCACCTGAGAGATCTGCTAGAGGACGGATGTTTACACAACAGCTGCCATATGGAGCAGTTAAATAATCGATTTTTGATTTTTTTCTGAGCCAAATATTAACAGATTTTAAAAATTTAAAAAGCCAACATAATATACAAGAAAAGGGTTACCCAAAAAATAAAATCATTAAGATCGGATATCATCTACTAATTAAAATCTTTCAGCAAGTATCTGTGTTGAGAATCCAATGTTTTCTTACTATACATGGTGATCTACTTAAACGTTTCAGCGCAAATAAGTCTGTAACAGAAACAGATACTGAAAAACGTCTTTCGCTGATATGAATGTGCGACAGAGGCTTATGAAAATAAATACAATGAGACATTCTAAAATGTAAGGAAATATTAGTCTCAACACAATCATTTTTTTTTGAACAGACACCCCGTATAATCTCTTAAGCAATCAATAACATGAAAATCGCAAAAGAATGGCGTTGGTTGCATCACAATACTATTACATCCCGAGAAATTGCAAAGCGAAGTTGATGCTTCAAACAAACGAAACGTTCCACTATTGCACATCTCGAGATGTAAAAGTGAGCCCCACGTTGCTCATAATCGCAATGTGATTGACGTACGTAATCTTACTTTCACTGCTGTCACGATGGCCGAAAGTAGTAATAGAGTTTCCTGCCACGAACACTGATATGTGGGGAGCACGTTTGAATCTCAGGATGTGCAATAGCGGCGCATTTCGTTTATTTCAAACGTCAATTTCACTTTGCAATTTTTCTTAGTATAACTGACATATTGCGATGCAATTTTTCATGTTACTGATTGCATAAGAAATAATGCGGGATGTCTGTTTAAAATAACAGATTTATGTGCCTTACACTCAATATGTATAGTTGGTTCAGAGATATTTGCCCTGAAACGTTTGAGTCACCCAGTACGTTTAGCAATATTTCTCCTCTCTGTATACGACAGCATCTTTTCAGGTGCGAGGTTGCTTAAGTATTTTATGAATGCATCCTTCTTTTCTTTAAGAGCTTTTCTTATATCCTCATTACAAACTCCCGGATCAACATTACAAATTTGTAAGCACTTTCTTTTCCTTATTTATCACCAGCGTTACATGTCATCTGCCACATGTCCAGTCGGTAGACCATGATCTTCTGAGTGCAGCGGGTTACACCTTATCGCGCAGGTGGCCTCTCTGTCATTGTGTTTCCTTTCACTCCTCTTTTGATGCATTGCACGCCCTCATTTGAAGTTCAAGAATGTGATCGGATGCCTTAAAGTTATGAACGTGAAACTTGTTGACCGTGTTAGTGCTTCTCTACATATTCAAATATCTTAAATATTTTTCGCAACGGTGGATGACGTGGTGGTAGATGTTTGCATTTTGGCTGTTGAGGAAGACGGTTCACCTTTGAAATCAAGTCGTCGTCATTCGGGAAACGTCTGGCATGCCATGGTTTCATCATCCAAGAAAATGATTGTGCTGTGTTAGGAGAATGCAAGAGGAGAGGCAACATTTTATAGCCCAAAGAAGCAGGGTTCGTGACGGTGTCCAGTGACGAATGACTTGGGGTGTTGTCGTGGAGCAGAAATTGGCCCTTGAACAGCTTACTGGGATATTTTTTCATGGCAGCCTCTCGTTGCTTCATGATGTGATTTGAGTGATACACTGCCTTGACGATTAGCTCCTTAAGAGAGTCATCCCAAAAGACACTCAGAATCATCTTGTCCCGTGGTGGTTGAGTCCTTGACTTATTCGGTGATGGTGGATCCACATGTTTTCACTTGTACCAAGGCAGCCAGTTACTGATATCAGCATACTTTCCAGAGATGCACTTTCAAAACATAAATGCAAAGAATAATTTGGATTCACATGTTAGCTCATTTGAATTGATAATCCAGTTTGATGTTTTGTGATGTATGCGCCAGTGTTCCACAGTGTAGAATCTACACTGTCCAGTCACATTAATGTGACCACCAGCCAAACGCCACGATAGCAACAACCTTTTACAGTGCGGTCCGCTGCGAGGCGTGCACGAAGAGAGTAAATGAGGTCCTGGAAGGCAGCGACTGGGATGTGGAGCCTTACGGACTCAGTGCACAGGCCAGCTGCGCTAGTTTTCTCGGTTGGGGATCCTTGGCACGAATATCGCGCTCAGTGTGGTTCCCCACATTCTTGACTGCGTTTTACTCTGGGAGTTTGGCGGCCAGGAGAGTACAGTAAACTCACCCCGGTGTTCTCCGAACCACGAACGTACACGGCGAGCTGGGCGACACGTCGCATTGCCGTGCTGGAAGACTCCGTCAAGTAGAGGAAAAACAAACTGCATGTAGGAGTGGACATGGTCACCAAGGATAGATGCATGCTTGTGCTGATCCATTGTGCTTTTCAGAATTACGAGATAGCCCAGGGAATGCCTCGAAAACATTCTCCAGATCATAACGCATGCTGGGTGTTAGCTTTGAGACGTTTCACACCTTCCACGCCAACGACCATCTGTCTCACGGAGCATAAAACGCGGTTCATTCACCCGTTGGCCGTCTAGCTGCGGTACTGGCGTGCAAATTACAGCCTTCGTCGCCGGTGGACAGTGATCAGTAGAGGTGTATGAAGCGGGCACTCGCTGCGGAGGCCCGTATACAGCAACGTTCACTGAATAGTCTTTAAGGAGACACTGTTGGCAGCACCGTTGTTTACCTGTGCGATCAGTTGCTCAAGAGTTAAGCGTCCATCAGCCAGTACACATCTCCCTAGCCTTCGTTTGCCCTTATCATCTATGGCCCGCGCTGCACCACAGTTTTGGATAGTGCCATTGCGCCATGTACGGCATGAGTTAACCACGGCAGCATTTGCACATTTACAATTTTATCCTTTTCGGAAATGGTTCCACCGTTGGCTTTAAAGGCAATGCCCACGCTCCTTTAGTACGTTGAGCTGAACCGCTGATCCTGTCTGCAGAAGGGGAAAGAAAGGCAATCTGCAAACCAACAGGCTTCACAACAGCCTAATCGTGTACGCAATATCGACGGTCTGCCCCAGATCAAATTATAAGTTCCTTTCCCAGTTACTTGAAAAATCCATAAACAAAAACATTAATCTGTAGCAGCAAAATTCACCAGTCCCTGTTATCATAAAAAAAATTGACAGCTCAACAAAGTCACAGAGTTTCTATGTTCGTTGTGCGGTCTGACACTCCTTGATATCTTTGCCAGAATAAATTGAAATTCTCCTAATTTTTCCTTAAATAATTAATTAATGTCACTAAAGAATCCATCTTGTTTTCAGTTAACGAAATATTCCACTTTAAAACCAATCTTCTTGACCACAATCGCCGATAAAGTTTTAAAACAGAAATTTAATACACTTCACAGTATCGATTATTTTCAAAATGTCAATACGTGTCGACTTCTCATTAATAAAACTCTAAAAAAGTTAATTATTGAAGATCGTCCACACTCCTGATAAAATTCTGCCAGAATCTCTTCAAGAAGTCTGTATTTTAATAAAATTTGCAAATTTCACACATAAGTAATATTTACGATGTATGTCGTAACAACAGAGTCAATTGACTGTTTTAACTTCCAACACGCCGGCTGCGGTGGCCGAGCGGTTCTAGGCGCTACAGTCTGGAACCGCGCGACCGCTACGATCGCAGGTTCGAATCCTGCCTTGGGCATGGATGTGTGTGATGTCCTTAGGTTAGTTAGGTTTAAGTAGTTCTAATTTCTAGGGGACTGATGACCTCAGAACTCGAAGTTTATTTAACAGTTGATAACCAAGTGACATCCAATTACAAACTTAATCATTCTACATTCAGCACTGGATTCCTTTTCATTTTTATAAAAAAAACATAAAACATATTTTAATAATGCTCAGCATGATGCTTCAACGGTTCTTCCAGCCGCCGGCCGTCGACTACGATGCAATAGTGGTTAGCTCTCGTCGTCCGCCGCGTCTGGAGTCCCCACTGGATCACCTTCTGCCACGCTCAATGTGAAAGAAAAGAAACAAAATCTTTTTAAATAACAAGTCTCTACTTAACATACTACAAATAAATAAAAATATATATTAACATTTCTTACCTGGCGTCGCTCAAGCGGTAAAGAAACGCGATGTTTCCTGATTAGAGTTTTGAAACACCACAACGTCAGGTAAATCACCCCGTTTCCGTTTTACGACAAAACGACTACACTGTTACCCACATCGTTTCGAAACGATTTGTATGCCCTCCACTGCTAATGGTGCCACCTGCCGTCTGTGAGGATGCTGACGTGGAAATAGGCGGTGGTAACGTCAGCGTGACTGCTCCAAAAGTCATCTGTTACTAACGTAGAGAACCGTTTGCAAAAATATTTTTATTTTTCTGTCTGAGCAAAATAGTTACTGCAGATATAATATTTGTGATCCTTTTTCTGAGTCGTTAAAAAAACACATAAACAGTAGAACTTGTAATAAAAGAGGACCAAAATGTATGAAACATTTTATTCGACGTGTAAGAGAGCCGCACAGGTTAGGCAGAGCCTGAATTTATTGTAACAGCATGTAGCAGTAGTCTGTGGCTGGTGACCGTCGTTCAATGTGCTCTGAACGTTGCTGTGCACGTTTGTGATTTTCGAGGAAAAGAATGTAGCAAAATACATATAAGCTGCCTATACATTGAGATGTTAGGGGAAGAGGTTGGCCACCATGAAATAATTAATCTAGCACTGCATCAGAAGGAATGGTGCAGGATACGAAAATTGTTATCTGCCACTGTGTCACTACGTACAAAGCAACAATCCGGCGAAGTCCTACATTTTTTAAAGTGGAGTTGTTCGACCACTCTTTCTATACATATTCTGAAATCTGACTGTTCTACAACCTATAATCACAAAATTATATTCGTTGTTAATAGAAGGTGGCAGTTACTTTGCAAACGCGCTACTGCGACACTGCAATAAACTAACATATTTATTAGCTACACAGTGTCATCTGCATTAACTTTAATGGTGTTCAGTTCATGATTAGTAGTGCAGTTTGCGTGTATGATGATGTGAGTGATTAACATATTTATTACGACGCTAGGCTACTTCGTGATTCAGTGCTGCAGTATAATTATGTCATCATCAAACCTACGTCAACGCTCCAATTATCGTTAATATCTTCTTCCTTTATAATATCAAGTCATCATTTTGTGCACGTAAAAGTAAAATTTTGTTTTTACACGATGTTGCGTAGTCCGATGCTCACGGTCGTTTTTTATAACCATCGGAAAATTCTCCTGGCAGAGCACAGAAAAGGCAGGTTTATTTCTTTTTAAATGACTTTGATAGAAACGTGGGGAACGTGTTGCCTTAATCCTCATTCCGCCTTCTTCACCAAAAATTTTCGTATGCGAAAATAATCGCGCTCTTTTAACACACAACTTTCTAAATCCTTATTATCCAGTCTCTCTTTGTACTTAAGCCTTCATACTCACCATCTACTTTTCACTGTTACTATCTACACTACCGCTCATTAATTTCAATACACCCTGGTATTTCAGATTTACAACATAGATCAAACGTTACTTCTCACAAAATATAATTACATTAACTTTCACATATATAATACCATCATAATCATTATATTTTACTTTCATCAAAGTATCCTCCTTTGGAATTAATGACTGTCTGACAAACTCGAGGCATGTGGTTTTTGTAGGTACCGTAAATCTATATGATCACACACATCCTTAACAATATTTCAGAGATGGTCCTTGCTTGATATATTAACTTTCATGATACGTCTGTCCACTTCATCCCAGATCATATCAATGGGATTACAATCGGGGATTTGGGACGGCCACACCATATCATTCAGTACTTCCTGTTTGTTCTGTAATGCAATGTACACTAATGGCCATTAAAATTGCTACACCACGAAGATGACGCGCTACAGACGCGAAATTTAACCGACAGGAAGAAGATGGTGTGATATGCAAATGATTAGCTTTCCAGAGCATTCACACCACGTTGGCGCCCGTGGCGATACTACAACGTGCTGACATGAGAAAAGTTTCCAACCGATTTCTCATACACAAACAGCAGTTGACCGGCGTTGCCTGGTGAAACGTTGTTGTGATGCCTTGTGTAAGAAGGAGAAATGCATACCACCACGTTTCCGACTTTGAAAAAAATCAGATTGTAGCCTATCGCGATTTCGGTTTATCGTATCGCGACTTTGCTGCTCGCGTTGGTCGCGATCCAATGACCGTTAGCAGAATATGGAATCGGTGGGTTCAGGAGGGTATTACGGAACGCCGTGCTCGATCCCAACGGCCTCGTATCGCTAGCAGTCGAGATGACAGGCATCTTATCCGCATAGCTGTAACGGATCGTGCAACCACGTCTCGATTCTTGAGTCAACAGATGGGGACGTTTGCAAGACAACAACCATCTGCACGAACAGTTCGACGACGTTTGCAGCAGCATGGACTATCATCTCGGAGACCATGGCTGCGGTTACCCTTGACGCTGCGTCACAGACAGGAGCACCTGCGATGGTGTACTCAACGACGCACCTGGGTGCACGAACAGCAAAACGTCATTTCTTCGGATGAATCCAGGTTCTGTTTACTGCATCATGGTGGTCGCATCCGTGTTTGGCGACATCGCAGTGAACGCACATTGGAAGCGTGTATTCGTCATCGCCAAAAATGGCTCTGAGCACTATGGGAATCAACTTCTGAGGTCATCAGCCGCCTAGAACTTAGAACTACTTAAACCTAACTAACCTAAGGACATCACACACACCCATGCCCGAGGCAGGATTCGAACCTGCGACCAAGGCGGTCGCGCGGCTCCAGACTGTAGCGTCTAGAACCGCTCGGCCACACAGGCCGGCTCGTCATCGCAATACTGGCGTATCACACGGCGTGAAGGTATGGGGCGCCATTGGTTACACGTCTCGGTCACCTCTTGTTTGCATTGACGGCACTTTGAACAGTGGACGTTACATTTCTGATGTGTTACGACCCGTGGCTCTAGCCTTGATTCGATCCCTGCGAAACCCTACATTTCAGCAGGATAATGCACGACCGCATGTTGCAGGTCCCGTACGGAATACAGAAAATGTTCGACTGCTACCCTCGGCAGCACATTCTTCTGATCTCTCACCAATTGAAAATGTCTGGTCAATGGTGGCCGAGCAACTGGCTCGTCATAATACGCCAGTCACTACTCTTGATGAACTGAGGTATCGTGTTGAAGCTGCATGGGCAGCTGTACCTGTACACGCCATTCAAGCTCTGTTTGACTCAATGCCCAGGCGTATTAAGGCCGTTATTACGCCCAGAGGTGGTTGTTCTGGGTACTGATTTCTCAGGATCTATGCACCCAGATTGCGTGAAAATGTAATCACATGTCAGATCTAGTATAATATATTTGTCCAATGAATACTCGTTTATCATCTGCATTTCTTCTTGGTGTAGCAATCTGAATTGCTAGTAGTGTAGTTCGTACAGTATGCCGACCGATGTTTTGGATCATATATAGTGTTGTAAGGTGAACCCTTTCCCTGTTAAGCGTAATTCACTTGGTATTGCATGATACTGAAGTATGCGGTGGTACGGCTTCTGATCCATACATCCTTCTATTTTCACAATGTCGTCCACTCTATCTCCAGTAAAACATCCCCAAGCCATAATAGAAGCTCCACCGTGTTCCATTGTAGGTAGAACACACTGCTGGGATACCATTTCCCCTACAAATCAGCGAACAAATATTCTCCTTCTGGTTCCAAAAATCTCGAACTTCGATTCACCGATGAATAACACCTTCTTCGACTCTTCCGATGTCCAATTACGATGTATTCTAGCCCATTCAAGTCTCTTTAGTTTATTTATGGGCATTAGAAGGGGTTTCGTGCTCCTCCTTCAAGCCGGTTTCAGTCAGTCTCCTTTTTACTGTTGCAAAAGATATTGTTGTCGTGTTCACTTCTACCAATTCTGCACGAATTTGGGGCGCTGTTTTCAATCTGTTTGTCTTACCGGTAATTCTGATATATTTATCATCACTTTTAGTTATTTTACGAGGTCGTCCTGGTCGTGGTATGTCTTTATTGCTACCTGTTATCTTCTGGCGGTGAAAGGTGATTGCACTCCCCCCTGTGGACACGCTACACTGTTTCGTAATTTGGCGAATAGATAAACCAGCTTGGCTCAGTGCTACAATTGCAGCACGTTTTTCTATGGAGATCTCCACTCGTGGAGCCATACTAGCGATGTGCACACTTGAATGTCACGAAGGAACTGACGTGCAGGAACCACATGTCATTTATCGTAGCAATGCTTGCCGTTCGCTGCGGACATCACATCACTACAGGGAACAATACAGGTGCAACAAATGGGGCGTCTGTCGGCAAATAGGTAAACAAACATATCAGATAGGTACACAACGTTTATGTACAAAACATTGTTGGATGCTATTGTATCTCGATACCACAAACAAAAATTATGACATGTATACAAATGTTGTACTATTTCTTTGCTTCATCAACCGTACTCTTGGTATTAGACCTTATCTATAGAGAACTACATGTTATTTATTGGGTGTATTGAAATTAATGAGCGGTAGTGTATATACGTCTCCATATTTCTCCCATTGATTTGGCACTCTCTCCCGTCTTTCTTACACTCCCCAGGCCTATGACATCTTTCTAGCGTCTTCATCTATCTCTCTTTCTCTTTCACTGTCACTTTTTATGTCCCATCGTCACTGGCTCTTCTCTATTTCTCTCCCATTGTCACTACCTCCTCTCTCTGTTCCACTCTCTGCAGCTCTATTTCAGCACAAAAAGAGCGAATACGCTTATATGCCAAACTTTTTGGTGTGGAAGGCAGAATGAGGATTGACACAGCTGGTTCTCCACTTTTCTATCATTCTCTTAATGAGCAACATATTCACCTTTTTTTGGTGCTCCGACACGAGCATTTCTCCGTTGGTTCCCTTTTTTTCCTTGCTACAACAGGATGTGCTGCTTATACTGGGCTATTGAAAAAGAAGGAACAGATTTCAAACAGTTATTGCTCCCAAACTACAAAAGACAGAAACGCAATTCTAACGTTCCTGAAAAGTGAAAAGTACAAATTCATATGCATTCAGTGTGAGCACCATGTGTCATAACACAAATATCAAAACGAAGCAGCTGCTCTCTCGTTATCGATTGTTTTGGTTGTTTGGTTAGTGGGGCGCTCAACTGCACGGTAATCAGCGACCGTAGAAAGTCCCAATTTTTACACAGTCCAATTTTCTGACACAGTCCAGTCTAGCCACAGTCACAAATGACGATGATGATGAAATGATGAGAACACAAACACTCTGTCCCCAGGCAGAGAAAATCCCCAACCAGACCGGGAATCGAACGCGGGACCCCGTGATCCAGAGGCATCTGTCGTTATCGAATTCACTGCTTCAACAATGCGACGTCGCAGACTTTCAAGTGTCAGGCACAGGCGGATAATGAATTCCTCTGAAGACGTCCTACGTTACCGGAATGACACCATTCCAGGACGTTGGATTGGAAGAGGAGCAGCAGAAGATGAACTTCATTGCCGGTGGCCTCCCAGGTCTCCATACCTCACACGTTGTGACTTTTATATACTGTTACGTTACGTTAAAGACCCCGTTTTTATCCCTCCTATGCCAGACACTTTTGAAAGTCTGCGACATCGCATAGTTGAAGCTGCGAATTCGATAACGAGAGACCAGCTGCTTGGAGTGTGGCAGGAAATGAGCCAGCGCTACGGTATTTGTCGAGTAACGAAATATTCTCACATTAAACGTATAAAAATTTGAACTTTTCTCTTTCCAGGAACTTTGGAATTGTGTTTCTATCTTTTGTAGTTCGGAAGCAATAAATGTTTGAAATCTGTTCCTTCTTTTTGAATAATCCTGTATGAAACGAATTCTATAGGCCAGTTAAGTTTTGACAGCTTATTTACAAACGTCGGCACATTTATATACTTTGCCACATTTATATGCTTTGACACATGTAAAAAACAAATAGGTACGGGTAATATAAGGTTAATACAAAATAGCTTGCTTTACATTTTTTCTGGATACTTTTCTAATCATTTCTATGATTTGTGGCTTAAAAGAGTAAAGATGTTGTTAGAAATCTTTCTGCTGATTTGCAGTCTTTCTAGTTTAAAATAATGTTTGACAGTCATTTTAAGTTCTTTTCGGGCATCTTAGGACCCCTTTTAGCGAATCTTTTGTCACTGCAGTACCAATTTTGGGCATTTTTGTATAGGCATAAAGTACGCACTATACAGAGACAGTGCATCATAAAATTATTTTGGCGAGAAAATGCTGCTTAAAAACATAGTTTGGCGACCTCATAACTCTTGCGATGTCTTAATAGCCGTGACATGTGTTATGACGTCACTTAAAACTGCATTTACGTCTCAGACCGGGTATTACGTGCGTATTAGCGTGAATAACTTTGGTAACTTTGAATGTCTGGATCTCGGTAACGGATAATGATATCGAAAACGTCTCAAGGCCCCCCGAGATCCTGTTAAGAAGTTACGGAAAGATTTCGACGATTTGTTGTGAATAGATGTCGCAGAAGCGACCATCCCCCCAAATGGTACTTTTGGTATGTTGATGACGGGTACAGATTTTCGAAAATGGGAAACTGGCGTTTCTAGATGACTGTCTTAAGAGTTTGAGCCATTTTCTATTGTTAATTATTTAGATAATTCCGGCCCATGGTGCAAATACGGCAAAAATAATTTTTAGGGTTTTGTGCAAAATTACGGTAGGTTTTGAACCTCTGGATCTCGGTAAAGGGTAATGGTAGTGGAAAGAGTTTCGAAGTTCATCATCTTAAGAATATATGGTAAAATTTTTGACGATCTGTCATGAGTAAAAATTACAGAAGTGGCCATCCCCACAATTAATACTTTCCGTGCCCAAAAATCATTGTTTTTTGAGATTTTAACAGCAACCTTCCATGAACAATTGGTGCTTTTATAAGCAACTTAAGGTTCATCCTAAGCCACTCCTCAAGCGGTTCATTCACTTTACCTGTCCTAGAGGATGAGTGTAACGTTTAAATTTTGACCTCGTGTTGTAGGATAGTTACGGTATGCCCGTTCTCCGAAAGGTATACAAATAGTCACTACGCAAATAGATATCCAAGCCACCTGACCTCTTATTTCAGTGATCAATATAACCCGCAATTTGACCTCCTGAAAGGCCACGTTTTCGTGCGTGGCTTTTTGGAACTTATTGGCAATGTTAACTTTGTTGCAAGGTTCGATAAACCGAATTAATTAAATAGTAAATGGCTGTGACTGCGTTGTACGTTACTTGATTCGGAATCGTGGTGATACACCTATCTGTCGTTCACGGTGATAAGGTAGATAAATACATCATCGGAATTAGCCTGATACAGCTGGAACATTTCAGCCATTGCTTCGGTCCGGTGGGTTTTCTGAACAATTAAATCAATCGCGGAACACAAGGAGCGGCGACGTTTTCCGTGCACACACTGTTGCGCGAGATGAAAACTGATTCATCACCGATTAAACTTTCCGCTCTCTAGCCTCGACCGTGATACGTCGATCTTTGAGCACCAGGGCCATCATTTCACTAGCGATTCCCCGCTCTTCACAGAGATATGGTCTGTCACTTAATGCCGCATCATTCAGACTTGTTTGACTTTATTGGAAGTGTCTGCTCCACATAACCTTTCTGCCGTATGCTAGTAACTTATTGCCGCGTACTTAGAGCAGCTAACAACTGAATGTGGCAACGTTGTTTCTCTTCTAATGTAGAAAGCTAATTACTGCACGATTTCCACTTATCAGCGGGACGTGCCATTTCGTTTTGGATCCTGTAGTGGCGCGCTGCGCTACTGTGGGAAGGGTATTTATATGTGTACCACAATTGCAGACATGTATCGAGTGGCTATAATAACAGTGCAGCTACTCACAAAGTTCCAGTGTGGATTGTAACAAACGTATGACAGCGAAACTTGCGTTAAAGCGGAATAGATTTACTCTGGAAAAAAATAGTTCCAAATTGGGCCACCGGGTGTAAATATGGCGCCGTGAGTGTAACAAAGATGTGTAGAAATGTTCCCATATGTAACGGATTAGGAGCGGGTCGTCAGAAAGATCAAACAAATGCGAAACGCAACATCTTAGTATTATTACTAACCGCCGCTTATAGAGTTCGTTCACCATGAGTGAAACGTGGTGCCGTTGGCGGCAGTCGCTTCTCTGTATTCTCTTAGGATCTCTGCGATCGACTCTGTATCGCGTGCCAGCGGTTTTCCTCTTCGGTCGATTTTCGGCTATTTAAGGACACGAGGCAGTGGGGAGCCGGCTGGTCTTGGTCGGTTGGTTGGCGCTTCGGTGCGCAGTCTGGTTGTCGGCCGTGGCTCTTTGTCACGTGGGCAGTGGGGCTACGGACGGAGACGTGCGTGAGGTCGGCGAGTGTGTTCTGCGTCTGGTGAGAGGGCGATGGTCTCGTGTGTGCTGCTAAACGACGCGAATATGTGAAAGTGGCAACCGGATACGCTACAGAATCAAAAAGTGGCAATTATTCAAGTCTTTAAGGCCCTGCTATATATACACTACTGGCCATTAAAATTGCTACACCAAGAAGAAATGCAGATGATAAATGGGTATTCATTGGACAAATATATTATACTAGAACTGTCACGTGATTACATTTTCACGCAATTTGGGTGCATAGATCCTGAGAAATCAATACCTCTGGCCGTAATAACGGCCTTGATACGCCTGGGCATTGAGTCAAACAGAGCGTGGATGGCGTGTACAGGTACAGCTGCCCATGCAGCTTCAACACGGTACCACAGTCCATCAAGAGTAGTGTCTGGCGTATTGTGACGAGCCAGTTGCTCGGCCACCATTGACCAGACGTTTACAATTGGTGAGAGATCTGGAGAATGAGCTGGCCAGGGCAGCAGTCGAACATTTTCTGCATCCAGAAAGGCCCGTACAGGACCTGCAACATGCGGTCGTGCATTATCCTGCGGAAATGTAGGGTTTCGTAGGGATCGAATGAAGGGTAGAGCCACGGGTCGTAACACATCTGAAATGTAACGTCCACTGTTCAAAGTGTCGTCAATGCGAACAAGAGATGACCGAGACGTGTAACCAATGGCACCCCATACCATCACGCAGGCTGATACGCCAGTATGGCTATGACGAATACACGCTTCCAATGTGCGTTCACCGCGATGTCGCCAAACAAGGATGCGACCATCATGATGCTGTAAACAGAACCTCGATTCATTCGAAAAAATGACGTTTTGCCATTCGTGCACCCAGGTTCGTCGTTGAGCTGACCATCGCAGGCGCTCCTGTCTGTGATGCAGCGTCAAGGGTAACCGCAGTCATGTCTCCGAGCTGATAGTCCATGCTGCTGCAAACGTCGTCGAAATGTTCGTGCAGATGGTTGTTGTACTGCAAATGTCTCCATCTGTTGACTCAGGGATCGAGACGTGGCTGCACGATCCGTTACAGCCATGCGAATAAGATGTCTGTCATCTCGACTGCTAGTGATACGAGGCCGTTGGGATCCAGCACGGCGTTCCGTATTACCCTCCCGAACCCACCGATTCCATATTCTGGTAACAGTCACTGGTTCTCGATGTCGCGAAGCGATAAACCGCAATCGCGATAGGCTACAATCCGACCTTTATCAAAGTCGGAAACGTGATGGTACGCATTTCTCCTCCTTACACGAGGCATCACAACAACGTTTCACCAGGCAACGCCGGTCAACTGCTGTTTGTGTATGAGAAATCGGTTGGAAACTTTCCTGATGTCAGCACATTGTAGGTGCCGCCACCGGCGCCAACCTTGTGTGAATGCTCTGAAAAGCTAATCATTTGCATTTCACAGCATCTTCTTCCTGTCGGTTAAATGTCGAGTCTGTAGCACGTCATCTTCGTGTGTAGCAGTTTTAATGGCCAGTAATGTATAATGAATTTCGTGGTGTTTGCAGTTAACGGCTCTCCCAGTGTTTGGACGCCCATTTTATCTGTTTCGTACTGACCACTGGTGCACAACTTATTGGACATTAATTACCCCTGTCAATGAGGTTTGCCTGTGTCGGTGCGCTCCGAAATAACCACAGGTCGATTTTCTGGCACCTCTTTCTGCCTTTTGCCATTAAATGTAATCCTCATATAATGGCACTGCTTGGTAAAATTAAGAGATTTATGACATTGTTTTTCTTCTTGTGTGTAATTATTATTTAGGATTGTAAGACAGAGTATGTGTTCTGGTTTTTACACATTCTGCAGTTTCCTCATGGTGAATTTTTATGTATCGTGGTTCCTGTACAAAGCGTAGCGGTCGTGCGGTTCCAGACTGAAGCGCCTAGAACCGCTCGGCCACCCCGGCCGGCCATAGGAACAAATATTCTATTAGAATTTAAGAGCACTGCAGTCGAGAACTTTTGTCAGTATTGTGTTTGAGGCCCTATCTGTTAGGTTATTACTCCACCACATACAAATAATCAGCACGTGAAGTAAAAGTAAGTAGAAAATTATCGAAATGCGTTACAAGTTAGAAACATTTTGAAATAGAAGCTGTTGGAAACTGACACAAATTTTCATTTCGAAGAAACAAAGGTTTTTTGAGATTAAAAAAACTGTTTGTTTTGTAAAAATCACATATTTCATGTTAAAAGACCTTTCATTTCAACGTCAGCATGGTGCACGAACGACGAAGTGTGGTTTAACTGTCCACACGTTATATAACTAATTCTAAAAATATGTAAAATTTTACTTGTCATCGAATTCTGTGACCGAAGAATTAACAATATCTTCAAAATAACCTTAATATATTTACAGCAGTTAAAATCCTAAGAACTAATTTTTTTTACAAATGCTGCACAAAATATCACCTTAAATCTCACAACAAAAACAGTAGTTGCATATGGCGATCTCTACTGCATATTCCTTCATGTGGTTGTAAAATCAGTCACAAGATTGAAACATAGACCGAGATGCATCATGTATTCGTAGATATACTATTTTCAAGCCACAATACACTTCCCTACTTATGAAGAACGTTAACTGCATCAGAAACGAGCACGGCTGGTTATTTGTCCCACTTATTCGATCGTTGATTCCATAAACAATCGAAGCAAATTTCAGGTACGACATTGTACAGGGAACAATGAGGGGGAGTGTCAGAAAGATATAAAAGTAGATGTTGACGTCTACGTGTAAACTTCGAAACTCGCGCGTAGTGCACGTGTCTGCCGCCGATCAAAGTCTCTGGCGCATTTGCATCTGTGGCCGCATGCGCAGTCGCGCGGTTCACAAGTATAAAGAGACGAAGTGCACACTGGAGCGGCAGCCTTGCGACTCACTCTGAAGATGGCTGATCGTTACACAGCCGAAATATTTGAAGAAGAAGGAGAATTCTTGCGGCTGCACACCCGAAAGTAAACAGAACTCTCTTTGGGTTTTCTGTCAGATTCCGAGACAGAGTTTAATTGTGGAATTTATTAAAAGCATCTCGCATGAAGCACGCGCTGTATTTCGAACTTCTGCAAAAATTTTCCAATCTTGGGGATTTTGCGTTATTTTAAATTTGGCGTGCTTTTTCTCGTTGCTTCTGCAACAGCGATCAATACACAAACATAAAAAAATTTTGCATCACCCAGGTTCCCAGAACTCCTGATGATAGATGTTGACTGTACATACTGTATCAGAGACACAGTCCCTTTGACTGTTCATAGATGTCGCTAAAGCCGCCCAAAGGTGTAAACAACCATGCATAAGTAGCGCTTATTAGACGGAGGGCGTCCGACAGCCGATCAGTTCCAGTCATTCCAATACGTCTCGTATTGTCTATAGTTTAACCATGCCAAGACGGTCAATACTGCGGTTCGATCGCGTCCGCATTGTTACTTTGTGCCAGGAAGGGCTCTCAACAAGGGAAGTGTCCAGGCGTCTCGAAGTGAACCAACGTGGTGTTGTTCGGACATGGAGGAGGTACAGAGACAGAGGAATTGTCGATGACATGCCTCGCTCAGGCCGCCCAAGGGCTACTATTGTAGGAGATGACCACTGCCTACGGAGGAACACTGACAGCAACGCAACCATATTGAATAATGCTTTTCGTGCAGCCACAGGACGTCGTGTTACGGCTCAAACTGTGTGCAGTAGGCTGCATGATGCGCAACTTCACTCCCGACTTCCATGGCGAGGTCAGTCTTTGCAAACACGACACCATGCAGCGCGGTACGAGTCCAACAACATGCCGAATGGACCGCTCAGGATTGGCGTCACGTTCTCTTTACCGATAAGTGAATTCCTTCAACCAGACAACCGTCGGAGACGTGTCTGGAGGCAACCCGGTCAGGCTGAACGCCTTAGACACACTGTCCAGCGAGTACAGCAAGGTGGAGTTTCCCTGATGTTTTGGGATGGCATTACGTGGGGCCGACTTATGTCATGGAAGGCGCCGTGAAGGCTGTACGATACAAGAATGCCATCCTCTAACCAATAGCGCAACCATTTTGGTAGCATATTGGTGAGGCATTCGTCTTCATGGACGACAATTCGCACCCCCGTCCCGCACATCTTGTGAATGACTTCCTCCAGGATAACGACGTCGCTCGACTAAAGTGGCCAGTATGTCCTTCAGACATGAACCCTATCGAACGTGCCTGGGATAGATTGAAAAGGGCTGTTTGCAGACGACGTGATCCACCAACCACTCTGAGGGATCTACGCCGAATCGCCGTTGAGGAGTGGGACAATTTGGAACAACAGTGTCTTGATGAACTTGTGGGTAGTATGCCACTACGAATACGGGCATGTTCACTATGTGATCAAAAGTATTCGGACACCTAGATGAAAATGACTTACAATTTCGTGGCGCCCTCCATCGGTAATGCTAGAATTCAATAAAGTGTTTGCCCAACCTTAGGCTTGATGACAGCTTCCATTCTCGCAGGCATACATTCAGTCAGGTGCTGGAAGTTTTCTTGGGGAATGGCAGAGCATTCTTCACGGAGTGCTGCACTGAGCAGGGGTATCGATGTCGGTCTTTGAGGCCTCGCGCGAAGTCGGCGTTCCTAAACATCCTAAGGGTGTTCTATAGGATTGAGGTCAGACTCTGTGCAGGCCAGTCCATTACAGGGATGTTATTGACGTGTAACCACTCCGCCACAGGTTGTGCATTATGAACAGGTGTTCGATCGTGTTAAAAGACGCAATAGCCATCTCCGAATTGCTCCTCAACAGTGGGAAGCAAGAATGTGCTTAAAACATCAGTGTAGAGCTGTGCTGTAATAGCGGCACGCAAAAAAAAAGAAAAAAAAAACAACCAAGGGTTGCAAGCCCCCTCCAGGTAAACACGACCACACCATAACACCTCCGCCTCCGAATTTTACTGTAGGCACTACATACGCTAGCAGATGACGTTCAATGGGCATTCACCATACCCACACCCTGCCATCGGATCGCCATATTATGTACCGTGGTTCTTCACTCCACTCAACGTTATTCCACTGTTCAATCATCCAATGTTTACTCTCCTTACACGAAGCGAGGCGGCGTTTGACATTTACCGGCGTGATGTGTGGCTTATGAGCAGCATCTCGACCGTGAAATCCAGGTTTTCTCCCCTCAGGCCTAACTGTCATAGTACTTGCAGTGGATCCGGATGTAGTTTGGAATTCCTGGGTGATGGTCTGGATAAATGTCTGCCTATTACACCTTACGACCCTCTTCAGCTGTCGGTGGTCTCTGTCAGTCAACAGACAAGGTCGGCCTGTACGCTTTTGTGCTGTACGTGTCCCTTAACGTTTCCACTTCACTATCACATCGGAAACAGGGATGTAGGGATGTTCAGGAGTGTGGAAATCTCACGTTCAGACGTATGACGCAAGTGACACCCAATGACCTGACCACGTTCAATGTCCGTGAGTTCCACGGAGCGCCCCATTCCGCTCTCTCACGATGTCTAATGACTACTGAGGTCGCTGATATGGAGTACCTGGTAGTACATAAAAAAGTATGTTTTTGGGGGTGTCCGGATACTTTTGATCACATAGTGCATCAATGCAACAGGAGGTGCTACAGGGGAGGGCTCTCAAGTGTTAACAGCAATCTGGACCATTACCTCTGAAGGTCTCGCTGTATGGTGGAACAACATGCAATGTGTGGTTTTCATGAGCAATAAAAATGGCGGAAATTATGTTTATGTTGATCTCTATTTCAATTTTCTGCACAGGTTCCGGAACTCTCGGAACCGAGGTGTAGCAATTTTTTTTTGAAGTGTGTAAAATGTAATCTGCTTATAACATGGAACAATAAACCCAGGGGATTATAAAAAATTACGGATCCAGGACCAAGTTTCGTGGCAGCTGTTTCTGTACGTTTTGACAAGAATTAAATAATCTTGTAATGTGTCCTTGATAAATGCCATTGTAAAAATATTAGTGTAGTTGCTCTGGATAACAGCAACGAATAAACAGTCGATCGATTAGATTCCCAGAATGGTCAATAGCCAACACGTCGAGTAATCCGGCCCTCCAGTTCAGTTTGTGGTGTGTTAACTGATGTCTAGCGCCAGCTGGTCGCCACAATTACAAGTGTGACTTGCGTAGTGTCGAGTTCACGCTTGGTGCTTTTTTGCTATAATTTGGTGATTGGTAACTTTTGGCGGGGACGTAGCGAAAAGCTAAATTAGTTTGTTCTTCGCTGTGCACCATGTTTGATCAACATTAGTTAAACCAAAAGTTATCTTTTTAAAGTGACAGTCTGGGGTTTTACTTATTGAAAAGAGCGACACCAGGACTAGTGCCGTTTTCGATCCTGCAGTCGCGTATTTTTGTCGCACATTATGAGTAACTGCTGTTTTGTCTATCCGATTTTCACTTCACTGAGGACATTTTTCAGTTTCGTGTCATGTTTACGTCACTTTCGACCTTAAATTAAATTATATAATAGAAGTTTGTTTTGGTTAATTCTCCTCCTCCAATTTGAATTCAACAGAACCCACAACAGAAACAACGAAATTATATTCGGAACAAAAATCATACATGATAAATATGTAATGAAAACGTAATATTTTTGAAACCATTTTCATATAAGAGATTAATTTAGTCTAAATTATACTTATGGCTGAAGATTTCTTTCAGTTTACATCATCACATGATGTGTGAAACTTTTGATAAACCTTAAATTTTCAATTTTAATTTTGTCAATGTAATGCAATAATCAAGTTCAGTACAGGTAACTGTTGTTGCGTATTTACGAAACGTGGCGGTGACCACGCAAGGGTCAGTTAAATTTGAGTCATTGTACGAAACAGAGTTAGGCTGCGTACAGTATGTCATGTTAAAGTCATTATAATTTATTAGGTTTGATTAATAAATTGAGAGTGAAGTCTTGCAACATCGGTTTAGTAAGCAGAGCAGGTAAGAGTGTTGTACCTAGAGGATAGTGTCCTAGGATCACACGACGCTGTTTGGTCAGAACTTCAGTCTCGTAAGTGGTTTTAGAATTATACGAAGGAATGCGCACTAAAGACTGCAACAAGCTGTTTTTGTTATTTTAAACAGTTTTGTTGTTAGATATGAGGCTGCTTTTCGCACAGCATTTGTAAATATTTGGCGTTTTACACAATGAAGTACTGTGTAATATATTAAAAGACATTTGGAATATGTCGTTGATTTTTCAGGTACAGAGTTTTATGCTGAGTAAAATGCTATATATTTTTAGAACTATTTATATAACGTGTGGTTTAGTTCTACTTCCTTGGTCCTTCACTATCTTGAACGTTAAAACAAAAGATCTTTTACCGTTGAACATGTGATACTTGGAAATGAAATAAGTTTTTTAATGCCCCAACAATTTTAGGTATTATAAAAATGGCATTTGTTTCAATTAGCTTGGATTTCAAAAGTTATTTGACTTGCGACTGGTTTTTGATAATACTTATGCTTAATTTGATTTCTCATACTGATTAGTGTAGAGTAATACTGTAACAGAGAAACTACAAAATACATTGTTTACAAGATTTTCTTGTTCAGCGCTTTTAAATTTGAGTACCTTGGAACATGTTACCTTGGAGCACATTTCATTCGGGAGCACCATCATTTTATGAAGTAATTTCCGTAATTTTAGAAAAAGACTGCAGCTGGTAAAATCCGAATTCCGTAATTTTAAAATGGAATGAGAAAATGTTTTGAACTTCTCTTACAGGACAGGCTAGAAGCGAAAATCTGCGAACTGCGCTAAAGTAAAACGCTTCCTCTAATATCTTCATGTTCCTATCCCCATTATGAACACAGTTATAGAAGTTTACATTTGCAACGACGCATGATCATCAATATTCACCCCTACAAAATTGGAGGAAATCTACGATAAGTGCCTTTACTGCAAACCACTTATAACATTTTGAGAAACGCTTGATGACTCAACTAAAACTAAAACACGATAAGTGCCTTTACTGCAAACCACTTATAACATTTTGAAAAACGCTTGATGACTCAACTAAAACTAAAACATAAAATTTGCTATACTTCGTAAATTTTAACATTGTAGGCCTCCCTCATGGAAGGTTGTACATCACAGTCTCGTAATTTTTCAGGAAGTGAAAATAATATTAATTTTCCATTGGTACTATTTATTTATACTTGTGATTACGTATCATACTGTGGAATAACGTTATATATTGAAAAAAATATTAACTGATCGTTACAAAGGCAAAAATAAAGGAAAGTATTAACAGAATGTGTCATTTGTCTTACTGATATAATACACTGGGTGCCTGCCGTGGCACAAATTTTAATTCATTCCTTCTGCTTCCATCATTATCGTAGACAATCAATTTGTTTAGTTAACTTCCAGACTAAAATAAAATAAAAAATATCAGTACACGAGGGTTGAATGAAAAGTAATGCTTCAACCTTCGTTAATTGGGTTTGGATGGGAATATTTTAATAAGTCAAACGCAGAAATAATCTTTTGAATATGATCTTTAGTTATCAATATTCACTTTTCCACATAATCACCAGCTAATTGGCTACATTTCTGCCAACGATGAACAAGTTTTCTGAAGCCGTCACGGAAGAAGTTAACACTCTTTTTCCGCAACCACAGTCTCACAGTTCTCTCAACGTCTTCATAAGAAGCATAATGATGTCCTAGAAGATTGTCTTTCATTATCGGGAACAGATGGAAGTCAGACGGTGCTAAATCTGGACTGTACGGAGGACGCCGTACGGTGTTGAGATTCAGTCTCTGAAGTTTTGCTGTGGTGGCACGTGAAGTGTGTGGTTTGACATTGTCATGATGCAGGAAAACATTTCCCATCTCCTGTCGGACCCCTGTTAGCCATCGTTTCAGAGTTCGCAGCGTTGTGATGTAACACTCTGAATTTATGGTTGTTTCACGATCAAGGAAATCAACATGGATGACACCATGTGCGTCCCAGAACACTGTGGCTATGATTTTTCCAGCCGAGGGCTGGGTCTTGAATTTCTTTCTCTGGAGCTAGTCTTTGTGTCGACATTCCATAGACTGACGTTTCGTTTCAGGGTCGTAATGGTGTACCCACGTTTCATCTCCTTGCACAACTGAATGGAAAAAAGCGTCACCTTTATTCTCGTAACGCGAGAGGAGTTCCTGGCAAATTTAAGTCTGTGGGCTTTCGATTCAGGAGTGCGTGCAGTTTCTCTCTGAGTGATAAGACGATCGTCCTGAATCAATCTGTCAAAATTTTGCTTGTGGAACTCGGTGGTTGCTGTCACAGGACGTACAACTCTTTGTTTGTCAGCAGGTCAGATGTTCCCTCCTCAACATCTTTAAACTTACTCGCCCAATGACGCACAGTACTCATATCAACACAATCACCATAAACTGCTGTCATTCTCTGATGACTCTCCTTTGGGGACTGCACGTTGCTTAAATTGACCGACCGTCTGCGCAGGCTTCCATACTTTACACTGTAACAACACAACCGTTCAGTGCTATGGCTCGCCGCCAACTGGAGCTGTAGGGAAAAGGCTAAGGAACAAGCCAGTACCTGCCGTATACCAATGCTGCGAACTGTTGAAAAGTTACGACGGTGGAGGTATTACTTTTCAGTCAACCCTCATAAGTCAAGAAGCAATAAAGAAAAATTAAAAACAAGAAAAGTATATTGAACGGTTCACTCAGCAGGCAAGTTACATAAAATTCACTATATTGTACGTCAAGGTATTTACACATATCCCACAAGTCCCTCATTTTCCCGATTTTTGACACCTCATTAGTCTTCCTAGCGTCTTCTCAAAATGTCCTAAATTTCGTCCGACATTTAAAGGGTGCCTTTATGACTGTTGAATAACACACTACTGTAACCTTTTATGAGAAAAATGGGTATGCATTTAAGAGATGATCTTTTTGTCACTTTAGTTACATTGGTGGGACCAGCTGTTTGTGCAACATTGCAATTTACCCTTAAATTGCTAATTACTGGACAAAAGATTTTGACCAAATCTGAAATTAATTTTCTTATTACCTTGATTAATTTTAAACCATTAAACTGTTGTTGCAAAATTAGACCACATGCTTATAAATTTGATTCGCCATTCGTCTATTTTCCACTCTTCGTTTCGCCTCGAAAATTCGGACGAAAACCCGTTGGGTAAGGTATAGGGAGTCATGTTTTCGTTACACTCAAAGATTTTACGGAGAAAAGGACCCTAGATAATAGTAAGTGGACCCACAAATTGTTAAAACTTGAACAACTTGTGAGTGAAAAAGTACTTTCGAAAGTGAGAACATAAGACCAAGGACAAAAACAGTAGTAAGTTCAGAAATATTTGATCAGGTGTTTATAACACACTTACTGTATAGTAAGACGCGAAATGTGTGTTACAGGCCAACGAGAACACTTCCAAAATGAAAGAAGCGACACGTGTAAGACAATGAAGAAAACAACATTTAGAATGAGATTTTCACTCTGCAGCGGAGTGTGCGCTGATATGAAACTTCCTGGCAGATTAAAACTGTGTGCCCGACCGAGACTCGAACTCGGGACCTTTGCCTTTCACGGGCAAGTGCTCTACCATCTGAGCTACCGAAGCACGACCCACGCCCGGTCTCACAGCTTTACTTTTGCCAGTAAAGCTGTGAGACCGGGCGTGAGTCGTGCTTCGGTAGCTCAGATGGTAGAGCACTTGCCCGTGAAAGGCAAAGGTCCCGAGTTCGAGTCTCGGTCGGGCACACAGTTTTAATCTGCCAGGAAGTTTCATATCAGCGCACACTCCGCTGCAGAGTGAAAATCTCATTCTGGAAAGATCCCCCAGGCTGTGGCTAAGCCATGTCTCCGCAATATCCTTTCTTTCAGGAGTGCTAGTTCTGCAAGGTTCGCAGGAGAGCTTCTGTAAAGTTTGGAAGGTAGGAGACGAGATACTGGCAGAAGTAAAGCTGTGACACCGGACGTGAGTCGTGCTTCCGTAGTTCACATTGTAGAGCACTTGCCCGCGAAAGGCAAAGGTCCCGAGTTCGAGTCTCGGTCGGGCAAACAGTTTTAATCTGCCAGGAAGTTTCAAACAATCTTTAATTTAATTGCATAGGCAGACCTTAGGAAGTTAGTGGCTAGAGAACGAGGGAAGATGGTTAAAATGATGAATTAATCCTCATCGGGTTTACTGCGTGAACCTCTTCGGGTTTGGGCCCATATTTTATATAAAATTAGTAAACGGCTTCACTTTATTTCCCTCTAATGATTAGACAAAAGTATACGACTAACACGGTTATTAGGTTCTATAGTTATGATCAAGTAGCCAGTATAAACAGACAATACAGGAGAATTCGCATGAGATCGAAATTAGATTCGCATCCGTACGTCAGAATATGCTCTGAAACTAGCAAATACAATTGTCCGAGTTACATTTCAACTGTGGCCGAACCATTGGTTTATTATTTTACAGTATTCGAAAGTACGCAAACCAGAATAATTTTAGGCATGTTGACTCTGGCTGCGAAAGCCTGCGACCTAAAGAACAGAAAATGTTTACGTGAGTCTGTGAATACTGATTGCTAGACCAAATAAGGAGACTGGACGCATATTTTGCTGTAATAAACTGCGTGACAGCATCCAACTGTTAATTTTGTTCCAGTTCCTGCCACCACCAGTCAATTGGTGCCGCATTCGACTCACATTTGTGCGAACGACTCGCACTGCTCTAACAATCTCGGAAGCGCTTATTCGCATGCCATGTTCAAAAATGGTTCAAATGGCTCTGAGCACTATGCGACTTAACTTCTGAGGTCATCAGTCCCCTAGAACTTAGAAGTACTTAAACCTAACTAACTTAAGGACATCACACACATCCATGCCCGAGGCAGGATTCGAACCTGCGACCGTAGCGGTCACGCGGTTCCAGACTGAAGCGCCTTTAACCGCACGGCCACACCGTCCGGCCCATGCCATGTGTAGCTCAAACAAACAATAGGAAATACAAGCATTGACAGTTTCGAAATATGATTTGCCTGGGTGTTGATGTCTCGTACGTTACTTATTTATGTCCTGTCAGCGAGAGTGTGAATGTTACCCGTCTTTTTTTTTCCTTCTTTCACTTGATTCGTTTCCCGTGCTGCAGGATCTGCAACAGGGCTGAAACTTGCTCTCGACCCGACGCCTCTCGCTGGTCGCAACCACTGCAGGAGGTCACACGACGCAGGCGGCAACCGGTGCGTGAGCAGCCGTCGTCGCTGCCGAGAGGGCACGTAAAGTTTCCGCGCCGGCCGGCACGTGTAGCAGAAATGCGTACGCTGGCACCGCATACAGGGCCAGCCGTCCGTTACGTAAACACAAGGCCGGCCTGGGCGAGGGCAGCCTGTCTCGCGTGTTGCGGCAATACCTCGCAGCCTTAAGGGGCTAACGGCGCCACAGGACCGGGCGCCCGAATTTTTGCCAAATTTCTTATCTGACTGTTTAATTTCCGCATGCATTATTTCTTCCAGTACTTCGTATCCATACATTTTCATTTAGAAACAATCTGACCAAAATGTGCCTATCATTTTAATGAAACGGGTAATTTCTTTCAAATTAAGCTTCATCAGGTCAGAGAAAACACGTTTAACAGGATGCAGCCATTTATAGAGAGCGAAAGCGGTTTACGAGAATGCAGTTAACCTGGGGAATATCACTGGTTAGCCGGCCAGTGTGGCCGAGTGGTTCTAGGCGCTTCAGTCTGGAACCGCGCGACCGCTACGGTCGCAGGTTCGAATCCTGCCTCGGGCATGGATGTGTGTGATGTCCTTAAGTTAGTTAGGTTTAAGTACTTCTAAGTTCTAGGGGACTGATGACCTCACATGTTAAGTCCCATAGTGCTCAGAGCCATTTGAAGCATTTGAATATCACTGGTGAAATCGCCTCAGGTTATTAGCCGAGTTCGGCGTGGTCGTAAAGCAAGATATTTCCGCTTGTTATCTTTCCCTGAAGGTGATGAATAGGAAACTTATTGAAAGGTCACGCTACTACTCGGGTGATAACTCTAGACGTTGTCAACAATTAAGCTTTTGAATCTATTTTGACTATTTTTCGACCGTGAATGTCTCAAGAAATATGTATTTTTTTTTCTTTTAAATTACCGCTACTAGTCACAAACTTTGTCAACTATAGTATTCAAAAATGTTCAGATGTGTGTGAAATCTTATGGGACTTAACTGCTAAGGTTATCAGTCCCTAAGCTTACACACTACTTAACCTAAATTATGCTAAGGACAAACTGTATGGGTACAGAGACCTTTTCAAGTCTCAAAGATCAATGGACTGATGATGATGATGATAATGATGATGATGTTTCGTTTGTGGGGCGCTCAAGTGCGCGGTTATCAGCGCCCATACAAATTCCCAACTTTTGCTACTTTCATGAATGATGGTGAAATGATGAGGACAACACAAAGATCCAGTCATCTCGAGGCAGGTGAAAATCCCTGACCCCGCCAGGAATCGAACCCGGGAATGGATTGAGCAGTGAGGCTTGCTAGAGTAGTCTGTGATCTTGTGCAAAGCCACTGTGCCAGGATGGTGTACTGATTAGCACATCTGCATATCTGCCTAGTGGGCAGATCTGGGTTCGAATCCTGGCCTCGGTACAAATTTTTAATCGTTCAGTCTGCATGTATACATCGTAGATGTTTGAGGCCTGAAAAGGTCTCTGGCGTCAAATAGTTTCATTTGATTAAACCACTTGTACCAGGGTCTTGGGCAGCGTGCTCCGTTTTGTGTTATGCTCAGGTGCTATTCAAATACAGTTGCAGAGCCTCTGGAATGCTGTTAGAGTTTAGGGAGAATGCCAAGTGGGCCGAGGCTGAATGGGAGTTTGTATTGAGGAGGTAGACATGCAGTGTGTAATCCATGGAGTTGTCCGAAACCACTGAGCCAGGGTGATGTAGTGGTTGGCACATGTGCCTAGCGAGCAGGAGCATCAGGTTCGAATCCAGGCCTCGGTACAAATTTTCATTCGTCGCATCAGTCTATCAACATCAGTAACTTTTATAAAATTACAAGAACATAATTTATGAACATTTCTTAATCTCTCAATCGCATTCCGTTTATATATTACAGCTTTTTGAAACTACATACGAGAATTTAATTTCTCAAAAGAAAAACTCTTAAGCACGTATCAGTGGCAGGGATGAATCCATTAATAACTCTGAAGTCTAATGCAAATGAACTCGTCCAGATTAGTAATTAAATTAAGACACAAGACAGTTTGGTGGCAGTAAGCCTATATATATATATATATATATATATATATATATATATATATATATATATATATATATATATATATATATATCAGCATTGGTGCCAATACAGTTTAAAAACAAACGTCATCTGCATAATAATGGGTAACAACTTTTTTAATTTTTGCTAAACTGTAATAAAGAAGACTGTGGAAGGCGATTTTAAAAGTCGCTCGCATCACTCTGTGGAAAGTATCAGTATCAGTAATTCCTACCACACTAGATCCCGATTTGATGTTTATGTTATTTTTCAATGCCATTAGTGGGGGAAGATATTTTTGCTGAGCAAACGTCTCGTCCACCATCCTACAAAGGCAAAATATAAAGCATCTGCAATTAATTTTTATAGGAAGAGTACGTAATTTCTATTGGTATCATTTTTCGACATAGTCACCTTGCTCTTCAATGCACTTAGTCCACCGTTGCACAATATTTTTGATACACTTTGGAAAAAAAGAAAAAAAAGGTTTTCGGTTGCGCAGCAAGCCCTGTGTTCCCAGAGTTGATCGGAACTTAATCGATAGCCTCTTAAAGGATTTTTAAGTGGACCAAATAGATAGTAATTCGACGGGGAGAAATCGGGACCAGGTGCGGCATGCTCCAACACCTCGAAGCGGTTTTCAGGCGGTTAAGCTAGTGCGTTTCTCCGAGTTATACTGGAACCCATCTGGCACAGACTTGGTGAAAGTTGTGGTTTTTATGCATGATTTCATATGCAGAACCATGACTGATATGTCTATGGTTAGCGACATCATTAACAGTCACTCGTCTGTTTTTCTGCATCCAGGCACAGATTTCTTCAGTATTGGCATCCGTTGTGGCTGTAGGTAGACGTCCCGTCCTTTCCTCGTACTTCACGCTCGTTTGACTACTTTTGATCTGTTCAATCCACTGATAAACACTTTACTGTGATAAAACATTGTCCCGTATTGTATTGAAAGTCTTCTAAGAATTGCCACTCCTTGTACACCTTCAGGACACAAAAAATGGACTACGGAACGCCATTCTTCTATGGTGCAAACAACGCAACAACGCAAAGCGGACTGCAACCTACCACTGGCGAAGGCAACGGTGACATTTAGTAGGTGGTGAGCGCACGAAGTCGTTGAGCCAACCTAAGGACAATTACAGCAAAATTGCATAATCTTACAGACCTTACCAACTTATTTTCCCAGGTGAAGGCCATACCACTTTTTTCTCTTTCACTTATTTCTTTACGGCGGAGCGCCACAATGCTTTATTCTCTTTAGATCAAATCTTTATGGTTGAAGGCAGTTCTAATAATCGATTATTTTCTCCAGTCCTTTACGTCTTAGATCAGGAGAGTGAATAGTAGCATTTTTCGTTCTCTTCTTTTCAATGATAAATTGTAAAAGCTCAAATAAGTCGCGTATATAAGTTGCATACATGGAAACTGAATCGTGTATAACAAAAACTTAGATTTTTGCACTAAAGAAATATAGCATTTCATTTTTACAGTAACTGGTCACGTACAATGTTTACAAAATATATTTTACATATTTCTATCTCAGAAATTTTCGAGACTGCCGTCTGTGTCACGTATGCTGTGCAGCGAGCTACGTTAATTTAAGTATTAACTATATTTTTCTTACTTGTCACTTCTTCTTCCGTGTGTTTTTGCTTTTAGGAATCTTTAATTGTCGAGTGCTAGTAATTGTGTTCCATAGATTTCGTGTTTGTTTTGAATACAGTCAGAGAGAGTCCCTTTAGTCAGCCACAGTGCCAGTAGTGCTAGTGTTTGTTTTGAATACAGTCCAGAGACAGGTAGTGCTATTTTCATTGTTTTCTACAAGAAGTATCTAGTAATCACAGTTTAGTCAACTATCAGCCGCCTTTAGTGAATTAGCAGTCTAGTTAAAAGTTGATTAACTCTCTACAGTAAATTGATTTCTTAGGATGGATAGGATGTGTGACTGCTGTGTACGCACGCAGGAGGAGCTGGCCACTGTTCGCGAACAGCTGAACGTGTTGATGGCCGCGGTCAGCCGTCTTCAGGCTGCTGCCTCGGAGTGTAGCGGCAGTGGAGAGTCTGGTGTGTCGCATGGTACACCCCAAGTGTTACATGCTTCACCCACTGTCCCTGCTGTCGAGACATCTTCGCGGGTACCGGGCGCGGTTGGGCCACCCTCTCCCCAAGGGGAGTGGCGGGTTCAGCGGCGTTCGTGGCGCACGAGGCGGAGGGTCAATGTGGAGGCCGGCCGTGTGGCATAGCCCGCCCTGCCTGTGAGTGGACATGTGGCCGCTCCTTCAGCAAGGTCCGAGCAGGCACACGGGGGGGAGGGGTTTATTAGTGATTGGAGATCCAAAGTTAGGCGGGTGATGGAGCCCCTTAGGGAAACAGCAGAAAGGTCGGGGAAGAAGGCCGGTGTTCACTGCTTGCTGGGGGGTCTCATCCGAGATGTGGAGGAGGCCCTGCCGGCGGCGATAGAGAGCACTGGGTGCACCCGACTGCAAATTGTTGCTCATGTCGGCACCAGTGACTCCTGCCGTCTAGGGTTCAGAGGTCATCCTCAGTTCATACGGGAGGTTGGCGGAGTTGCTGAAGGCGGAAAGCCTCGCTCGCGGGGTGGAATCTGAGCTAACTATTTGTAGTATCGTTCCCAGAACCGGTCGCGGTCCTCTGATTTGGAGCCGAGTGGAAGGCTTAAACCAGAGGCTCAGACGATTCTGCGGAGATCTAAGGTGCAAATTTCTCGACCTCCGCTATCGGGTGGAGAAATGTAGGGTTCCCCTGAATAGGTCAGGCGTGCACTACACGCAGGAAGCGGCTACAACGGCAGCGGAGTACGTGTGGAGTGCACATGTGGGTTTTTGGGTTAGAGAATTCCCTCCCTAGGCCCGACAAGACGCCTCCTGAAACGCGGCAAGGTAGGAGTAGCAAAATGCAACAGGGAATAACAATATTAATGTGCTAATAGTAAACAGCAGGAGCGCCTTTAGAAAGATCCCAGAACTGCTCTCATTAATAAACGGTCACAATGCCCACATAGTGCTAGGGACAGAAAGTTGGCTGAAACCAGATGTAAACAGTAATGAAATTCTAAACTCAGATTGGAATGTATACGGCAGAGACAGGCTGGAAGTGAAGGGGGAGGCGTGTTTATTGCGATAAGAAGTGCAATTGTATCGAAGGGAATTGACGGAGATCCGAAATGTGAAATAATTTGGGTGAAGGTTACGGTTAAACCAGGCTCAGACATGATAATTGGATGTCTCTATAGGCCCCTGGCTCAGCAGCTGTTGTGGCTGAGCACCTGAAGTATAATTTGGAGAATTGCCCGAGTCTGTTGGAATGCACAATGGACACGAATGGGTGTAGATGTTCAGACAGGATGCTTATGTACGTGTCACCTGTCAGAGTCGTATCTAGACGTGCCAGGGGTCCCATATCACTCCAACTGCACAGTACCCCACACCATTACAGAGCATCCACCACCTTGAACAGTCTCCATTACATGATATCATGGGGTTGTCGCCACATCTGTACACGCCCATCCGCTCGATATAATTTGAAACGAGACTTGTCCGATCAGGCAACATGTTTCCGGTCACCAACAGTCGAATGTCGGCACTGACGGGCCCAGGCGAGGCGTAAGGCTTCGTGTCGTGCAGTCATCAAGGGTACACTAGTGGGTCTTCAGCCCCAAAACCCATATCGATGATGCTTCGTTGAATGATTCACACGCTGACACATGTTGATGGCCTAGCATGGAAATCTGCAGCAATTTGCGGAAGAACTACACTTGCGTCACGCTGAACGATTCTCTTCAATCGTCATTGGTCCCGTACTTGCAGGATCTTCTTCCAGCCGCAGCGATGTCAGAGATTCGATGTTTTACCGGATTCCTGATATTGTCGATGTGTTGTGATTTTCAGTCTAGAGACTGATTTGATGCAGCTCTCCGTGCTGCACTGTCCTGTGCACTCCTCTCCATCTCGGAGTACCTACTGCAAACTACATCCTTCTGAATCTGTTTAATGTATTCATCTCTTGGTCTCCCTCTACGATTTTTACCCTCCACGCTTCCCTCCAATACTAAATTCGTGATCCCTTGATGCCTCCGAACGTGTCCTACCAACCGATCACTTCTTTTAGTCAGGTTGTGCCACAAATTTCTCTTCTCCCCAATTCTATTCAGTACGTCTTCATTAGTTACGTGATCTACCCATCTAACCGTCAGCATTCTTCTGTAGTACCACAATTCGAAAGCTTCTGTTCTCTTCCTGTCCAAAACTATTTATCACCCATGTTTCACTTCCATACATGGCTGGAATCTATACAAATACTTTCAGAAAAGACTTGCTGACTCGTAAATCTACACCTAATGTTAACAAATTTCTCCTCTTCAGAAACGCTTTCCTTGCCATTGCAAGCCTGCATTTTATATCCTCTATACTTCGACCATCATCAGTTGTTTAGCTCCGCTAACAGCAAAACAGATCTACTACTTTAAGTGTCGCATTTCCTAATCTAATTCCCTCAACATCACCTGATTTACTTCGACTACATTCCATCATTCTCATTTTGCTTTAGTTGATATTCATCTTATATCCTCCTTTCAAGACACTGTACATTCCGCTGAACTGCTCTTCCAAGTCCTTTGCTGTCTCTGACAAATTACAATGTCATCGGCGAACTTGAAAGTTTTCATTTCTTCTCCATGTATTTTAATACCTACTCCGAATTTTTCTTTTGTTTCCTTTACTGCTTCCTCAACATAGAGATTGAATAACATCGGAGATAGGCTACAACCCCATCTTACTCCCTTCTGCACCACTGCTTCCCTTTCATGCCCCTCGACTCTTATAACTGCTATCTGGTTACTGTACAAATTGTAAATAACCTCTTGCTCCCTGTATTTTACCCCTGCCACCTTCAGAATTTGAAAGAGAGTATTCCAGTGAAGATTGTCAAAAGCCTTCTCTAAGTCTACAAATGCTGGAAACATAGGTTTGCCTTTCCTTAATCTCTCTTCTAACGTAAGTCGTAGGGTCAGTATTGCCTCGCGTGTTCCAACATTTCTACGGAATCCAAACTGATCTTCCCCAAGCTCGGCTTCTACCAGTTTTTCCATTCTGTGAGAAATTCGTGTTAGTATTTTGCAGCCGTGATTTATTAAACTGATAGTTCAGTAATTTTCACATCTGTCAACACCTGCTTTCTTTGGGATTGGAATTGTTATATTCTTCTTGAAGTCTGAGGGTATTTCGCCTGTCTCATACATATTCACCGGATGGTAGAGTTTGTCAGGGCTGGCTCTCCCAAGGCTGTCAGTAGTTCTAACGGAGTGTTGTCTACTCCCGGGGCCTTTTTTGACGTAGGTCTTTCAGTGCTCTGTTAAATTCTTCACGCAGTATCATTTCTCCAATTTCATCTTCATCTACATCCTCTTCTATTTCCATAATATTGTCCTCAAGTACATCGCCTTTGTATAGACCCTCTATATACTCCTTCCACCTTTCTACCTTCCCTTCTTTTCTTAGGACTGGTTTTCCATCTGAGCTCTTCATATTCATACAGGTGTTTCTCTTTTCTGCAAAAGACTCTTTGATTTTCCTGTAGGCAGTATCTATCTTACCCCTAGTGATATATGCCTCTACACCCTTACATTTGTCCTCTAGCCATCCTTGCTTATTCATTTTGCACTTCCTGTAGATCTCATTTTCGAGTTGCTTGTGTTTCTTTTCGCCTGTTTCCTTTACTGCATTATAATATTTTCTCTTTTCATCAATTAAGTTCAATAAGTTGTCTGTTACCCAAGGATTTCTACTAGCCCTCGTCTTTTTACCTACTTGATCCTCTGTTGGCTTCAATATTTCATCTCTCAAAGCTACCCATTTTTTTCCTACTGTATTCCTTTCCCATGTATTTGTCAATCGTCCCCTAATGCTGTCTCTAAAACTCTGTACAACCGCTGGTTCTTTCAGTTTATGCAGGTCCCATATCCTTAAATTCCTACCTTTTTGCAGTTTTTTCAATTTTAATCCTCAGTTCATAACCAACAGATTGTCGTCAGAGTCCACATCTGCTCCTGGAAAATTAAATCCTCGTTTCTAAATCTCTGTCCTACCATTATATAATCTACCTGAAATCTTCCAGTGTTTCCAGGCCACTTCCACGTATACAGCCGTCTTTCATGATTCTTAAACCAAATGCTAGCTGTGAATAAGTAATGCTCTGCGCGAAATTCTGCCAGACGGCTTCCTCCTTCATTCCTTACTCCCAGTCCATACTCACCTGTTACTTTTCCTTCTCTTCCTTTCCCTACTATCGAATTCCAGTCCCCCATGACTATTAAATCTTCTTTTATCGCATCATACATTTCTTCATTCTCTTCATCAACAGTGGAGCTAGTTGGTATATAAACTTTTACTAGTGTGGTAGGCATGGGCTTCGATTCTATCTTGTCTACAATAATGTGTTCACTATGCTGTTCATAGCACTCATGAAATGATCGTACGGGAAAATACCCACTTCATCGCTACCTCGGATAATCTTCCATTATAACAGCAGTAACCGATCTAACAATTGCGCCATACACTTGTTGTCTTAGATGGGGGTTGCCGACTGCAGCGCCGTATTCTGTCTGTTTTCATGTGTCTGTATTTGAATACGCATGCCTATACCAGTTTCTTTTGGCGCTTCAGATTACTTTATGGAGGATGTAAGCGTCATGTGATACAATTTAATTCAACTGATTGTATAGTCAGTCGTTCTGGTACAATATGAAATTATAATTTTCACTGTAGTCCTTGGTGAATAGAGAAGCGTGACCGTTATTGGTTGGCGTCGTAGAGGCATCAGCTTTTTCGTCCAGTGAAGGGCTTTGTGTCTCGGTTCAGTCAGGGCCCTCTGGATAGACATTGATGTCTTCTGAGTGATCGCTTCAATCTTATGAGATGGCAGAAGTACATGAAGCGTTTTTACTACAAATATCGAAAATACGCATAAATAATACTTCCTCAAAAGGAAATTGCTTTATATGTACACATCTTTGTCAAGAAGCAGAGGTACTTACACTCCATAACACTTCTTTTACCCTAAAATAAACTGAGGTCGTGGCGATTCAGGGTAGTGAGCAGTCTGAATCACAAGCTTTGTTTAATGTTTCGCTGATGCTTCATTTGCTGCTTTTAGAAGTTCATTGTCAGAGTAGACTGTCAATAGGTATTGCTTCACACCGTGATCCACTAACTGTTCATAGCACCAGAAGCGACTTTAGATATCATCTTTACAGTTTTATTCACAGTGTTTCCACTACATAAATATTTACAAGGTAAAGATATCCGTTTTCACATTGTGGTATGTCGACAATATCGTCTGACGAGTGTTAATTTTTAGTCCAGTGACTGTTACACATACAGTAACTGTAGTAGTTCATGTGAAGTATTTGATGGTGCACCACATGACATTTTGAGATTCGTGTTCATGGACTTTCAGCTCTGAATAAACATGATCAAGAAAACTTCTTTTCAACACTGTCGACAAAAGTGTCTAAAGTAGGTAAAGAACTCACTGTCTCTCTTCTTAAGCCTGTGTAGATATAGTTTCCTTTTCTCGCCAAATCTTCCTGTTTGCTGTCCATCATTGAGCGCTTTTCTTTACCATTGTTTTAATGATGATATTGGCAATCTGTGAATACAATTCGTGCTGACTCATATTGCATCGCAACGTAACGTGTCAGATTGCCATCCGAGATCCCACTCAAAATCATGCCATGCATACGACTAGTTAATATTAAAACTTCCATCCCGTAACTTGTAACTGATTCGTTAATCCAAATCTTTGAACACACTCATGCCTCAAAGTAGTGCACTTACTCATATAGACAGTGTATACACAGTGTGTTTCAGTTTCGTTAGAACTGCCACTATGAAAAACAAAAATCCTGGATTATGTTCATAAAATCACTGTATTTATGCACAAGAGTCTTTCCCTGAATCGAAACAGAGCCGAAATCAAATGGTTCAAATGGCTCTGAGCACTATGGGACTCAACAGCTGAGGTCATAAGTCCCCTAGAACTTAGAACTACTTAAACCTAACTAACCTAAGGACATCACACACATCCATGCCTGAGGCAGGATTCGAACCTGCTTCCGTGGCGGTCGCACGGTTCCAGACTGAAGCGCCTAGAACCGCTCGGCCACTACGGCCGGTTCCTGGGTCGAATTTGGCGAATTATCGCCCACAAACACAAAACTCAACAGAAAAACTCATTGATTGGCGACTCCATGGAGTGTCCTGTGCACCACGACCATATAATGGGTATACTTGGAAGGAGAGACAGCATTGGTCGTATTTTTTTGTTTTATTAAACGCAAAATCGATTTTGCGTCACTAAGTGACCGAAAATCGATTTTGCGTTTAATAAAACAAAAAAAAAAAAAAAAGACCAATGCTGTCTCTCCTTCCAAGAGAAATTCATGTTGCCTCGCTCCTCCACCGCTATTTTCCGACGAGTGTCACACAAGCACTGGTGCATTCGTGGTGGCCAAGGACGCCTGCTGCAGCGACGTCGGCGCTTCGGTCTTCTACACAGCTGTTGCTGAAACTTCGAGGAGCGTAACGCCGCAGTTCGCCACGAGATGGCATTGCAGTTTGGAATTTTGCACAAGCAGTACACACCTCAGGTAGATAACTTGTGCACCAAAAATTATATTTAACCTAATACTAGTGATTTTATGACAAGGATAAACGGTAACGTTACAATGAAACCTGAACTCTGTCTCAATAACTCCAGCTAACAATACTTTAAAGATACACCTGAAAATCGTTCAAAATATAGCTAGCTGTTAGCTTATCTTACTGATCAGTGAATGACATCTACAAAACACCCACTAAGTTATAACTTGCTCCATTAAATAGTAAGTGACTTCCGTGTCTATAGAAGTATGCAAATAAAGAAATCCTTAGAACATCACTACATATTATTCTCGTATTAATGCGATACCTATTTGTAAACACACATGTAGTACAAAATATCTTCCATCTAAAGTAAACAGCGGAATCATTTCCTCAACTTTAGCAAAAACTGTTTTCATATGTATGTGTGTACTAGTTCCTGTTCTAACTCGTAGAAGCATTATCCTGAATGAAGATTACTTCCCTACATCTATACGGTCTAGTCACGTTAATCCGAGCACCGCCTATGGTTCAAATGGCTCTGAGCACTATTAGACTTAACATCTCAGGTCATCAGTCCCCCAGAACTTAGAACTACTTAAACCTAACTAACCTAAGGACATCACACACATCCATGCCCGGGGCAGGATTCGAACCTGCGACCGTAGCGGTCGCCCGGTTCCAGACTGAAGCGCCTAGAACCGCTCGGCCACCAGCGGCCGGCAGCACCGCCTATAATAAACGTCAACATGCAGTAATCACTCCCAGATGGCAGGCGGTAGCGATAGTAGTGGAAGGTATACAGGGTGGTTCATTGATCGTGACCGGGCCAAATATCTCACGAAATAAGCACCAAACGATAAAATTACAAAGAACGAAACCTGTCTAGCTTGAAGGGGGCAACCAGATGGCGCTATGATTGGCCCGCTAGATGGCACTGCCATAGGTCAAACGGAAATCAACTGCGTTTTTTAAAATAGGAACCCCCATTTTTTATTACATATTCGTGTAGTACGTAAAGAAATATGAATGTTTTAGTTGTACCACTTTTTTCGCTTCGTGATAGAAGGCGCTGTAATAGTCACAAACATATGTCTCACAATTTTAGACGAACAAATGATAAAAGGTAGGTTTTTTAAATTAAAATACAGAACGTAGGTACGTTTGAACATTTTATTTCGGTTGTTCCAATACGATATATGTACCTTTGTGAACTCATCATTTCTGAGAACACATGCTGTTACAGCGTGATTATCTGTAAATACCACATTAATGCAGTAAATGCACAAAATGATGTCCGTCAACCTCAATGCATTTGTCAATACGTGTAACGACATTCCTCTCAACTGTGTGTAGTTCGCCTTCCGTAATGTTCGCACATGCATTGACAATGCGTTGACACATGTTGTCAGGCGTTGTCGGTGGATCACGATAGCAAATATCCTTCAAATTTCCCACAGATAGAAATCCAGGGACGTCAGATCCGGTGAACGTGCGGGTCATGGTATGGTGCTTCGACGACCAATCCACCTGTCACGAAATATGCTATTCAACACCACTTCAACCGCATGCGAGCTATGTGCCGGACATCCATCATGTTGGAAGTACATCGCCATTCTGTCACGCAGTGAAACATCTTGTAGTAACATCTGTAGAACATTACGTAGGAGATCAGCATACATTGCACCACTTAAATTGCCATCGATAAAATGGGGGCCAATTATCCATCCTCCCATAATGCCGCACCATACATTAACCCGCCAAGGTCACTGGTGTTCCACTTGTCGCAGCCATCGTGGATTTTCCGTTGCCCAATAGTGCATATTATGCCGGTTTACGTTACCGCTGTTGGTGAATGACGCTTCGTCGCTAAATAGAATGCGTGCAAATAATCTGTCATCGTCCCGTAATACCTCTTGTACCCAGTGGCAGAACTGTAAACGACGTTCAAAGTCGTCGCCATGCAATTCCTGGTGCATAGAAATATGGTATGGGTGCAATCGATGTTGATGTAGCATTCTTAACACCGACGTTTTTGAGAGTCCCGATTCTCGCGCAATTTGTCTGCTACTGATGTGCGGATTAGCCGCGACAGCAGCTAAAACACCTACTTGGGCATCATGATTTGTTGCCAGTCGTGGTTGACGTTTCACATGTGGCTGAACACTTCCTGTTTCCTTCAATAACGCAACCTTCCGACGAACGGTCCGGACGCTTGGATGATGTCGTCCAGGATACTGAGCAGCATACAGAGCACACGCCCGTTGGGCATTTTGATCACAGTAGCCATACGTCAACACGATATCGACCTTTTATGCAATTGGTAAACGGTCCATTTTAACACGGGTGATATATCACGAAGTAAATACCGTCCGCACTGGCGGAATGTTACGTGATACCACTTACTTATACGTTTGTGACTATTACAGCGCCATCTACCACAAAGCGAAAAAAGTGGTCCAGCTAAAACATTCATATTTCTTTACGTACTACGCGAATATGTAATTGAAAATGGGGGTTCCTGTTTTAAAAAACGCAGTTGATATCCGTTTGACCTATGGCAGCGCCATCTAGCGGGCCAACCATAGCGCCATCTGGTTTCCCCCTTCAAGCTAGACGAGTTTCGTTCTTTGTAGTTTTTTCGTTTGATGTTTATTTATTGAGATATTTGGCCTGGTCACTATCAACGGACCACCCTGCATAAAGTGTGTCAGGGGACGCGGTACACAGTACAGTCGCTTTCGAAATGCGGAAAAGGAGCGATTCATCCGACGTCCGAAATGGCACAATCATTGGCTGTCGGACCAAGGGTGAAAACATTTCCGAAACGGCAAAGTTTGTAAACCGTTCGCATGTTGTAGTGGTTAAAGTGTATCGTGCATGGCAAAACGGCGCTATCTAAAACCGGTAACGAGGTGCATCGCGGGCCTTAGATGACGGTGGTGAATGACGGGTGTGCATATGTGTAGGGGCAAATACAGGGTGCTTCAAAAATGACCGGTATATTTGAAACGGCAATAAAAACTAAACGAGCAGCGATAGAAATACACCGTTTATGCAATATGCTTGGGACAACAATACACTTTCAGGCGGACAAACTTTCGAAATTACAGTAGTTACAATTCTCAACAACAGATGGCGCTGCAAGTGATGTGAGAGATATAGAAGACAACGCAGTCTGTGGGTGCGCCATTCTGTACGTCGTCTTTCTGCTGTAAGCGTGTGCTGTCCACAACGTGCAAGTGTGCTGTAGACAACATGGTTTATTCCTTAGAACAGAGGATTTTTCTGGTGTTGGAATTCCACCGCCTAGAACACAGTGTTGTTGCAACAAGACGAAGTTTTCAACGGAGGTTTAATTTAACCAAAGGACCGAAAAGCGATACAATAAAGCATCTGTTTGAAAAATTTCAACGGACTGGGAACGTGACGGATGAACGTGCTGGAAAGGTAGGGCGACCATGTACGGTAACCACAGAGGGCAACGCGCAGCTAGTGCAGCAGGTGATCCAACAGCGGCGTCGGGTTTCCGTTCGCCGTGTTGCAGCTGCGGTCCAAATGACGCCAACGTCCACGTATCGTCTCACGCGCCAGAGTTTACACCTCTATCCATACAAAATTCAAACGCGGCAACCCCTCAGCTCCGCTACCATTGCTGCACGAGAGACATTCGCTAACGATATAGTGCACAGGATTGATGACGGCGATATGCATGTGGGCAGCATTTGGTTTACTGACGAAGCTTATTTTTACCTGGACGGCTTCGTCAATAAACAGAACTGGCGCATATGGGGAACCGAAAAGCCCCATGTTGCAGTCCCATCGTCCCTGCATCCTCAAAAAGTACTGGTCTGGGCCGCCATTTCTTCCAAAGGAATCATTGGCCCATTTTTCAGATCCGAAACGATTACTGCATCACGCTATCTGGACATTCTTCGTGAATTTGTGGCGGTACAAACTGCCTTAGACGACACTGCGAACGCCGGCCGAAGTGGCCGCGCGGTTCTGGCGCTGCAGTCTGGAACCGCGAGACCGCTACGGTCGCAGGTTCGAATCCTGCCTCGGGCATGGATGTGTGTGATGTCCTTAGGTTAGTTAGGTTTAACTAGTTCTAAGTTCTAGGGGACTAATGACCTCAGCAGTTGAGTCCCATAGTGCTCAGAGTCATTTGAACCATTTCGACACTGCGAACACCTCGTGGTTTATGCAAGATGGTGCCCGCCACATCGCACGGCCGACGTCTTTAATTTCCTGAATGAATATATCGATGATCGTGTGATTGCTTTGGGCTATCCGAAACATACAAGAATTGGCGTGGATTAGCCTCCCTATTCGCCAGACATGAACCCCTGTGACTTCTTTCTGTGGGGACACTTGAAAGACCAGGTGTACCGCCAGAATCCAGAAACAATCGAACAGCTGAACCAGTACATCTCATCTGCATGTGAAGCCATTCCGCCAGACACGTTGTCAAAGGTTTCGGGTAATTTCATTCAGAGACTACGCCGTATTATTGCTACGCATGGTGGATATGTGGAAAATATCGTACTATAGAGTTTCCCAGACCGCAGCGCCATCTGTTGTTGAAAATTGTAACTATTGTAATTTCGAAAGTTTGTCTGCCTGAAAATGTACTGTTGTCCCAAGCATATTGCAACAAACGGTGTATTTCTATCGCTGCTCGTTTAGTTTTTATTGCCGTTTCAAATATACCGGTCATTTTTGAAACACCCTGCACATGTGCAATTGTGGAGCAACTGACTACCCATATGAACCAAGGAGCTACCAACAGGGTCTCCTGAATGACCATTCAGCTAACGTTGCTGCGTACGGGTCTACGCAGCGGGTGCCGGATTTGTACACCTATGATGATTGCAGTTGATCGGTGACGAAGGCTGGAATTTGCAAGCCAATACTGCAGCTAGACGCCCAGCCAGTGGTCACAGGTGGCCCTTTCAGGTTTATCACGTTTCATGCTCCTTCGGACAGGCGGCCATTGGCGTGTATATAAATATATATAAATGACCTAGTAGATAGTGTCGGAAGTTCCATGCGCCTCTTCGCGGATGATGCTGTAGTATACAGAGAAGTTGCAGCATTAGAAAATTGTAGCGAAATGCAGGAAGATCTGCAGCGGATAGGCACTTGGTGAAGGGAGTGGCAACTGACCCTTAATATAGACAAATGTAATGTATTGCGAATACATAGAAAGAAGGATCCTTTATTGTATGAGTATATGATAGCGGAAAAACACTGGTAGCAGTTACTTCTGTAAAATATCTGGGAGTATGGGTGCGGAACGATTTGAAGTGGAATGATCATATAAAAGTAATTGTTGGTAAGGCGGGTGCCAGGTTGAGATTCATTGGGAGAGTGCTTAGAAAATGTAGTCCATCAACAAAGGAGGTCGCTTACGAAACACTCGTTCGACCTATACTTGAGTATTGCTCATCAGTATGGGATCTGTACCAGGTCGGATTGACGGAGGAGATAAAGAGGATCCAAAGAATAGCCGCGCGTTACGTCACAGGGTTATTTGGTAAGCGTGATAGCGTTACGGAGGTGTTTAGCAAACTCAAGTGGCAGACTCTGCAAGAGAGGCGCTCTGCATCGCGGTGTAGCTTGCTGTCCAGGTTTCGAGAGGGTGCGTTTCTGGATGAGGTATCGAATATATTGCTTCCCCCTACTTATACGAATGTAAAATTAGGGGGATTCGAGCGCGCACGGAGGATTTCCGGCAGCCGTTCTCCCCGCGAACCATGTTGTTGTTGTGGTCTTCAGTCCTGAGACTGGTTTGATGCAGCTCTCCATGCTACTCTATCCTGTGCAAGCTTCTTCATCTCCCAGTACCTACTGCAACCTACATCCTTCTGAATCTGCTTAGTGTATTCATCTCTTGGTCTCCCTCTACGATTTTTACCCTCCACGCTGCCCTCCAATGCTAAAACTAAATAAATCTCTTAATGACTAACGAGCTGAACAATTTCTTATGGTAATGATCGACAGTCTCTCCACTGTAGAACAATGCGTTGGTTAGCACATAAAAATTTACATACATTTCACTTACAGTTAAGATCTGTTAACTCAGCTGCTTCATAAATAACAACAAATAATAACAAATAATGTAATAATAACTGAAGTCCAGCCTTCTGCTCTTCTGGAAGTACAGTGTTTAGTGACGCAAAGCTAAATTATGCACGTAATGGCACCGAAGCGCCTCCATATACACTATATAATGTAAATAACATATTAAATTGTTTTCAAAGTTAGTAGCAATACGGACAAACCATTGTTCATGTCTCGGGTGTCGTTAAATCATTACATTGTTTTGAATCATGCTGCATCTCTTTGATAATTGTTTTACTGTTCTCCAAAGGAAATGGAATAAGAGCTATGACAGCAACTCTCGTGTGGGATGCCTTATAGACAGTACTCATAGCCATAGAATGCACCAGGCCTCTCTTCAAAAACATCGTATTATTTCTTCAATTTAGCCAGATCGCAACCCTGGTCTAAGATCAAATAAATTCTTTTTGTTACCTTTCTATGTAGATGTACTTCCTAGGTTTATAGGTAGGTGGTCAATGGGACGTTAAATAACGACACTTATTTTTTATGTTTTTATTTTTTTTTACAGATAGATGAGCTTGTATCTTTTAATTCATAGATCTGGTGCCTACAGTTTCTCTGAAGTACAGTGGGTACTTTCATATCCTCACTTATCTTCTTACGTAGACTGTTGGAAATTGCATTCACTGCAGTAATCTGTATCAAGAACGATTGTTATTCACATACATAGCCTTTTACAGCAGGTTATGGAACAATGGCTGTTCATTGTTGGTTTCGTTAATTACATACGATGGCACATCCTGAATGACAGTCCCATCTTTATACCACAAAAATTTATCTTTCTAATGCAGCCCCCCTTAAACTCTGTATCAGGGCACCATGAGATCGGGGTTAGTTTTCCAATTTCGTCATGGATGGCCGGTTATGTTTGCCCTCAACATGGTCTTCAGTCATTAACTCCAACAGTTGTGTTGTGTCTGCTCACTTGGCTTATCAGATCGTCACTGGCTGCTGCTATCATTTTAGCAGCCAACGACCAACAGATGAATTACGTTATTTTCTGTGTGCTGCTCGACTTGCTCTTTTTTCATCGGTTTGGTGTGGGAAATGCCTTAGATTAGATTTACTTTCATTCCAATTGATCCGTAGTGAGGAGGTCCTCCAGGATGTGGAAAATGTCGGAAAAACAACAATACATGACAAATATTTACAACTCAAACAAATAAGCTAATGTACCACTCCACAGGTCCCAAGTGGAATGATCATCATTTTTTAATGAACACTATATGGAAGAATCATTTTACAAATACTAATGCACTGAATTTAAAATAAAAAAGTTTCTTTTTATGTATTTATAAGGTAATAAACGTGTAATACAACTATTATAATACTTATTTACAATGAACACATTACTGCTCTGAAATTGTGCAGAAGTTATATTGTACTTATATATATACACACACAAATCAATTGGTTCGACTGAGAAATTCATCAATGGAGTAGAAGGAGTTGGCCACTAATAAATCCTTTAGAATTCTCTTAAACTGAATTTCATTGGTCGTTAAGCTTTTGATAGCTGCTGTCAAGTTATTGAAAATGTGTGTTCCTGAATAATGCACATCTTTTTGTACGAGACTAAGTGACTTTAAATCCTTGTGAAGATTATGCTTATTTCTAGTACTGATTCCATGAATTGAGCTGTTGGTTTGAAAAAGTGATATATTTTTAATGATAAATTTCATTAAAGAGTAAATATATTAGTATTCCTAGTTCCCTAAACAGGCTTCTGCAGGATGTTCTTGAGTTCACACCACATATAATTCTCACTGCACGTTTTTGTGCCCGGAATAGTGCCAGAATAGTGGGCAAATCTTTACGACTTTTATTACTACTGTTGTACTGTCCTTTTAGATTCATGTTTGACCGCTTTCCAGAATCACTTGCAGTGGCTTTGGCATCACCACTGATCGAATCAGTGTCATGAACTCCTCCATGTTGGTTTCAGAAATGTTTATGAAATACGTTTTTAATAAAGCGTTTATTTACAGCTCTGTCAACAGTTGCAATAGTTATCTTCGGCGACTAACTCCAAACCTTACAGGTTCACTTTCAAGTCTGACCTACTGAGGCTGCACTGAAAATGCCTGAACTTAATAACGAACAACAAAGTGGCAATACAAGCTGTATAAAATGTTTGCAGAATGAATGTCACAATCCACATATGTCTCTTACCAACTTTGATTTTGACTTGCTAAGAGGAACATGTGGATTGTGAAATTCATTTTACAGACATTTTATAAAGCACGTGTTGCAACTTTGATGTTCATTATTAACGCCAGGCACTTTCAAAGCAGCATCAATAGGTCAGAATTGAAAATGAACCTGTAAGTTTTATAACTAGTCGCTAAATATAATACTTCACCTCTTCACAGCTTCAGAAATAAACGCTTTATGAAATTTTATTAAGTTGATGGTTTCCTGTCAACAAAGTGTTGAAACTAAAAAAAAAAAACCTTACAATGCGCAATATGTCATCCAGATATCTTCTCTTATTTATATATTTTTCGAGAACACTTGTACCGAATTTCTTTTCTGTTATGGAATGGTTCGAGGGTTACAATTCTCCTTCCAAAGTCACTCCTATACGCCTGTGGTCCGGCCATTAGCAACAAAGGACAGATCAGTACCACATTTCAGCTGCTTCAGTTCCCTACAGGACTGCATCACTCTGGATTACCCTCTCACAAAACTAAATTTCTGCAATCCTGACTAGGGGTGTGACGGCGGAAGGATAAATAGTTTTCTTCTCTATCACAAATATAAGAATTGTCTACGTTTCAACATATTTTCTTCCAGAAGTGCCCGGGCAAAAATCAGTACAGGCATCATGTTAATCAATGGTACACTTGGTTTAGTAGGAATAATACCAAACTGGGTGGAGTTATCTCCATTCAATGAAGGTATAGGATTCACTACAGATTTTGAACATTGGATTTACATTAGTTTCTTCATTTTTGGAAGTCTCCCTGTTGATAGTTCAAATCACATTACTGAATTACTTCGCCCGAGAGAAAATTCATTGTTAGCTTAATTTTTAAGTTGCTACAATTCTGTCAGGAAGTGGTTTATGGAATTCCCACAAGCACCAGAAAACTCATTATTAAATTGTGGTACTGCTGGTGTAAAGGAAGTAGGATTCATTATGAATAGGAAGGTAGAGTAGAGAGTGAGCAGGTTTGAACCGTTCAGTGACAGGGTTGTTCTCATCAGAACCGATAGCAAACCAATACTGCCAAAAACAGTGGTGTAAGACAGGGATATAGTCTTTCGCTCCGGCTGTTCAACCTATCCACTGAAGAAGCTATGACGCAATGACGAAAATAAAAGAAAGATTCGAGTATGGGTTTAAAATTCAAGGTGAAAGGACGTAAATGATAATATTAGCTAATGATATCGCCATCCACAGTGAAAGGAAGGAAGAATTACAGGATATGTTGACTGGAATGGTCTAATGACTACAGAATATGAGAGTAGACCGAAGAAACACGAAAGTAATGAGAAGTAGCAGAAATGAGCACAGCAAGAAACTAAACATCAAAATTGGTGACAAGGAAGTGAGTGAAATTAAAGACTTCTGCTATCTACGCAGCAAAATAACCCACGATGGATGGAGTAAGGAGGCTAATACAGGCAAACAGAGTATGCTTGGCCAAGAGAAGTCTGCCAGTAGCAAACATAGGCCTTAAGCGGAGGAAGAAATTTCTGGAGCTCCAGCAGATATGGCATAGTCGAGTGTACAGGCCGCTGGCGCGAAAGCCTCACTGCCGGATTACGCAACGAGCTCACCTGCGCACGGCGGAGACTCCGTGTCAGCAAAATGCAAAGTGGGACATGCAACACCCATCTCAGCTGAACACAGCAGCCAGCAGCACAGATGACCCAGTATATCATCGTGCACAGATTGTTCAACAAAGCACTTGTTAACTTCGTAGCCACTTTTCTCTGGAGCCTCCTGGCCTTCTCTCTCACCTCCGCCACCCACTCGCGCTATTCTGGCTCATAGCCGCCCCGCCCTGCACTGGGGGACGCTTTACTGAAAATGCAACATGGGCTTGGTTTATCCCTAGTACTTCGTCTGTTAATATCTTTACAGACTCTTTGAACTAACGTATTCCCTTTTCGCAAATTTCTTGAACAATTGGGTCTTACTTGGCCCCTTGCTTATTTGTAATTGTCTGTCGAGTTTAAATTTATTATTTACAGTCACGAGGAAACATCCTAATTGCTGTGTTTGGCTAGAAGGTGAACTTATCGCCAGTATATAATCTTTAGTAGGACTTTATGAGCGGATGCCTACTGTTTAAAGTTCAAGTACATAGCAACGTAATTTCATTTTACGCTACGCGAATTGCACTGGAATTGCAGTATGGTCGTAAAAGAAAAGAGTATACAAAACAGAAGACTAATCTTTTCACGAAAAACTTCAAAATAATATTCAGAAAATGTATGGCAGAGTCAACAAAATTAATAAAGGTTTCATTTACAAATCTAAGGTGATGAAGGATGAGAATGGCAATATGGCTATTGAAGCATGCAAAATTTTATTAACAAGCAAGGAATATTTTGACAATCTAGTAAACCATTCGGATCCAGAATTACCAATTACAAATTCCAGCAGCGGCCCTAATAATGACTAGATTCCAGAACCGATATCTGAGGAGGTACTGGGAAGTATTAAACACCAAAAAATGGCAAGGCAACTGCGAATGACGCATTTGCAGCTGAGATATTACAATACGGAGGAGAAGCACTGGATAGAAGTTTGATCCACCTGACACAGGCAATTTGGTAAAATGAGACCATACCAATAGACTGGAAATAATCGGTAATAGTCCCGATACATAAAAAAGAGACAGCGTAGACTTCCACAACTATGGGGGAGTATCACAATTTTAGACAAAATTTTGGGAACAGCGATCTGACTTTAAAGTAAAATTAGAAAAAATCCCAGTCTTGATCGCAAAGTCATTTATTAAAAATATGATCGGTTTCGGCCTCTAGCAGCAGGCCGCCTTCAGATAATGCACTATCTGGTTGTCGATGATAACGCTTGGAACACCTGTGCTGACCCTACTCACAAAGCTGCGGTCACCACAGCTATTCCAAGCATCATCATCGTCAATCGGATGGTACATCACCTGAAGATGGCCTACTATTAGAGACCGTAATCTGACTGTGCGATCAAGACAGTTTTTTTACTAATTTTATATCGCGGAACATCATTAGCAAAAAATACTTGTAAGATTCTAACCTGTTTATTGCTAAACCGCTTGAAACCATACGAGAAAATATAATTCGAAATTTGCTTTCCCAGAAACAGATCCACTACTGACAACGCATTTGTGGTCGAAACAATAAACGAAAAAGTATGGGAGTGTAAACAAAAAATACACTACTTGTTCATCGATTTTTATCAAAGCCTATGACTGCATTCATAGGCAAAGCCTGTGGAATATGATAATGGACTAAGGATTTCGAATTAAACGCCAGCCGCGGTGCTCTAGCGGTTGTAGGCGCTCAGTCCGGAGCCGCGCGACTGCTACGGTCGCAGGTTCGAATCTTGCCTCGGGCATGGATGTGTGTGATGTCCTTAGGTTAGTTAGGTTTAAGTAGTTCTAAGTTCTAAGGGACTGATGACCACAGATGTTACGACCCATAGTGCTCAGAGCCATTAGTTTTTTCCAATTAAACTGATAAATCTTTTTGGAACGTTCATGGATGACAACAGAAGCAGGGTTTTGCTAAATGGAATGAAATCTACTTTAAGAATAAAACTGGGCTAAGGATGGCAGATGCTCTGTCCCCCCATTCTATTTAATGAGGAGTTATGAGGAAACTCAAACTCGTACCCGTGGGATACTCAACAAAAATCAAGTTAAGTTTTTAGCGTATGCAGATGATATTGCGTTCCTTGCAAAAATTGAAACAGAGATTAGACAATTATTTACGGAGCTCGTAGGAAAAGTATCCCAGCTTGGACTACAAGTAAACGATCAGAAAAAAATTACATGATAGTTCAAAGCTGTAGAGATGAACAAGACGACCAGTGGCATCGAATAATCGACAAACATAAATTCGAACTCACTGAACAGATCAAATTTATAAATGCAATGAAAGATGAATAAAATCAGGGAGAAGCGAAAGTGAAAATGAGACTGCAAAATGATCCCAGAGCCTCTACCCCATACAAAACTTCTAGGGTCGAAACTGCTGACAATAAAAACTAAAGTGAAGCTATATAACACTATTATCAGACCATTCATAACCTATGGAGCAAAAATCATAGAGTTTAACTGAAAGGGTAGAACACAAATTACAAGCGCTTGAAATAAATTTTATAGGAAAATCTTTGGTCTATACTTTGATAATGAATCCCGAAGCTGGAAGAGAAGAGACTCCACAGAAATCCACATGCTGTCATAAGGAACAATAAAGTGCATAATATGTTCCAGGTGACTTCAATAGGCAAGCCATCTGATGTCAATGATAGAGGATCAGGTGGTGCCAAGAATATTCATGGAGATGTCATTTGGTAACAGATCAACTGGGAGACCCATAAGTACATGGTTAAATGAGATTAAAGCATTATGCAACTGGATGGGCATAGATAATTAACAGGAAGCACCAGAAGATAGAAGCATTTGGAGGCAACATTCAAGATCGGCACGGGAGCTTAGTCACCAAGAAGAAGAAAAAGAAGAAGAAGAAGAAGGTGTGTAAATTTACGTAAGTGTGTGTGCTTCTGCATTCTTGGATTAGTTGTGGTCGGATATCGTTCTCAAGTGAGCAATTGCTCATTAATAATTATGTATTAGAGCACAGCTTCAGAGATCAGGGACCTACCTAATTACTCATGGAGATAGATCAGTTTTTAGTACACACACACCACTTACAGACTTATTCAGTGCGTAAGGAGGAATCATATGAAAGTATGGACCTGCGACTGGAAGCCATCAACTATAGAGGTCACGGTGATTTAAAAGTTGTTCCGTTCTTTAAAAAATCTTCTTCGTATTACTTTCAATCAATGCCTGAACTGGGAATGCATACAAAACTGTAGTTATCGTGTAGCCTGTTGGAACTGCAAGTGGTATACTTACTCTGTGTTATTGTTTGCGAAAACGTTATACGAACTGATTGGGCAGTGCAGCTCCCAATACCAATAAAGGTGTTCATTCTTTCCGCGCGCTATACGAGACTGGAATAATAGAGAACTGTGAAGGTGGTTCGATGAACCCTCTGCCAGGCACTTAAATGTGATTTGCAGAGTATCCATGTAGATGTAAATGTAGATGTAATGTAGAAATGCAATCACTGCAAAATCATTCAGCTCCTTAGGCACTGAAACTTCTGGCCCTTTTCAAAGCTGGCAACTTTGATCCCTGTGCGCGTAACAAATAAATAACATTATCTTAACTCTAAAGCAGCAACGGTGCATCGCGTTATATTCTGCTCTCTCATGAAGAATAATAAAATATAGTACTTACAGGCTCAGCGCTATGCAATGCTGGCCGTAATACTTTGAACTGTATATGAAACTCTTTTGGCTGATACATGAAAACATTTAAGAAAAATTCAATGTCCTTGAAAAACATATGATGTGGATAGGGAGGCGGTACTGATTTGGGTGAATCAGTAACACTGACCTTTTCAGTACTGAAATTGTATTCGAAGTTTGGGTTTCCAAAATATCGGAAAATTGAAATTACATCACTCAGAAAAATTAGATCCTTTTTACTAATTGAGTCACAAACAATAAGATTTATACAGCAAGTATTATCTAATCTCACGAAAGGCATAAAGACAAAACAATTTACGTATACCTGTGTCAACAAATCTTACAAACATTATAAAAGGGAAATACCTAATTAGTCTTTACATCAAATCTGTTTACGTACATGCTGGGGTTACACAACAGTTGGCAGTTATCAGCCAACTCATTTACACTAACGTGCTGGCAAAACGAAAGTCATAAATATTTAACATCTTTACCTTGCTTGCGAGAAGACTTCTGCTTCCACATTTGTATATCCAATAATACATGTACTCGTAAATTACTACGTTATAATCTAACACTCGATGGCTTACAGAGCACACCACAAGAACTGCCTATTCCATCTTCTTTCGCTCACAGGCAGCTGTTACTGTAATGGCCCAAGCGCTCTCTTAATCCAACATTACAATCTCAGACCAGAAGCAGTGGCTTTGACTCTGCAGTCGTGCACAGTTAGCGATCCTCTATATAGAGCCCATCAGAGATATATATCATTTATAACACAATAGTTTCATTTTAGTTTCCATTAGTATCATTACAATATTCGAGTGCCACATATAAGTGTACTCCAGTAGACTCCATTCAAAGCTGTTTCACTGCTTAGGGGTTTACAGGGTGTTTTCACAAAATACTGTTTATTTCTGTGTCTGTCGAAAGGCCGAGACATTAAAAATCACTGCAGTGTCGAGGAATGGCGTAGAGTTGAATTTATATTCAAGGAAATAATAACGTTAAGAACAAACGATTAGTTTCGACAAGTACAGCCATACTGTCTCCATTTCATATTAAGTTAAGCCTTATTAACAATTTTATGAAGGATTTTGGTAAGCAGGGTGATGTTTGTAACGATCTACATGCTAGTATACCGGCCGTACGTGTCCCCTTTCTATATTCTCCTACAGACTGCGACGCCAGCGCTATGGCTGTTGCCGAAGTGTCGTGGAAGCCAGCGAGCAAGGAGCTGACCAAAACACCGTTACGTGAGATGCAGCAATAATACCAGCCTCATTCCATGCCAGAGCGCACAATACCGACGACACTGCAGAAAACCTGGACGATCAGGCAAACGGCAGGCAATTTGCTGCACCTTCTCCCAGCCACCTAGTTTCGGCGTGTGTAGTTGGAAGCGGTGAATCGGCACATTAAGTATGCACCGAACCTGTATAAAAACCAATCATTTTTAGCCATAGCCGTAGTCTGGCAGCACGATCTGTGACGGCTGGACAGGCTGCGGCCGAGCTACTGCGTCCACCGACGCTGAACGCCTCCACTCGCAAGGTCGGACACCGCCGCTGGGGGCGTCTTCCTCTACAAGTACGAGGCAGCCCATTCACACGCAAACCGAAACACCTGCACAAGCACCACAACTGTAATAAATAAATAACACTACACACATTCCCAATACATTTTTGTAATGACGTCAGACATCTCTGTATCTGGACAGACCAGAAACTTACATGAGAGGACCACAGTGAATACGTAACCAACCGAGCAAACGCGAAGCTCAAACAGCTTTACCCCACGCTCAATAGGCAAAGCACACTGAATAGGAGGGTGTCGAGATCCGTGTACCCAACACTAATTAGACCACTGATGACGTATGCAGCTCTAGTTTGGGGATACGCAGCTCCAACATACCTACGCAGCCTGCACATCACACATAACAAAGAAAGTGTTACGTATCATAAGTAACGTCTCCCGATACCCAAGCACTGCTGATCTTCATAGAGAATACCGCCTTGAGACTCCCACTGAGGTATTCAAAAACTTGCCACACTACTGTACAAGAAAACGCGGCACTCGAACAATCCTTTGATCCTTAACCTGGTTAACTACGACCACAACCATTGGTGGAAACACAACCGCCCAAACGTACTACCACTTAGGGGTAATTAACCTCAACGCACAAACATGACAAATACTGCTTAACCTCTGTAGCACAGCAAACTTAACAGGCACCACCGGGTATAAAGTTGCCAACCAATCGACAGCGCAGGGAAGCCGTGTTGCACACTAAACCCAAATAGAGCCAACCAAAACAAAGTGATCGATTTATGACCAATCGATCAATTATATAACAATCTTGGCACGTATAGGTACAGACACTGGATCACTCAAGCGACTCGTAGTAAAATTGCGTGCTTATGGAATATCGTCTCAGTTACGTGACTGGATTTGCGATTTCCTGTCAGAGAGGTCACAGTTCTTATTAATTGACCGAAAGTCGTCGAGTAAAACAGAAGTGATTTCAAGCGTTACCCAAGGTCGTGTTATAGGCCCTTTGCTGTTCCTTATCTATATAAACGATTTGGGAGACAATCTGAGCAGCCGTCTTCGGTTGTTTGCAGATGACGCTGTCGTTTATCGATTAATAAAGTCATCAGAAGATCAAAGCAAACTACAAAACGATTTAGAAAAAAAATCTGAATGGTGCGAAAAGTGGCAGTTGACGCTAAATAACGAAAAGTGTGAGGTCATCCACAGGAACTCGTTAAACTTCGGTTAGACGATAAATCAGTCTAAGCTAAAAGCCGTAAATTCAACTAATACCTAGGTATTACAATTACGAACAACTTAAATTGGAAAGAACACATAGAAAATGTTGTGGGGAAGGCTAACCAAAGACTGCGTTTTATAGGCAGGACACTTAGAAAATGTAACAGACCTACTAAGGAGACTGCCTACACTACGCTTGTCCATCTTCTTTTAGAATACTGCTGCGCGGTGTGGGATCCTTCCCAAGTAGGACTGACGGAGTACATCGAAAAAATTCAAAGAAAGGCAGCACGTTTTGTGTTATCGCGAAATATGGGAGAGAGCGTCACAGAAATGATACAGGATTTGGCCTGCAAATCATTAAAAGAAAGGCGTTTTTCGTTGCGACGGAATCTTCTCACGAAATTCCAATCACCGACTTTCTCCTCCGAATGCGAAAATATTTTGTTGACACCGACCTACATAGGGTGGAACGATCAGCACAATAGAATAAGGGAAATCAGAGCTCCAAACGGCAAGTGTTCATTCTTTCCGCGCGCTATACGAGATTGGGTTAATAGAGAATTGTGAAAATGGTTCGATGAAACCTCTCCCAGGCACTTAAATGTGATTTATTAGAGTATCCATGTAGATGTAGAGACGGTGCATCTGGCCCAGGAGACTTCGCAGGTGCCCAACCCATCAGTACCCCTTGCAGGATACGCAAAACTAACAACCAACCTACCCTTGCTTCATCTGCTGCATATAGCAAGAAAACGCTGCTGCTCTTACTACCCGACCGGAATATTGCAGAGTTCTCTGTTCCTTTGGCGTTTGCCGTGGCACTTTTTTTCATCTGCTCTTGAAACCCCTACCCTTCGTTCGCTTTTCGTCCACTAACTATCTCCTCGATGCGATCGTGTTAGTGGGTGATCCTACCCAGACTCACGGATAACATCACGGCCCCATATCCCGTGAAGTCCTCGATTAATAACTAACTCATATGCAAGTGACAGTAGATCTTTTGTGATGCTCACAACTTTTTTTTAAAAAAAAAGAAAAAAAAAACAAGAATCACGGCGGGCTTCTGCGTCTGCCGACATGCCCTATCCTGACAGCAGAGTCGTGCCGAGACGGTGTATCGCGTGCAACAGTTCCGTCCCTCCGCTGACGTCAACGAGCAACTGCCAACTAATTGCGTGAGTAGGCGTCGACATGTCAGCACAAGCCAAGTGGGCGTAGCAAATACGAAACATCACTACGAGTGCCGTAACTTGTTTTCTAATAACGTTTGCGATTGCCAGGGATGTTTTCCACCTACGGTCAACATCCTGCCGACAATACCCCACCACAACTTGCTGCCGCCGTAGACGCCACCAACCCTGGACTACGGCGATGTGCTGAGCGATAGAACTAAACTACACGGTCCAGGCATATCACTGTATCCACAGCCTACGTTCGACGTTAACGTGCAATAATTCTTCACAAACAGCAGGCGACAGCACTAAGAGTGGAGGGTATATAAATCGTGACGGGGAGTGCGGAAAACAGTGCAGTCATTGCCGTAATGCGGAAACGGAAGGGGCGTGTCCTCGTGTCGCCGTGGATAACGTATACCGTGCATGGCTAACTGGCGCTATCCGAAACTGATGCCGAGGCAACTAGGGTGTACCACAAGCTGTAGATGACAAGAATGAACAACGGCTGCAGAGCTGTGTACAGGCGAACAGACGTGGTACTGCTGAACAACTCAACACCCAAACGAACCGAGGGGCTACCAACAGCGTGTGCTCAGCGACCGTCCAGCGAACGTTGCTGCGTGCGGGCCACCACAGCTTGCGCCTCGTTCACGCTGGAGTGCTGACTGCTCTTCATCGGTGACGAAGGCTGAAATTTACGAGCCAGTACCGCAAATGGACATGCACTGACAGGCGGCAGGTGAGTTTTCACGTTTTACGCTCCTTCTGGCAGAAGGCAAACACCTTGCAACAATTGGCAGAAGAGTGCAGCTGCAGGAGGGAGCGTTATGGTCTAGGGAATGTTTCCGTGGCATTTCCTGGGTGATCTCATCGTTCTTGAAGGCACAATGGATCAGCCCAACTATCCATCTCTCCTTGAGGATCCTGTCCACCCCTACATGCACTTTGTCTTTCCTCAGCACGATGTCATCTACCAACAGGACAAAGCAACATGTCCCATAGCTTGCAGCGTACGTGCGCGGTTTGAAGAGCACTAGTATGCGTTTACTGTACTCCCCTAGCCATCAAACTCCGTGGACTTAAGCCCAATTGAGAATGTGTGGGAGCATCTTGATCGGGCTGCTGGTGCCGTGGATCCACTACCAAGAAACCTGGCGCAGCTGGCCATGGCACTGGACCCAGTGTGGATCAAAAAATGTTCAAATGTATGTGAAATCTTATGGGACTTAACTAAAATGGTTCAAATGGCTCGGAGCACTATGCGACTTAACTTCTGAGGTCATCAGTCGCCTAGAACTTAGAACTAATTAAACCTAACTAACCTATGGGCATCACACACATCCATGCCCGAGGCAGGATTCGAACCTGCGACCGTAGCGGTCGCTCGATTCCAGACTGTAGCGCCTAGAACCGCACGGCCACTCCGGGCGGCTGGGATTTAACTGCTAAGGTCATCAGTTCTTAAGCTTACACACTACTTAACCTAAATTATCCTAAGGACAAACACACACACCCATGCCCGAGGGAGGACTCGAACCTCTGCCGGGACCAGCCGCACAGTCCATGACTGCAGCGCCTTACACCGCTCGGCTAATCGCGTGCAGCAGTGTGGATCCATATCCCTGTCGCTGCCTTCCAGAACCTCACTGACTATAACTGCACGTCTGCGCTGCAAAAGATGGTTATTCAGGATTTTGACAGGTGGGCTCGTTAATGTGGCAAAAGATTGCGAGTCCTTGATCGCTTAAATTACATCGGTAATATAATAACACAAATATTAATTTCGTTGTAATCAGTGTCAGTATGTGTGTGTGTGTGTGTGTGTGTGTGTGTGTGTGTGTGTGTGTGTGAATGCCAAAGGGACCAAACTGCTGAGGATCATCGGTCCCTAGGCTTACACACTACTTAAGCTAACTTATGCTAAGAACAACACACACAGTCCGCCACGCAGTAATACAGCTCGCCAGAGAACGTAGTACCTTGCCACACGAGTACGCACGCTGAAGGCAGACTACCAATGGACCGGTATCCAAATAATGTCCGGAGACCATTGCTGCACTAGAGAAGATTGGTGCAAGCTATGTGCCGGCCGCGGTGGTCTAGCGGTTCTAGGCGCGCAGTCCGGAACCGCGCGACTGCTACAGTCGCAGGTTCGAATCCTGCCTCGGGCATGGATGTGTGTGATGTCTTTAGATTAGTTAGGTTTAAGTAGTTCTAAGTTCTAGGGGACTGATGACCTCAGATGTTAAGTCCCATAGTGCTCAGAACCATTTGAACCATTTTGCAAGCTATGTGATCGCCAGTCATTGGTCATAAATGCATGAGACTGATGTTATTTGTTGCTGCAGGCTAGTTTAATTGAATTAACGTGTTAATCACCGAAGGAATTATTTAAAAAGGTAACTAGGTATTACGGAAACATTGCGCAAATGTAAAAGGTTTCAGAATACGTACTTCTTTGTGATTCTTCAACTTCTCCCGGCGTATTTCTTGCTTGAACAGTCCACCGGTGTGGCCGGCGCTTCAGTCCGGAACCGCGCGACTGCTACGGTCGCAGGTTCGAATCCTGCCTCGGGCATGGATGTGTGTGATGTCCTTAGGTTATTTAGGTTTAAGTAGTTCTAAGTTCTCGGGGACTTATGACCTCAGATGTTATGTCTCATAGTGCTCAGAGCCATTTGACCAGCCAGTCCACGGGTGTACTGCCGGTTCATAGTGTTCAATAGGCACAATATTGCGGCGATCAGACATGTCGCCATCGTCAGGTGCGCTGACGAACTGAGCTAGTGAGGGCGGACAGCCGTCCTAAATCCCCTTCCCCCACGAGGCGTTCTCTCCGCGGCCGCGCGTCGGCGGTCGCTGAGAGGCTGGCATCGGCGTCTGTGGTGGCGTCGGTGTAACTGCCTCGTCCGCCCTGGTCGCTCGTTCGTTTTCTTTGCTGAGCCTCTTTTTAATTAGACTCAGTGCCGGTTCCCATGCCTTAGACAAAAAAATCACTTTTAAACACATGAATACAAGAATTGTTCATTTAAATTAGGACACTTGGTTTTAGCACTTACGTGAGGACACTGCATAAGTTCATGATCAGGATTGAAAATATGGTTCTCGGCACTAATTTAGGTTTTATACGGCTATTATTGAAACAACACACAAATTCACTGGTCCTAGCATTACTTAACTGAATGTATGAAGTTTGTGATGCAGTGGCGAAGATTTGTGGCAAGCGACATGGCGGCTAACTGCACTCACGGCTCTTGGTGTACGAATGCTCTGTAAAATCTCTTCTTGGCGTCGGATTTTCAACATATCAGAGCCATTCTGTTACGCCGTGAATACCAAATAATAGCCAGATCCTTTATAATGCAGCTTCCAATTGCCTCTCTTAGCAGCGTCGAAGTGTATCGTGCTACGGCAAGTCACGTCCTCCGAGCCGTTCACACAAAGCAGCCGCTCAGTTTGACCGCCAAACCCACCTCTTACATCGCGCCATGCCACTTTCGTTACGGAGGGACTTCCTTACAGCTTTTACATGTTACAAATACATGTTACAAATACAATTGCCCTAAGCATGAACCAGCTTTTAACAAACACTTTCTTTTTTATGAATATACTCATGTTATAATAATTTATCGTCTCAACATATTCTTTTCCTTTTTTCATATACACAAGACTAATTTTCTTGCCATAGATCAAGGAGTTTAAACAACACAGAATACGTGTTTCATAAATTCCGGGTACACAATTACATAATATAAACCTACTTTTAATCGATCTAAGTGTTACAACCTCGCTGCCAATGTTTTCTGTCTAGGAATCCTGCATACCCGAATCGCTAGACAAAAAAACAATGAGTTTTATTACAATAAAATAATTACAATTACTTTGATAGATGTGCCGCAAAGGGCGACATACAAAATAACCAGTCTTTTTCGTAATAGACAAACATCAGTCTGCGCTATGTGGAGAGTACTAATGAAGTGGCTAACACTGAAGCTGTTTTCGAAGAGGCGTCCCACCAGTCAGGAGCGGCACTGTGTTGTCTTCATGTACGGGCTGCTGCTATCGCGTTGTCATCCTGGAGGTGGCGAGTCAGCGTGTGATTGTTTGACATATGAAACTTCCTGGCAGATTAAAACTGTGTGCCGGACCGAGACTCGAACTCGGGACCTTTGCCTTTCGCGAGCAAGTGCTCTACCAAGTCTCCGCAATATCCTTTCTTTCAGTAGTGCTAGTTCTGCAATGTTCGCAGGAGAGCTTCTGTAAAGTTTGGAAGGTAGGAGACGAGGTACTGGCAGAAGTTAAGCTGTGGGGACGCGGCGTGAGTCTTGCTTGGGTAGCTCAGTTGATAGAGCACTTGCCCGCGAAGGGCAAAGGTCCTTAGTTCGAGTCTCGGTCCGGCAAACAGTTTTAATCCGCCAGGAAGTTTCATATCAGCGCTCACTTCGCTGCAGAGTGAAAATGTCATTCTGTTTGAATTCTTCTCTCAGCCTTCTTTTCCCTGTCATTCCCGACTAGCGTGACGGCGCTGACTTTACGCCTTAACAGGCTGAAACAATAAGAGGGGCGTTCACAACATATATTTTCCGACCACTATCATCTAACCTTACAACTGTGTTAACCAGGCAGGAAAATTAACGTCTTCGTGCCACTGGCTAAGACTGGTCTCAAGTAGTGTTGTTTGCAAATGCGTAGAAGATGATCGAAGAGCAGAGCACCTTTTACAGGTGTTGGGAATTAAATAATGAGGGAGACACTAAGGAAGAGTAAAAGAGGAAAGATAGACACCTGGCCAGTCGACAAACTAGTTTTAGTGAAGATACACATGAACGAATGTAAAAACTGTAACATTATAAACTTTCCCGGCATATGAATAATTAAATTCCTTTCTAAAGTTACATAAAAAAACATTCTTCTATCTGATAACCTTGTGTAGTGCACACAATTTTTGTTCTACGGAAATCAAAAGAATTGTCTTTATTTTTGTGAAACATCGCTTCAGAAGAATATGCATTGATTAATTTACCTGTAGTCAGCGATGTAGATCAAACATACTGCACAAAGAGAAAATGTGACCTTTACCGACATCACTGCTCTTATTAAACATTCCTCAGCACGGATCGACCGTTGCAATGTTTATATTGCCTTCTGCGATATTAATTTATGGCAAGAAACACCCGCCGCGCTGTTTGAGGCGCCATGTCACGGATTGCGCGGCCCTTCTCGCCGGAGGTTCGAGTCCTCCCTCGGGCATGGGTGTGTCTGTTGTTCTTAGCATAAGTCAGTTTAAGTAGTGTGTTAGTCTAGGGACCGACGACCTCAGTAGTTTGGTCGCTTTGGTACACACACACACACACACACACACACACACACACACATTCACTCACAAGAAGCACCTCACAAACAGTGCTATGCGCCCAAAAACAGTTCCCTTGGTAAACATGTTATTTCACTAACATTGTAGCTTTCAGATTATTACTTCCTGCAGGGATAGTTTATACAAAAAAAAATCGTTTTGATTCATACGTCCATGCAGTTTATAGTCCGTGTTATGCATAGAAAACCAGTCTGCGCTTTACACCGAAAACCCAGTCAGCTTCTGTCATAAACCCACAATTCTCACGTTCACGCACGGTAGTAGTCAATATGTTCACGTCTCTCCAGACTCCGCTGTTACCGTTTCACATGGCGCCCTTCGGATCCGTTTCAAGCTTCGTCACTCTTGGGAAATATTGTTTTAATTACTACTTTATACTGATATACAACTTAATGCACGTAGTCGTATTTTAACATGTTAATAAATGTGACAGCACACAATGGAAGAAAATGAAAAATAGTTCATTTGATGACTATTGTAAAATCTGTGTAGAAAGAAACAAAAAACTTGCACTATTACAGTTTTTTCTTTGATGTGAAAAAGAAAAAAAATATTTTATCTGATTATAGAACTATCTTCAAATTGTTTTGAAAATAAGTTATAATACAACTATACTGAACATAACTTCACTATAAATATTTTAAAAAAATTGATGACGTTATATATCGTAAAAAATCGACATTTTCACGATGACATTGTTACTGTCTTTGAAACTACATAAATGAAGTTTATTAATATGTATTGAATTGGAGAATGAAGCAAACAATGATTATAAAAATGTAAATGACTAACACTCCCAGCGAACTTTTCTTTGTTAAATTCAGTTTTCAAACATTCATCAGTTAAGATGGGGAGCTCCATTGAGTTTTCAACTGGCGGCTTTCTTTTTTTTTTGGCTGATGTTGATGCACCTAGCGGTGTGTGCAGTAGGCAGTAGGCAGTACGCAGGGTGACCTGACAAAGTGTGGAACTGTTGTCGGCGGCTGGAGATGTGAAATTAAAAATGTAATAAATTGGGCGTCGAACCATGCACTCATATAAGGCGTCTCCGAAATTCAGTTGTCGGGGATGCAAGAATTTCTGGGAAGAAGATGTACCAAACTATTTGAACCACTGCAGCAGCTGGAAGTATGGCTCTGGAAGGCATAATGGTGGACCTTATTAATTCATATTTCGAGGGGTGAGAAGAAAATGTGTATAATTAGTTGTCGCCACAAGTTACCACAGCCTGTCTACTACAAGGCAAGACGTTTATTATATGTCTGTGCAGGAAGTAACTGTGAGCTCAGTGGACGTGTTGGACATCGCTTCATTTGAACAATATATTATTATTATTATTATTATTCGTTACAGTCAACTTTGGACTACGCTAAGCATCAGTCATTTCTTGTGCTTTTTCTTGCGTTCTTCCCAGTACTTCTTCATTTTTTCTGAGTGGGCTTCTTTACGTTCTTGCGACCAGGTTGTTCCCGTCTTCTTTGATTGCGTTCGGTCTTTGAATCCCTGTATTTTGTTGATGGCATTCCTATATTCCATTCTGTTGTAAACTGTCTCTGGTATAATGTTCATTTCTGCAATGTCTTCTTTTACTTCTTTCAGCCAGTTAATTTGTGTCTTTCTGCTTTCCATGTATTCCAGGATTTTCTTTGCCGTTCTTTCTGGTGCCATTCTTTTGACATGCCCATAGAAACTCAGTCTTCTCTTTTTAAAGGATGTTGTCAATTTTTCAATTTTCTCGTATAACTCTTTATTGGATCGCAATTTATAATCTTGTCCATCCTTTTTAGGTCCTAAGATCTTTCTCAGTATTTTTCTCTCTTTTATTTCCAATTTCTCCAACAGACGTTTTCTGTTCAGTGGGATGCATTCAATCGCATACAAACTTTCTGGTTTTATTACCGCATTGTAGTGCCTGAGCTTGGCATTGATGGAGATCGACTTTTTATTGTATACATTTCGGCATAGCTGGTATGCCGTTTCCATCTTTATTGCTCTTTCCTGTAGTGAAACATTTGGTAACCCTGTCGGTGTAATCCATTCCCCTAGATACTTAAATTTATGAACTCTCTTAATTATTCCATATTTAGTTTGCAATGTCTGTGTTGGGTCTGTTTTGTCCTGTATCATCAGTTCTGTCTTTTCATACGATATTTGTAGACCTGTCTTCTCAGCGATCTCATGCAGCATTTCTATCTGAATCTTTGCTGTTTCGATGTCATCTGCCAATATTGCCATGTCATCAGCAAATGCCAGACATTCAATTTTTGTTTTATTTCTTCCTAACGTTATCCCATTTTTCACTCCAGCTTCTGCCATCTTCTTTCTCCATTCCCTGACCACTTTTTCAAGGACAATGTTAAACAACAGTGGGGAGAGCCCATCCCCTTGTCTAACACCTGTTCCAATTACAAACGGTTGTGACAATCTACCCAAAAACTTCACTTGCGATTTTGTTCCCGTAAGGGTTTCCTGGATTAGACTTCTGCTTTTATCATCAATCCCAAATTCTTCTAATGTGTTAATCAGGGTTGGTCTATCAATAGAATCATATGCTTTTTTGAAGTCTATGAATGTAATTACTAGATTTTTCGATGTGCGTGCGCGAAGTTGTATTATGGAGAGTAGACTGAATATCTGTTCACTGTATGATCTTCCTTTTCTAAACCCAGCCTGATATTCACCCAGTTCTTTCTCTACTTGATTTTCAATCCTGTTTTGTAGTGCCTTGGATAGGATCTTATAGGCCACTGATAACAATGAGATACCTCTGTAGTTATTTGCATTTGTCTTGGCACCCTTCTTATGTAACGGATGAATCAATGCTGTCTTCCATTCCTCCGGAATCTTCTCTGTATTCCAAATCTCTTCAAACAGCGCCTCGAAATTATTTATTAAGTTTTCTCCTGCGTATTTCAGTAGTTCCGCGACTAACGAATCTTTACCAGATGCTTTATTGTTTTTCAATCCTTTCAAGATCTCTTTAATTTCTTCTTTATTAGGTGGTTCAGAGTCTGGTAGCTTATTCTTAGGCTTCTCAAATGTCAAGGTTTCATCAGGTCTTTTGCAGCTTAGCAGCGTTTCAAAGTAGTTCGCTAGGTGTTGGCAATTTTGTTCCACGCTGGTGATCAGATTTCCTTTTTCATCTTTGAAGCAGAGTGTCGGTGGTTTATATCTTGTTATTGTAGTTCTGAATGTTTGAAAGAAATTGCGTGTATTGTTCTTAGAAAATTCATCTTGTATTTTCTGTATTTGTTGTGTGTCATATTTCCTTCGTTCACTTTTAATGATTTTCGTCGTTTCACGTCTTTGCGTTTTGAACTGCTCCCAGTCAGTTGGCCTTTTGGTTGAGTTGTATTTCTCCCAAGTTCTGGCTCTTTTCTGTAGTGCTTTCTCACAGACCTCATTCCACCAGGGATGCTTTTTCTTTTTGGTTAGTAAAATTGTTTGTTCTGCTACGTCTCGTATTGAGGTTGCAATTTCTTCCCATTTGTGACTTTTGATTTTATCTGTCTTTTCCTTTGAACAATATAGTTTTTTTATATATTCCCAGTATTTATAAATTTTATTTTTCCTACTGACGTTTCACGATCATGTTACCTTCGTTAAGTTTTGAATTATGATTTGTGTTAAAATTATGGTTTCATTAATCACACTTACATAATACAACAATGTCACGCAGTCATACAAACAACAAAGTGCTAACAGGCTCTGTCAGTCAAAACTTAATCTTAACAAGTTGTATTGTCACCTTTTTACTAGATAACGTTAAATTCGAGTGAAATTAGTTCTCAAATTAATATAAATGATTTTCAGTAATTATACACTCACATTCTTCATGCATGATAGCTAATGTTAGGTGCTTGCGTCCATCTCTTTTTCAAGCAACACTGCATTGACAAAAGAAATTCGGCTTCAAAGTAATTGAGTAAATCTTGGAAGCAATAATATAATTAGTTCCTTCAGAGTTTGGCGATCGTAGTTAAGTTTTCAAAACGGCAATGCAAGTAGGAAGCAATGTTACACAGTGAAGTGTATTTTATGTATGTGTGTCAGACATATATTCGAAACCCATATCCACCTTACACTCGGTAATTTAAACAACAGTTTCAATTAATGTTTCACACTGTTAAAACTGATGAAATCTGCTACTAGTAACGCTCTTGCCCAGAGTAATAACAGTTCCAATACTCAAATGACTGTGACATTAATTTTAATTTTGGTTCAAATGGCTCTGAGCACTATGGGGCTTAATGTCTGAGGTCATCAGTCCCCTAGAAGTTAGAATTAATTAAAACTAACTAACCTAAGGACATCACACACATCCATGCCCGAGGCAGGATTAGAACCTGCGACCGTAGCGTTCGCGCGGCTCCAGACTGAAGCGCCTAGAACCGCTCGGCCACATCGGCCGGCAAATTTAATTTTGTTTAACAGCTTGTTGCGAGAGTAAAAGTTAATGAAACTCTTTAACAGTCGAGGTAGCGCACCAAGATCACGTTTATGGACACATAAACAGCCGTTTTCAAGCGTAAGAGTTTAAAAATATAGCTTCACCTCACGAAACTTACGATAAAAGCTCTACGCACTACTAGATAAACAACAGATCTTGTTACATGCATCGTAGCACTAAAGTATTAGTTATTATTGCGTGCAATAGGTTAAATTATGCGTGATTTGTTGCCATAGAAAGAGGGAAATTGTTAGTTACTTGTAGTCGAGAATTTGGTTATAACGTCACTGGACAATTTTCTGTGGAACACTAAATTTTTCCAACTACTTTACACAAATGACATCTGCTGTATTGATCATTGCTTTATTTTCGTTTTAAAGTATTCAGTAAGCAGAATGTTTTTATCAGTGGATCAGCCCGAGACATTAAACATCACTGTTTTCTTTAAAGTTTATGTCTCTGCATGGCGCAAAAAGCTACTTGTACACTCCTGGAAATGGAAAAAAGAACACATTGACACCGGTGTGTCAGACCCACCATACTTGCTCCGGACACTGCGAGAGGGCTGTACAAGCAATGATCACACGCACGGCACAGCGGACACACCAGGAACCGCGGTGTTGGCCATCGAATGGCGCTAGCTGCGCAGCATTTGTGCACCGCCGCCGTCAGTGTCAGCCAGTTTGCCGTGGCATACGGAGCTCCATCGCAGTCTTTAACACTGGTAGCATGCCGCGACAGCGTGGGCGTGAACCGTATGTGCAGTTGACGGACTTTGAGCGAGGGCGTATAGTGGGCATGCGGGAGGCCGGGTGGACGTACCGCCGAATTGCTCAACACGTGGGGCGTGAGGTCTCCACAGTACATCGATGTTGTCGCCAGTGGTCGGCGGAAGGTGCACGTGCCCGTCGACCTGGGACCGGACCGCAGCGACGCACGGATGCACGCCAAGACCGTAGGATCCTACGCAGTGCCGTAGGGGACCGCACCGCCACTTCCCAGCAAATTAGGGACACTGTTGCTCCTGGGGTATCGGCAAGGACCATTCGCAACCGTCTCCATGAAGCTGGACTACGGTCCCGCACACCGTTAGGCCGTCTTCCGCTCACGCCCCAACATCGTGCAGCCCGACTCCAGTGGTGTCGCGACAGGCGTGAATGGAGGGACGAATGGAGGCGTGTCGTCTTCAGCGATGAGAGTCGCTTCTGCCTTGGTGCCAATGATGGTCGTATGCGTGCTTGGCGCCGTGCAGGTGAGCGCCACAATCAGGACTGCATACGACCGAGGCACACAGGGCCAACACCCGGCATCATGGTGTGGGGAGCGATCTCCTACACTGGCCGTACACCACTGGTGATCGTCGAGGGGACACTGAATAGTGCACGATACATCCAAACCGTCATCGCACCCATCGTTCTACCATTCCTAGATCGGCAAGGGAACTTGCCGTTCCAATAGGACAATGCACGTCCGCATGTATCCCGTGCCACCCAACGTGCTCTAGAAGGTGTAAGTCAACTACCCTGGCCAGCAAGATCTCCGGATCTGTCCCCCATTGAGCATGTTTGGGACTGGATGAAGCGTCGTCTCACGCGGTCTGCACGTCCAGCACGAACGCTGGTCCAACTGAGGCGCCAGGTGGAAATGGCATGGTAAGCCGTTCCACAGGACTACATCCAGCATCACTACGATCGTCTCCATGGGAGAATAGCAGCCTGCATTGCTGCGAAAGGTGGATATACACTGTACTAGTGCCGACATTGTGCATGCTCTGTTGCCTGTGTCTATGTGCCTGTGGTTCTGTCAGTGTGATCATGTGATGTATCTGACCCCGGGAATGTGTCAATAAAGTTTCCCCTTCCTGGGACAATGAATTCACGGTGTTCTTATTTCAATTTCCAGGAGTGTATTTTGGGTTGCAAACAAGCATATCAGGAACATAACTTTGAAGAAGAGGTCTATGTCTGACTAGACTGTTTTCTTTTTCAGATAACACTTGTTGCATCATCACATTATACACCTCAAGGCTGTCTTCCAGTCTCTAGCATAGCAAACATGCTGGAGAGCTTGGTACTGTAAAGCCGTCCATATACAGGCTGACCGGCCCGCTGACTCACTCAACGATCCTCTCATTGACCCACCCGACTGTGTGTGGACAACAACGTCTGTCAAGTGGAAACTACCTGCCTCCACTGGCGAGTGTGGGCTGGTGGGTAGAGCGAGGGGCTAGCAGGTAAGGTTTCGCTGGTCGGATCAACACACTCTGACCAAGGATGTGACTGCGAACTCATCGCCTACACATAGGCGAATACATCGGGTCGGACCAGCTCAGCGGGCGAGTCGACCGACTCATCCGCCTATGCATGGGGAGTCTTAAGGGTTGGGTGTCTTTGTGAGGCCAAGACGAAGGCAAGCCTTCACAGTAAGTCCTGCAGCCGCTGGCAGGCATGAACCCTAAGGCCGGAAATCGGCGGTTTTCCCAGGCTGCTGGAGTTGGGAGATGCAGTTGGCCATCAGAAAGTATGGTCTGGTGGGTGAGTGGATTTTGAGATGGCGGAACTCACTACATGGTGGAATATAGCTACTTTGAAACACTTCGAAATTCATTAGCAATTCAGGGTTTGACCATAGTGCAATAATATCAGCATGCTCACAGCACTGAAATGCCTCTATTGAAACACTAGTATTATAAACGTCATAAAAACTACAGAAGCTAGGTAGCCACATAAAATGAATATTCTTACAAAAACATTGGAAATTAACAACTGTTCACCGCTTCATGCGATCTTGATAAACAAGTTACTGGGTAATAGCTTAGGACACTAGTTGTCATCTCTGAAATTTACTCATTTTTACATAATTTATTTATTGAGTTATTACGTTTTTTATATATTTTTTATTTCGAAATGAATCTTATCATGGTATTCTCCACACTTATATTTCTAATTAAAGAACGATGGCATTTCTGATACGTCTCTCTACTTAGCTAAGTAACGCATGTCTAGATTATTACTTGCTTTCTAATTTATTAAAATAATGTTAATTCAGACTATATTTAAGACTCTCATCATTTTAAAGTGGTAGATTGCGTGTAAACTTTGTTACTACCACTGAATAATGTGTAAAAAGCTGCATTTATTCATTTGGCTAACTTTAGTGGTTAACATCCTTTTATAGCATTTTCTTTATTATTTGTTGTAAGTCCATGCACAAAATTCATGTTTTAATTAATCGTCCATAAGCTTTTGAATGTAGAATAATGAGTATGGTTTGAGGGAGACTAAGAGGTAAAGACCTTTAATTTAACATATACATCATAACTTGTGTATAATTTGAATGGTGATCCATTTTCTATACTTGAAGTACAATATAAAATTTGGAGGGGAATGGAAGACTTAAAAATGCGAGCGAGTGGCCAATCCAGGTCATTCTCTCTCTGTCGCTCAGCTTGTACAAATTTGTCTTGATGTAAAGTGTTGAAAAGCAGATTTGTGAAAGTGAATTTAGGCGGCAAATATTCATTCTTACATAGAAATATTCCGAAACAGATGGGTCTTACCTGCGACAGTTGGTTAGAACTTTTAACATTTCACGGGTGCTAGACAACGTGCAAACATTGAATTTTAACTTATTCCGGTTGAATTTTGGACTCTGTCCTGGAGAGAGCGTGGAAATCTACCAGTGATTATACGAATCCATCTAGTGGACGTGATGTATTTAGGAGCTGGGGAATATTTTGTGTTTACTTTAAAAGCATGGGACTCGGTTTATCGTGTACCATTCATATTTAACTAATATTTGGGGATTCTGCTGCCTTCTTAGTTATCTTTTAGGTAAGCTTAACTGCACGTTTTTGTATTGTATTGAAACGGAATGATGAAGCACTATCATTCTTAAAAATTTGAAATTTTGCTGATTGAACAAATCAGTTCATTCAATTTACATCAGTTGGTGTTTTCTGCATGAGTTACTCTACAGTATATAACCCTTTTTATAACTATTATTTTTATTCTATTTTATTTCAACTTGCTTTTATTTAAAAAAATTAGCATTACATGCCAAAGCCTGGCTGGTCTCACTAAAAGATCGTAGGTTAAAAATATTTTTGCAGTGAGTTTGGCTGCTGGGAATGAAGGCAGGTCTGCACAGCTCTGTCATATGGCTATATCAAGTCACAATACTAAACAGAGGCGTGCATTACCCATTCCAGTCTAATGCTTAATTTACTCCCAGGGATATGAGTTAATAGGAAGTATTAATACCAGTATGTGTCAGTAGGGGTTGTTCGATCTGGGATGTGAATTCAGTCCCATTAGAATCGCAAGCGTATTTCTATTTTTAATATTTCTTGATGCAGGTTGCCAATATAAATTATAACGGACAGTTTTGCTTGGGGGCTCCGAGCTAAAGATTTTATAGTAGCTGCGTGCGTAAGAGTGTATAGTAGAAATTAGGTGAAGTGAAATTATGTGTGGAGCGAAATTTCGAGAAAGAGGAGAACATCAATGCAAACGTTTGCTGAGTACTAGACCATGGCGATCAGCAGGAACAGGCAGTACTGCAGGCTTCACCAGTGCTACGGCATCAGGGTATATGGAAGCAACTCTGGGACCTTCAACATCAGCACCAGCAGCAGCTTCACTGTTGGCAGAAATTTCATTTTCGGCGATAGTAGCAAGTAGGCAGCCAACAATAGTGACAAGTTAATTACTGACATCGAAGGTGTAGATATGTTTGCAGTTTTTCCATCAGGGAAGAAGGTTGGCATGATCAAACAACCAGTTAATTTATGTGGAACAGAAAACATTAGCAAACCAAAGAGTCAGAAATCATTGCAGGGAATTTTACTTATGGAAGATCAGATAGCGAAGTTGTTGCAATGATGAGGGGATCACAAACTAATATGGAGGAAATAAATTCTAATACAGAAATTAAAAATTCTGAATTAAGATATGAAACGGGGAAACTAAATTCTGAAATAGATTTTAAGAAAGAGTGTGGAAACTCTGCATTAAGACCTCAGGTTGGAAAAATAAAGATCTAGATCAAGGGAATAATTGAGGAGAAGGGACATAAAAGTAGAGCTGGACAAAGTTTCGGAGAATGCTGGCCTTCTTCAAAACAAAGTCGATGAAACTAGAAAATCATTGGGGAAAAGACTCGGAATGTACACGATGAGCTGAATGGGGAAGTAATGGACTGTTTGCAGAGGCAAAACATACTTGAAGAAGAGACTAATAAATTGTTCAGCAATTTATCTGGGAGATTTTTAGCGTGTAAAAAGAGATTCTGCATAATAAACAGAGGTTAGAAGCAAGTCTCCATGACGAGGCAGTGCATCGCAAGCAGCAGAATGAAGATGTGTGCGCTGAGCTGATTGTTTTAGCACTTGGCTAGTCTTTAATTAATATTTTACAAATGTTGACAAACACCATCCAGTAAAGTTTCGCAGGGTTTTAAAGACTGTTCCGTGCCAGGAATGAGGATAAATATGTTACGAAGTAATATGTTGCCCGTGTTACGGTACTGTTTTAACCAAAATTTCCTGTAACTGTTGTAAGACCCATAGAAGATAGTCAAATTAAACTGGAGTGAATTAATCCCCACCAGCGAATGAAATATGAACTAGTACTTGTGAGTGACAACACGTAACTACTTTAACAACTTTGTTTGTGTGGCCATCCTCCGCAGCAAGCATATAAATACTTTATTTGTAAATAAAATTGCCTTTTCCTGCTGCTAGTTACTTTATTTATCCCATACGCGTTTCGCCTTCTCCTGTTCTAAGGCATCATCAGTGGGATCTATAATGATACAGTTTTGTTAGTTATAGATTATCAAACAGTTCACTTCCCGATTTTTTGTAAAAATGTAATTACCTACGATTTGCTGATCGGCTTTTCCTCACATCTGGTCTGGAAGTCGCACTACCACTCTTATCACTGCTCTATATTCACATATTTGTGTTTTCGCCATCCACACAAACTTCACCATGTTTCTCACTCTTTTTTGTGGTGGACTGTCGTTCTTCTGTCACTCGATACAACTATTTCGTCGTACACTTCTTTTCACAGTGTAAATATTGCGACTCCATTACGTGTTTCATCGTCTTTGGTATGTTTACCTATTTGTTGCCAAGCTAACGAAGTATATGTTCGTTACTAACTTCTGTTTATGATGTTTATATCGCGTGTGTGTGTGTGTGTGTGTGTGTGTATGTGAGTGAGAGTGAGGGGGGGGGGGGAGAGTGTCAATTTTTTTTGGCGGGGGGTGTGGGGGTGGGGGAGTGGTGGTTGTAGTAGCTGATAGCGAGTTGCTGAAAACTTTGGTGACAGCTGTTTTGACTTTTCGTTTCAGTATTGTGGGGAGGGCTCATGGATGAGTGAGTGTAAAGATGTTGGGTTCTATTATTATTACATTGCACAGTATATTATATTTATCCTTTTTGTGAACATTATACCATTATTTTATCTATTAGTGTAAATAATGAATTGCTTGGCATGTGTACTTGGTCATTCAACAGGATTTTCCCCTCTGCTTTGGTTTTATGTATGTGGTAATTTTTTTGCATGGTCAGAAGGTGCTTTTTATTGTTGATTCTAATTATTCTCATGTCATCTTCTCTAGAGGTTGGTTTGTGGTCATTTTCTCTTAGGTGTTCTGTAAATGTGGAGTGGTTTGTCCCATATTTCCATGCTCTCATGTGTTCCTTGTATCTGACATCAAATATTCTCCCTGTTTGCCCTACGTATGTGCCTTCACAAGTGTCACACTGTAACTGGTATATACCTGCTTTCTAGTATATGTCTCCGTTTTTTGTCGGCATCGAGGTGTATTAATGTATAGAATTGTCTGTTGTGTATTCTATGTTTATTCCCTGTCTTTTGAAAATGTTGGTGATTTTATGGGTGAAACACAGATAAGCAAATCGTAAGTAATTACATTTTTACAAAAAATCGCGAAGTGAACTGTTTGATAGTCTATAACTAACAAAACTATCTATCGTTACAGATCCCACTGATGATGCCTTAGAACAGGAGAAGGCGAAACGAGTATGGGATAAATAGAGTAACTAGCAGCAGGAAAAGGCAGTTTCATTTGCAAAACAAGTATCCATAACTACTTTGATTTTGAGTTCCTATGTTAAATTTCATGCGTAGATAAATGAGAGGTCACAGTGAGAGCAAGGGGAACGCCGATGATGACAAGAGATGCGGTGTAAGCCATAAAACCCCAAGGAGTCTGCCCCAGTACTAACCGCAAAATCGCCTGTTGCTTCCCTCTGTGAACACAAAAGCGAGGCAAGTGAAATCAGCTGGACCGATGCTTTTTAAGTGGAGGAAAGAAAAGAGCTGCAGTGGCACAGCTGATGCCGAGGGTCTGCTGTCAGACGATGCAGGGTAAACCTCAGGAATGTTCAACACAACAGAGCCTGTTTTTGACAAGCTGCGTCCGCATGACGCAAGCCGCTGAACGGCCAGAATTCCGGAAGAACTGCTTTTGTAGGAGGAAGCCCGGGTGACACGAAACCGAATTAATGTTTAAACATACGTGAAGAAAGCTCTTACTGTTCATATAAACAATCCAAGGGAAGAGAAGAGAGTGCGACTGGGCTTACTGAGGCTTAAACATATTCATGAATTTAGTCTATGGATAGCAGTGACCTAATGTTATATTTAAGTTAAAATGAACAGTCGAGGTCGCAATAATACTTGTTTATTTACCGGTTACGGGTTATTTAAAAGCCATCTTCAGAATTTTTGGCTCCCTATGGCTGCCAGCACCAGTCATAAGCTGAAGCCGGTAAATAAACGAATATTATTGCGATCTTGACTGTTCATTTTAACTTAAACTTAACCATATCGGCCAGTGTACGAAGGAAAGCAGAGAGAGGGAGCAAATCGTATACATTTTCGAACTCCAAGACCAACAAGTTTTTTAAATGGTTAACCACCTAAAATCCGAGTAACGAAGTGAGGCCAGTGTTTTGTAAGACATCTTACTGTTCAAAATATAATGCGGGCTCCCTGGTTGAGAGTTAAATTTTTAAGGATGAAAGTAAAATAAAATGAAAAGAGTCAACGTTATACAGTCGGCGGCATTACGACGATGAATGCCCTTGAAAATTTATTATTCAGAATTGCGTACTTTATCTTGAAGCGAAGTGTTTCCTTTGTTGCCTGCCTAATACACTCCTGGAAATGGAAAAAAGAACACATTGACACCGGTATGTCAGACCCACCATACTTGCTCCGGACACTGCGAGAGGGCTGTACAAGCAATGATCACACGCACGGCACAGCGGACACACCAGGAACCGCGGTGTTGGCCGTCGAATGGCGCTAGCTGCGCAGCATTTGTGCACCGCCGCCGTCAGTGTCAGCCAGTTTGCCGTGGCATACGGAGCTCCATCGCAGTCTTTAACACTGGTAGCATGCCGCGACAGCGTGGACGTGAACCGTATGTGCAGTTGACGGACTTTGAGCGAGGGCGTATAGTGGGCATGCGGGAGGCCGGGTGGACGTACCGCCGAATTGCTCAACACGTGGGGCGTGAGGTCTCCACAGTACATCGATGTTGTCGCCTGTGGTCGGCGGAAGGTGCACGTGCCCGTCGACCTGGGACCGGACCGCAGCGACGCACGGATGCACGCCAAGACCGTAGGATCCTACGCAGTGCCGTAGGGGACCGCACCGCCACTTCCCAGCAAATTAGGGACACTGTTGCTCCTGGGGTATCGGCGAGGACCATTAGCAACCGTCTCCATGAAGCTGGACTACGGTCCCGCACACCGTTAGGTCGTCTTCCGTTCACGCCCCACAGGACTACATCCAGCATCTCTACGATCGTCTCCATGGTAGAATAGCAGCCTGCATTGCTGCGAAAGGTGGATATACACTGTACTAGTGCCGACATTGTGCATGCTCTGTTGCCTGTGTCTATGTGCCTGTGGTTCTGTCAGTGTGATCATGTGATGTATCTGACCCCAGGAATGTGTCAATAAAGTTTCCCCTTCGTGGGACAATGAATTCACGGTGTTCTTATTTCAATTTCCAGGAGTGTATTTTCTGCATGGAAAACTTTACTTATCACGCTGACGGATAGTTCGAAGCCACTAATCATTGTTGTTAGGTGGGAAGACTGGTGACGGAAAACTGTGCTAGTATTAAGCTTCAATGCAATGACGTGATTTGCATGACGCTAAAAATGACAATTGGACTTCGTCAATGATATTAAATTGCAGATTCGACTTGTAAATGTTGAAATGTATAAACGATAGCGTCTGATGGCCGGCAATCGTTGCAACGCCAAACCAACAACTACTAAAGTATTTAACAAGCTGAAAAATGTACAAAAGGCGAACTCAGAAGTAAAAAAGCGTGGGAAGATTTAATATTACTGAATAAATACAAAAAAATATCATTGCACACACTACCATTTACAAAAAAATTAGAATTACATAAGATACAGCACATTTCAATGCGACAGACAGAGCTAGTAGAACGAAAAAGAAGACACACCGTACTTCACCTTCTAGAAAACAATGGCCAGTTAAAAACTGCAAAGAGATATTAATTATAACACAAAGGTAAGCCTTACATTTTGCAAAAAAATGCGTCGCTGGCTTAAGTGAAATCTAGCCGTTCGCTACAGGCGCACACAAGAATCAATATCGTCCCAATCAAAATTAAATAACTCCGAAAAACAGAGAGCTCAGAGTTTTCCTTGTCGAAAGCACTCTGCAAATAGTCACTTCGCTTCCAGACATACACTTCCAGATTTCATCCAGACTTCTGCACATCGATGATTAGATGCTCTTATCTGTCTGAGCTGAACAACAAGTTGTTGGATCCGAGCCAGTGACTAATTTAGCAGCCACCACGGGCACCACTTGCAGATTCCAAAGTATTCTGGAAAGCAGCCGCAACACGGAAATGAGGAAAGGCACAGATCACATAACGATATTCAGTAATTCCATTCTTCATTTCGAAGACTATTTTGCAGTTAGAAGTTCAGATGCTTTTAACTCCGTCAATGCATAATCATCTGTAGTATTTTCGATCTCTATGTGCTAACCTAAGGTTATCACAGTACAACCTCCGCGGACATAAATGTTTTGTTCACATATGCATTAATTTGTAATACCATCCGTGCTATTCTCTCCAAGGTTGCTAAAGCGTTTAGTTTATTGATTTCGGTTACTGTAAAATTCTTTTCTTGTGAAATTCGATTACCTAGAAACAATAAACAGAGTTAATAGTGAACATTGTTTGATTTAGTAGTTAGATGTATTGTTGAATCCTTGACATGATGAATGATAGTTTACTTTTATAAATTATTACAGGCCAAATTCATTTATTTGATTCAAGTATTCTATTAAAGGACTTCATCCTCTCAATAGGCAAGAGATAAACATCGTGTATGCTTACACCCGACATTTCTTCGAATGTGTGGTTTAGAGTTTCAGCAGTAAACCTCTATGTGACGCATAACGCCTCTCTTGCAGGATACACCACTGAAGTTTCTTGAGCACATCAGTAATGCTCTCACACTTACTAATCGATCCCATGCCGAAGTGCGCCACTCTTCACTTGATCTTCTCTACCTCTTCTATTACCCTGTCTTGTTAAGGGACCTGAACAGATGATGAATACTCAAGATTCAGCAGTAAGTTGTGTAAGCTGCTTCTTCCATGGATGAATTAAATTTCCTTAAGATTGTTCTAATGCATCTCAGCCTGCTATCTGCTTTTTCTCTGATTGGCTTTATGTGATCATTCCTCGTTAGATCACTCCAGATGGCTACTCCTAGGTCTTTAGTTCTGTTTCCAATGATTTATCATCAGAAGCGAAATCAAAATGCAGTGGACCCCTTTGCCTATTTATAAGCAATAAAATATTCTGAACTTGATACTTTAATGAAAATGTGCCATCAATTTTCAGTACTGAGCATTATAAATATACGATTCACTAATTATTATAGCATCTAATGGTTAGTTAAAATTTTTTTTCTATGTAATGGTCTTAGCACAACACACGTCACTACATTCGCACTAGTATGATCACCAGTTGATTTGTGTTCAAAAAATAAAGAGAATTTTTGTCTTTTGGATAGAATTTTGTTTATTCGGTTGCATCACTATTATTGTTATCCTTATCAAAGTAGCTCCCATTAGATACTATACACTTATATCAACGCATTTTCCAATTTACGAAACGCATCTAGAACTCTATCTTTGGTACAGACTTTACCTCTTTTCAGAAATACGTTTTTAATCTCATCTATGCTAGTAAAGCTATGGCGTTTAAGGTTTTATCTACATTTTGGAAGAGAAAAGTTACATGAGACCATTTCTGGGAAATATATAGGCTGGGGCAATATTTCAGTATTGTTTTTGGCCAAAATTTCTCAAACAATCAGTGAACTGTGAGCAACTGCATTATCATGGTGCGTAAACCGTGAATTGTTTCATCACAAAATGGTTCAAATGGCTCTGAGCACTATGGGACTCAACATCTGATCTCATAAGTCCCCTAGAACTTAGAACTACTTAAACCTAACTAACCTAAGGACATCTCACACATCAAATCTGATCAACACATTTCAAGGTTTGAAAGAATGGACAAGAGAAGGGGGGGGGGGGGGGGGGCCTGAAACTGTTATGGTCGTTATACTGAAACTATTAAGTACTGAAGGCAAATTTACACTCAAATTTAGCAATCTATGGATAACTACTCTTTTGTCTTACTTCTGAATAATTTAACTGTCATTATTTCTGTCTCAAATTAATTAAATAACATCGCTAACTCAATTCAAAAAAACTCTCTTCCTATTTAGTCATGCTTTTGTTCTTTACCAACACTGCAATAACACGTAGGACTTTAAACTTCTTTATAGCATAGTTTAATCTGCTGATAATTTTCGTTAACACCAACATTAAACTTTCAGTTCAGGATACTCGGGTTGCACAATACGAGGTAAGGATCCTGTCTAGGTCAGTGATCAGGATAAGTCATGGCTGAAGCAATTATGGTAAAAGTCACGTTATTATTGAACAGTTAGAAACATTTTCGACACTGGTCCACACAGATACACTTCTAAAGATGAAATAAATGTTTGACCTGTGCAAGTCGGTGCGGCGGATGGCGGGCAGCGAGATAGCGAGAAGCACGGCACACATGCAAGCACGGCTAAGGCTCTCACTGCAGCGGCACTCTCCTTCTTCTGAGCGTCGTTATCTTTCCAACTTTGTGCCTCAGAATATAGCCATGCCAAGTAATCGTCGGAATCGGTTCATCTGAGGCTCAATGGAATCCACTTTTCCTGGGTAGCCTCCTCGGTACAGTACGTGTACTTCCGAACGATACCCAACTCCGACTGTAATACTGTGCCCGTTGTGCCGAACCGCGCCAGTGCGCGTTTTCCCGCCTCGCCTGCCTCCACCTTTTCCCGCTCCCCTACAGGTAGGGTATTCACCACAGGTTTTCTATTACACATATCCTAATGCATTACCTACGTATGGACCAAGTGTATAAATTACAATTTTCACATCTTACAATAGTTTTAACATTAAATACACTTTCCTTTGATTACCACATTATTTGAAATCTAACATAAATAATAATATTCATTTCAAAAGTTGCTCACAGTTTCTTTAACATAACGAAACAAACCGAAAAAAAAGTTCAAAACATTGCTTACATTAATTTATGTAAATTCATAAAGAAAAAAATTATTATATGTACAGTTGTCGTTACAATAGCATTCCCACCTTCACAAAAATGAGGAGAAATTTCAGAACCTATTAAATGAAGAACAATCCAATGGGTTGGCACTACACTGTCAGTACACCGAAGACGACGAAATTAATGAGGGATAAAGGAATTACATCAGTGATAATATAAAATCTGAGGCCCATGAAATATACGAAATGAAGGAAGTCTGCTACATTTGGAGTAAAATAACACGTGACTCATGACGAGAGACGTACGTAAAAGGCAGACCTGCACGGCACAGAAGGCATTCACAGCCAAAAGAAGTCTACTAGCATCGAACGTCGGCTTTAAATTAAGGAATGAGTTTCTGACAGTGTAAGCTTGCACCAAATCACTGTATGGCAGCGAACCGTGGACAGTCTGAAGAGCGTAAAAGAAAAAAATCGAAGCGTTTGAGACGTGAGGGTATAGAAAAATGTTAAAAAATTAGGTGGATTGGTAAGTTTCTCCGCAAAATCGGTGAGGAGAGGACTATCTATGAAACATCAACAAGAACAAGAGATATTTGTTAAGACTTCAACAAGTAACTTGCATGCAGTTGGAGAGAGTTGTAGAGGGTAAAATCTCTCGGTAAAAACAGAGATTAGAATATATCCAATAAATGATTGAGAACGTCGCTTGTAAGTACTACTGCGACATAAAAAGATTGGCACAGAAGAGGAATTCGTGGCTGGCAGCAGCAGTCCAATCAGATGGGTGATGACCAAAAGGAAAATTTAAAAAAAGTTGTCCATCCGTGGGCTTTTGGTACATGGAGCAATCTGTGATTGAACGTGGCAAATACTGAGCAAGTAACAGTCAACTTCCTGAATCAGACGCCTTTCAGATTCGTCTGAGTAAGTCTGAGAGTACTATGAGTAGTTTCAAGAGAAGGGCTCTTCTTCGCCTTGTGCAAACATTGACTTTCTCTTCAGGAAAACTTAGTTGCTGTACGATATTACTGGATCTGTCTGTCAGCCGTGAGTACTGTTTGTTTTCACGACTTTTTAACGCTGACTTCCTTGGGGATCTCTGTTCGCCACCTGTGTTGTCTAAACGCATCAGTGTCCAGAATTTATCCTTCATGCTGTAGCGCAATGTTCGCCGTTTTCAAACTTCTGGAAAGATTAAAACTCCTATAGCCTAGGACGTGGGTTTTAGTAGTCAACCTGGCACGATAGATGATGTAACCTCTCAGCTATAATTCTACCTGTACCTTTATCCTACTTTCTCACCCTGGTCACAGTATTAGGCTGTCAGGATATTTGATGCACTAACGCGTATACCAGCTCTTAAGTATGTGTAGCTAAGCGTATATGTTTCTTACGGTGAGAGTAAACTCATCGTCTCATTCTGTTGGTTCTTCAAATACGGAAGTTTTCAAACCCAAGAATAAAATAGATAAAGTGACATGGCATGTTAACAACGCAGTGCAAATGAATAGAAGTGCGGAACGTTGCCAGAGGTCTCGCAGTCGCTCACAGAAAGTTGGATGTTACGCGGTGTGAGGTCAGCGGAGTATATCGCCAAATAGTGCTAGTCCTGTAACACGAGGCAGTTGAAGGAAAGAGGAAAGACAGTCGCGTCAATCAGTTTGCAGGTAGGCTGTGGTGGTTCTCTTCGTTACAACATGGCCCGGAGACCCTTCACGCGGCAACGAACCATAGGGGGTATAGAAAAAGGAGGAGTGTAGCGCAGGAGTTGGATATTGCTCACAGCATTGTTTCACATGCGTGGCGAGCAGCGTTCCGAACCACAAGCACAACTGCCCTATAGAGATCAGGTGGCCGACCACGGCCAAGTACAGCAGTAGATGGCCGCTACACCGTTCAGCAGACAAGAAGGGCCCCACATCAGACAGCAGGTGCGATTGAAACCACATTTAACAAGACTGTAAGCCACACAGTTCCACGCACCACAGTGGCAGAAGGGCTGTAATGGAGCGGTGTCTTTGCCCAACGACAGTACGTCGTGTTCTGTTGCCACCCGCACATCTACGGTACCATTTGCGGTGGTGCCAAGAGTTCAGTGACTGGACCGTCGGAGAGCGGGTTAGCGTCCTCTCGTCGGATGAAAACAAATTCTCGAATGATATTTTCACTCTGCATCAGAGTGTGCGCTGATATGAAACTTCCTGGCAGATTAAAATTGTGTGCCGACTTCGAGTCTCCGTTCGGCACACAGTTTTAATCTGCCAGGAAGTTTGAAAGCAAACTCTGTTCGAGTAGTGGTTGTAGACGTACTATGAAATGGCGAGAGGCGGGAACGGGTGATGTACCCAGGAATATTATCGTACACGAACGTTTTGTTGGTCGATGTGTTATGGTGTGGGGGACATAAAGTTGCATGGACGTACTGGCCTTTACGGACGGAAAAAACCCACCGTGATTAACAGCGCAATTCGGAGAATTCTCAGGAAGCAAAGGCAGTTGCACTCGCGGTACAAGAAAGATCGGGAGAATGGGGACAGGCAAAAGTTGTAGAGATTCGTGCTGCTGTAAAAAGAGCGATGCGCGAAGTATTTAACCAATACCACCGTCATACCTTAGCAAAAGATCTTGCTGAAAACCCAAGGAAATTCTGGTATTACGTAAAATCGGTAAGCAGGTCGAAGGCTTCCATCCAGTCACTCACTGATCAGTCTGGCCTGGCAACGGAAGACAGCAAAACGAAAGCTGAAATTTTAAATTCAGCATTTGAGAAATCTTTCACGCAGGCGGATTGTACCGCCGCTTGAGTCTCGTACAGATTCCCGTGTGGAGGTTGTGAAGCAGCTGAATGGGTTGAAAATAAATAAATCGCCAGATCCTGATTGGATTCCAATTCGGTTTTACAGAGAGTACTCTACTGAATTGGCTCCTTACTTGCATTTATCGCGAATCTCTTGCCCAACGTAAAGTCCTGAGCGACTGGAAAAAAGCGCAGGGGACGCCTGTATATAAGAAGGGTAGAAGAACGGATCCTCAAAATTAGAGACCAGTATCCTTAACATCGGTTTGTTGCAGGATTGTCGAGCATATTCTCAGTTCGAATATAGTGAATTTCCTTGAGACAGAGAAGTTTCTGTCCATGCATCAGCACGGCTTTAGAAAGCATCGTTCCTGCGAAACGCAACTCGCCCTTTTTTGACATGATATCTTGCGAACCATGGATGAAGGGTATCAGACGGATGCCATATTCCTTGACTTGCGGAAAGCATTTGACTCGGTGCCCCACTGCAGACTCCTAACTAAGGTACGAGCATATGGGATTGGTTCCTAAGTACGTGAGTGGTTCGAAGACTTCTTAAGTAATAGAACCCAGTACGTTGTCGCCGATGGTGAGTGTTCATCGGAGGTGAGGGTATCATCTGGAGTGCCCCAGAGAAGTGTGGTATGTCCGCTGTTGTTTTGTATCTACATAAATGATCTTTTGGATAGGGTGGATAACAATGTGCGGCTGTTTGCTGATGATGCCGTGATGTACGGGAAGGTGTCGTCGTTGAATGACTGTAGGAGGATACAAGATGACTTGGACAGGATTTCTTCGGTTCACTGGTAGAATTTTGGGAAGATATGGTTGATATGTAAAGGAGACCGCTTATAGAACGCTGGTGCGACCTATTCTTGAGTACTGCTCGAGCGTTTGGGGTCCCTGTCAGGTCGGATTGAAGGCGGATGGTCGTCTTCGGTTCATTGGTAGAATTTTGGGAAGATATGGTTTATCTGTAAAGGAGACCGCTTATAGAACGCTGGTGTAAAGAATGGCAGCTAACTCTAAATATAGATAAATGTACATTAATGCAGATGAATAGGAAAAAGAATCCTGTAATGTTTGAATACTCCGTTAGTAGTGTAGCGCTTGACACAGTCACGTCGATTAAATATTTGGGCGTAACATTGCAGAGCGATATGCAGTGGGACAAGCATGTAATGACAGTTATGGGGAAGGTGGATGGTCGTCTTCGGTTCATTGGTAGAATTCTGGGAAGATGTGGTTCATCTGTAAAGGAGACCGCTTATAAAACACTAATACGACCTATTCTTGAGTACTGCTTGAGCGTTTTGGATCCCTGTCAGGTCGGATTGAGGGAGGACGTAGAAGCAATTCAGAGGCGGGCTACTAGATTTGTTACTGGTAGGTTTGATCATCACGCGAGTGAAGTGCTTCAGGAACTCGGGTGGGAGTCACTAGAGGAAAGGAGGCGTTCTTTTCGTGAATCGCTACTGAGGAAATTTAGAGAACCAACATTTGAGGCTGACTGCAGTACAATTTTACTGCCGCCAACTTATATTTCCCAGAAAGACCACAAAGATAAGATAAGAGAGATTGGGGCTCGTACAGAGGCATATAGGAAGACATTTTCCCCTCGTTCTGTTTGGCGGTGGAACAGGGAGAGAAGATGATAGTTGTGGTACGAGGTACCCTCCACCACGCACAGTATGGTGGATTGCGGAGTAGGTATGTAGATGTAGAAATAGAGCGTGGAATACAGTACATCCACCGCTCCACGTTACTGAGCATTTTATCAGGGGTGTATTCGGCCGTTACTTCATTTTTACGGATGACATAGCACGGCCGCATCAGGCAGAGTAGGTAGAGGGACTCTTGGAACGAGAGAATGTTCGGTAAATAGACTGGCCTGCCCACTGTCCCAGCTTATCCGAGCACGAGTGGGATGCGTTGGGCAGACGTAATGCAGCGGCGACAGTCCACCAGTTATCAACCGCGCTGGTGGAAGAATGGAAAGCCTTGTCACACGGACTGCTTACAAACCTTGTGAACAGCTTGGGAGCAGGTTTCAGAACAGGAACTGCCGTGAGTGGCGATCACTCAATCTACTAAGAACCATGTCTAGCCTTTTGTGATATCGAGAGGACTATCATAAATCGCGGTGACTTCAACGTAATTACCGAGCGAAGTGGCGCAGTGGACTCGCATTCGGGAGGACGACGGTTCAATCCCGTCTCCGGCCATCCTGATTTAGGTTTTCCGTGATTTCCCTAAATCGCTTCAGGCAAATGCCGGTATGGTTCCTTTGAATGGGCACGGCCGATTTCCTTCTCCATCCTTCCCTCACCCGAGCTTGCGCTCCGTCTCTAATGACCTCGTTGTCGACGGGACGGTTGAAGGCGCTATATCATGGATTGTGCGGCCCCTCCCGCCGGAGGCCCGAGTCCTCCCTCGGGCAAGGGTGTGTAAGACGTTCTTAGCGTAAGTTAGTTCAAAGTAGTGTGTAAGTCTAGGGACCGATGCCCTCAGAAGTTTGGTCCCTTAGGAATTCACACACATTTGAACATTTGGAACCACATTCTGGAATAACGTGACACTGTATTGGGCCCCAAGCGAACAGCAAATAATTTCAACGTCAACCGAGGGCGGTCACTATAAAACGCGATCAGCAGCCATGGATAACTCGAAGAAGATGCAAGGGACACCGTTAAATGTATGTACGTATGTGTGTATGTAAGTTTGTAAACTGTTCGCGTGCCGCCGTACATGGCAAAATGGCGCTGTCCAAAACCAGCGCCAGGTAACTTTGCTGCACCAGGGGACATAGGTGATAGGTGTTAAGACTGTTGCAGAGATTTGTAAACGCAACTGTTGAGCAACTAACGGCCCAGATGAACCGAGGGGCTACCAACGTTACTAAGGGCTCCCCTTCAGAGGACGCCATGTTTCCAAGTGGAGAAGGAATTAGCGTATTTCATCAAAACAGAAGAGGTAATAGAGACAAAGTTACTGAACTTCAAAAAATGGTTCAAATGGCGCTGAGCACTATGGGACTTAACATCTATGGTCATCAGTCCCCTAGAACTTAGAACTACTTAAACCTAACTAAGGACAGCACACAACACCCAGTCATCACGAGGCAGAGAAAATCACTGACCCCGCCGGGAATCGAACCCAGGTCCCCGGGCGTGGGAAGCGAGAACGCTACCGCACGACCACGAGCTGCGGACCAGTTAGTGAACTGCTTGTAGATGTTGACTCCGAAATTACTGGTATGTCGGAGCACCACTTAAATAATTTGACAATTCAGAGGCTTGCTTTACCAAGATACAGCTTAGCTGGCCGTTTTTCAAGGAGTTCCTTGCGGGGTGAGGGAGTGGCTATGTATGTAAAAAACGATGTTCCTTTTGAGTCCATAGACTTGTCAAGGCACTGCACTGAACAGATATCTGAATGTTGTGCAGGGGCAGTTGAATTTAACTAAACTTCTAATTGTTGTTGTTTATAGGTCCCCTAACTCTGACTTCAGGGCATTTCTTCTCAAGCTAGAGAGGGCTCTTGATTCACTTTGTAGGAAATACCAGAAATTAGTTATATGTGGTGACTTCAATATAAATTTTGTGTAGGATGGTGCAATAAAAAGGATGTTGGTAGATCTCCTAAATTCATATGATCTGATTGTGTTTTTTCCAACTAGGGTGCAGGGGAATAGTAGCACAGCCATATACAATATTTTTATTCATTCCTCATTACTAGATGGGCATTCTGTTAGTAAAAGCGTGAATGGCCTTTCAGGCCATGATGCACAAATTTTAACACTAAAAGGCTTTTTTACTCAAACAAATGTCACATATAATTACAAACTACGTAGGAAAGTTAATCCAACAGCAATAGAGAGTTTTTTAAATCTTGTCAAGGAACAAGAGTGGCAGGATGTTTATAGTGCCGATAATAACATAGATGATAAATATAATGCTTTCCCTAACACATTTCTCATGCTATATGAGAGTTGCTTTCCATTAGAATATTCTAAACGGGGTACTAGCAGCATTAGTCAGTCTGGGTGGCTGACTAGTGGGATAAGGATATCATGTAGAACAATGCAGGAATTATGTCAAAATGTTGGGAGCAGTCACCATAAAGCTGCAGTAGCCCATTACAAACAGTATTGTAAGGTGCTTAAAATGTTATTAGGAGGCAAAGAATATGTGGTACGCAAATGGAATAGCTAATTCACAGGATTAAATTAAAGCCATACCGTCAGTTCTGAAGGAAGTGTCTGGGCCAGCAGCACAAGGTTTACTATATAAAGTCAGTTTCCAGTAAAAATATTTCTGTTACTGATAAATCAGATATAGGTACATTATTTAACAATCATTTTCTGAGCATTGCTGATGAATTAAATACAAATTTATCTTCTATAGGAATCATATAACTCTCTTGGCAAATGCCATTCCGTGATTGATGTCTGAAATACTCCTCTGTGATACAGACAAGGGGGAGATTGAGTCAATAATTAAATCACTGAAGACTAAGGACACTCATGGTTATGATGAAGTGCCTAGCAGAATATTAAACTACTGTGCTGCACATGTTAGTCCAGTATTTAGCCATATTTGTAATTTTTCCTTTAGGAATTGTCAGTTTCCAGAACTACTAAAGTACTCAGTAGTAATGCCAGTTTATAAAAAGGGAGCAAGAAATAATGTAGGTAATTAGACCTATTTCTATGCCATCAGTGATTGCTAAAGTTATTGGAAAGTCTATGTATGTAAGGATAATTGATTATTTTATATCACACAATTTGCTATCAAATGTTCAGTTCGGCTGTAGAAGTCGCTTAACAACTGAACATGCTATATTCTCTTTTCTCTGTCAGGTACCGGATGTGTTAAACCAAAGGTTTCGAACGCAAGGCACATGTTTTGATTTAACTAAGGCGTTTTATTGTGTTGATCACAAAAAAATGCTCCATTACGGAATATGGGGAGTAGCTCACAATTGGTTCATCTCTTTCTCTAGCAACAGACAGCAAAAGGTCATTATTCACAATGTTGAGAATGACTGTGACGTGTGGTCTGAGTGGGGTACAGTCAAGTGGAGGGTGCCCCATGGATCAGTGTTGGGGCCACTCCTGTTCCTTGGTAGTAAAGGATGTTGTGTGTAACACTGGCTCGGTTTCAAATAATGCAGTTCATGACCTAAGTTCATGACTTGTAGAAAATAAAGTAACGCTAAATCACAGTAAGACTCAATTTTTACAGTTTCTAACACACAGTTCAAGAAAACCTGACGTTCTACTTTCACAGAATGGGCATATGATTAGTAAATAGTAAAACTGAACAGTTCAAATTTCTAGGTGTTCATATATATATATATATAGTAAACTGCTGTGGAAACACCACGTTCAAGATCTTGTTCAAAGACTTAATACTGCCATTTTTACTATTCGAACGGTATCAGGAGTGAGTGATCGTTCGACCCAAAAATTAGTCTACTTTGCTTATTTTCATTCGCTTATGTCGTATGGTATTATATTCTGGGGTAACTGTTCCGATTCTAAAAGGATATTAATGGCTCAGAAAGGGGCAGTTCGGGCAGTAAGTGGTGTAAGTCCACGAACCTCTTGTCGACCCCTGTTCACGAGTCTGGGTATTTTGACATTGGCCTCGCAATACATATGTTCCCTACTGTCATTTCTTGTTAATAATACTAGCTTATTCGCAAGAATAAGCAGCTTTCACTCAGTTAATACTCGGCACAAATCAAACCTGCATTTGGATCGGCCTTTCTGTACTCTTGCGCAGAAAGGTGTGCAGTATACTGCTGCATCCATTTTCAATAAGCTACCACCCTAATTAAAAAATCTTAGCAGTAATCCACGCGCTTTCAAATCTAAACTAAATAGTTTCCTAATGGGTCACTCCTTCTATTCTGTCGAGGAATTGCTTGAAAAAGTAAGCTCATTCTTGTTGTATTGTTGATTGTGTTTAGTTGAACTGATGGATTGACTTTTTTCGGGTTCTTAAAAATTTTATTTTTATCTGTTATTACTTTTATGTTGTAATGTCATGTACTGACACGTTCCATGACCTTAGAAATTGGCTCCTCAATTTGGTCATACGGAACCTGACGTGTAAGTAAATGAATAAAATAAATAACCAACAGTGTCTTCTCTGCGACCGCTCAGCATACGTTGCCGCGTGTGGGTCTCCGTAGCATGCTCACTGCTGTCCATCAGCAATGAAGACTGGAGTCGCAACCGACGTCCACGGAGTGGCGGCAGGCGGCCTTTTCAAATGTATCACGCTGTATGCTGCGTCGAACAGACGGCCTTTGGCTGCCACAACTGTCGGGAAGTTGCAGGTCGGAGGTGCGAGCGTTAACTTCTGAGTAACGTTTTCGTGACATTCGCTGGGAGACCTCGTCGTTCTGCAAGGCACAATGGATCAACACAAGTATGAGTGCATCACTGAGGACCGTGTCTACCATTGCATGCAGTTTGTTTTTTCTTCCGCACGATACGTCTACCAGCAAGACAGTACTACGTGTCAGACAGCCCGCAAGGTATGTGCGTGGTTGGAAGAGCGCCAGTATGACTGTACCGTACTCAACTGGTCGCTAAACTCTCCAGATTAAAACCCAGTGGGAGTCTGTGGGACCACCTCGCTGTGGCCGCTCGCGCCACGTGTCCTCAGCCAAGAAACCTACGGCGCTGGTCTCAACGCTGGAGCCGGCATGGCTCCACGTGCCTGTCGATACCTTCCAGAACCTCACTGCCTCTCTTCTGCACGACCGCGCTGCAAAAGGTGGCTATTGAGGCTTTAGCCAGGTGGTCGCAGAGTCGTGAGTGGGCCGTGTATACTTAGAGCTTAGTACCGTATTCAGACGACGACGTATTTCTGGTACACTGTTACAGGGGTATCTTATGTAGAACAGTGGTCTCTGTAGAGCCAAGCACGTGCAGTCCTGCATTCTGTGTGCAGCACAGAGTTGCGGCACAGAACGAGGCCACTCGCTTTTACGCAACATCATGTAAATTTGTGCTATAAATAACTGGTTATGGTTTGTTTCGCGTAAGAAATAAATTATGGATAAGTGCGGCGATCATACGATGAAATTATAGTTGGCCGCAATTTTCTCTGATAAGTGCGAGCCTCTATATGATTTGTCTTCAAACCGACAATTTTAGTCTTGGATATTCCGCTATGAAAATCAATAACTGCTTGTTACTGAGAAGCTCTGTAGAGCTACAGTAATTATACTGTGAGACAAATTAGTGTGAAAGGTGGAGAACTCCCTGACCTGCCCCAACACAAAATAGTGATCTCACCCAGATAAACAACAAACAGACATGCTTAAGGCGCATTTGTAAGCGATAGGAAAATGTGTACCTTGGTAGCTCAGTCAGGAACAGTGCATGCAGAAAATTCAAGGTCTGGCACAGTTTCAATGCGACAGTGAGTTTCGAAACAACGCACATTTGCTACAGAGAAAAAAGATTCGTTCTCAAAAGAAAATAGTTCCTTTTTGCATTTGAAACTTAAAGGTGTTTGTTGTACATGCATGTACATACTAGTAGTCTTCCCTACTTACCTACGGTTCTCATTTGTCGCTATTGCAAAGATCGTTACGGTAATGAGAAATCAGTTTTTGATAACCCTGCGGCAAAATTTCTCCGGCTTTGGCAACTGGTGGCGTTTGTTAGCATAAGTTCTGGAAAATTTAAGGCAAACTCCGTCGACTCGAAACGTCCATTCTGTCTAGGCACCGATTTATCCCTTTTCCATCAGTGCCTCGGTCACTTCTGGGGAATGCCCTCCTCACCCATCATCATACTGTTCCTTTTATCACAAATTCAGTATTGACATCCAACATCAAACTATGTGTTCAGCCAAAGCCTAGTAACTGAACTCTTCAAAGATGTGACCGCAGATGTATGTTGCTACCGTTTCCCTTATTAAAAAAATATATATATATGTCCAAGCATAATTTGATGTCGTCGTTTCCATCCTGCTCGGTTTCGCAAACATCTGATAACAACTGTACACATCTCACACCCAAGCAGACGTGGCGTAACGGGAACACAATGCTAGTATGATGCCTGCAAAATATTATTACTGAATTATAGTGTTACAGGGCTCATCAAATTTTCTTACTCCCCAGATGAGCTTTCAGAAATGCGTAATTATTTTTCAGTCATTTCAGTTTGGAGCACAAAATGCAAACATTGTAGCGTATCCCTTTTGAAAGACGACGTCACGACTCTGTCACAAGCCAGTAGGCTACATCAACAATAATCCATTTGACTGTATTTTTTGTGCAATACTCTCCGCGTTATTTATTTATAATGTAGCTCTCTTTTAATAATCATAGAGTCCTGTAGACGCAAGAAATATTGGACCAAAAGTGTCTGATCCATAAACTCTAGTTCTTGTGACGGAATACGGAAGAAATTTCATAGTTATCTATCCCTCGCCTCTGTATTCTTTGGTTCTATGAACTGACAATGACTGGCCAGAGAAGTTGGTCGGATCGAATCCACTTTACCTATACTATTAGGCTAGCGCTATAATCTTTCTCACGTCTTCTATAAATAATACAGCGTAAGGCAAAAAGACAACGCACTACGAAGGTTTTATCCAAATGTGACGGAAAGTGGTAGGTGTCATGTAGATGTACAGACAAATAAATGATTAGAATTTCAGAGAAACTGAATGATTTATTCAGTAGAAGGAGCTTCAGGAGCTGAACAAATCAATAACTCGTTATCCCACCTCCAGCCCTTAAACAAGCGGTTATTCGGCTTGGAACTCATCGACAGAGGTACTGGATGCCCTCCTGAGTGATATCGTACCAAATTCTGCTCAATTGGCGCGTTAGACATCAAAATCCCGAGATCGTTGGAAGGCCCTGCCCACAATGCTCCAAACGTTCTCATATTCGGAGAGATTCGGAAGCCTTGCTGGTCAAGGCAGGGTTAGGCAAGCACGAAACCCAGCAGCATACACTCTCACAGTGTGCGGGCGGACATTACCATGCTGAAATGTAAGCCCAGGATAACTTGGCGTGAAGGTCAACAGCCGGCCGGTGTGGCCGAGCGTTTCTAGGCGCTTCAGTCCGGAACCGCACGACTGCTACTGGCGCAGGTTCGAATCCTGCGGCGGGCGTGGATGTATCTGATGTCCTTAGGTTAGTTAGGTTTAAGTAGTTCTAACCTCTAGGGGACTGATGACCTCAGATGTTAAGTCCCATAGTGCTCAGAGCCACTTGAACCATTTTGAAGGGCAACAAAACAGGGCGTGGAACACTATCGACGTACCCCTGTGCTGTAAGGGTGCCGCGGACGACAACCAAAGCGGTCGTCCTACGAAAAGAAACGGCTCCCCAGACCTTCACCGCTGGTTGTCGGGCAACAGTCAAGGTATTTTACACCACTGCCGGGGCGTCTCCAGACGCATCTTCGCTGGCCCTCCGGCCTCAGTTTGAAGCGGGACTCATCACTGACGACAATTTTACTGAAGTCAGTGAGACTCCAGGCCGAAGAAGTTCTCTGTAGGCGCTCCGGACAGCAGTGGGATACCAACCTGATAGTGGCCCGGCGTATGGAACGACAATCAGTGGTAATTAGAATTATATTAATACCTTCAGCTGCTGACGGGCGTTGATATATATCAACGGGGACAGGTGAAAATGTGTGCCCCGATCGGGATTCGAACCCGGGATCTCCTGCTTATATGGTGGACGCTGTATCCATCTGAGCCACCGAGGGCACAGACGATAGTGCGACTACAGGGACTATCCCTCGCATGCCTCCCGCGAGACCCACATTCTCACCACATATATCCTCACACTACAAGTCCGAAAGAGCAGACACTGTGCCCATAAGTACATAGTTCTGGCACTACCGGCCATGTCCTTCTTCTTCTGTGCGCATGCACACATATTCCCCGAACTCTTACGGGACTTGGTAAGAATGTCTTCCACGAGTAATGAGTGTGTTGGGGTAGGACACTACAAATGCTAATCCCTGCAGTCGGACTATCGTCTGTGCCCTCGGTGGCTCAGATGGATAGAGCGTCTGCCACGTAAGCAGGAGATCCCGGGTTCGACTCCCGGCCGGGACACACATTTTCACCTGTTCCCGTTGATATATATCAACGCCCGTCAGCAGCTGAAGGTCTGTCCGAAAGAACAGACACCATATCCATATAAGTATATCAGTGGTAATGGTCTGCGGCACCATTTCTTTTCATATCAGGAGCCCTTTGTTAGTAATCTGCGACAATCTTACAGCACGCGGTACGTCGACGATATAATACGCGCCGTTTAGCTGCCCTTCATGACAAGCCGTCCTAGGCTTACTTTTCAGCAAGATAACGTCCGTCTGCGCACGGAGAGAGTTCCTGCTGCTTGCCTTCGTGCTTCCCAAACCCTACCTTGGCCAGCAAAGTCACCGGATCTCTCTTCAATGAAGAACGTTCGCAACAATCTCGGGATCTAACGCGCCAGTTCAGTACGTAAAGGGAGTTGAAAAATCAAATAATCATGGAGAATTAGAATACGGTTGTAGGGGAGGGAGCAGAAGAAAGGGTTACTGTAGAATACTGACTTAGTAGTAAGAACGAGAGAGGAGACACTAACTGAGTTCTGCAATAAATGACAGTTAGTAATAGCGAATACTCTGTTCAAGAATAACAAGAGCAGTAGGTATGCTTGGAAAATTCCAGGAGATACGGGAAGATTTCAGTTAGATTACACCAAGGTCAGGCATACATTCTGAAATCATATCTTGGATTGTAAGGCTTACCCAGGAGCAGATACAGACTCTGAACACAATTTAGTAATGACGAAGAGTAGACTGCAGTTTAAGAGACTAGTCAGAAAGAATCAATGCCCAAGTATGTGGGATGTGGAAGAACTAAGAAGCATGCTTAAAGTTCTCTGAGACTATAGATACTGCGATAATGAATAGCTCAGTATAAAGTTCTCTTGAAGCGGAATGGACATATCTAAAAACATCAGTCACAGATACTGTAAAGAAAACTTTAGGTAGACAGCAAATATATTAAAGAAACAGGGATTACACGTAGCTTACAGAACAAGAAACACACTCCAGTCACATTTACAAACGACTGATAAACCAGATAAATAGCAAGTAGCGGGTATATACCAGGTAGAGTGCCAAGAATGTAAATCAGCATATCTGGGGATGACAGGTAGGAACTTCAAAACAAGATACAAAGAACATCTAAGAAGCTGAAAATATGAAAATAGCCATTCTACCTTCGCGAACACGTGTTTAAACATGGACACGAACTATCCGACATGGGATGTGACACGGCAGTTATCAGAATGAATAATTACAACAAAAAGCTCCTGACATTGCAAGAAAACTTTCACATACAAAGACCCATAGCAATGGAAAAGAAGGTACCCGACCAAATCCATACAGGCAAAAACTCTCTCATAATATTAGCCACCAAAACAATAACAAACAAAGATCCGAAATGTAACTAGAATAAATAATTAAGGAATCTCTCTTTCTCTCTCTCACCCCCCCCCCCACACACACACACAATAAATGAGAATTATAAAGCCATACACGACACAAACCAAAGATGACAGATAAACACACAACGACCGTTGGCAACACTACACATCGAAAACACACACATGCTGATCACAAAATGGAAAGCGCAACGGATGTATGCGAGGTATTCAGCCAAATGTGGGTGAAAGAAAGGCAGAAATTGGCCAACTGGCGCGTGGAAACTAACGAATAAGTCCACAGGGCCGCACGCATGAGCTAACAGCGCTGGAAATCGTAAGTAACACAGAAAGATAGTTTCACATCACGAAATTTGTGCTACAAAAGTTGATTCTCACCTAAAAATACAAAATAAAAACACGAAAAATGTAACATAATAACATATTGTAACTACCACATAATACGTTTTTTGTATATATAAAAAAGAAACATGTATTACAGGCCACTGAAGAAGCTTCACAAGTAAAAGAAGCGAAATGTGTATGGCAATAAACAAACTCCCATCATACAGAAGCTTACACACTGCTGACTATTACGACTCCCGACTAGTCCGAAGGAATGGATGTGTGTGATGTCCTTAGGTTAGTTAGGTTTAAGTAGTTCTAAGTTCTGGGGGAGTGATGACCTCAGAAGTTAAGTCCCATAGTGCTCAGAGCCATTTTTTTGAACTTTTCCTGGCTAAGGCATGAGGGACCGTTAGCTTTTCTGATGGCCTGTTTCTGGTAATGGCGTGCAGGAAATGTACCTGTCCCACATAGTTAAGAAAATCCCCTTAATAGACCAATCATACCTCTAAAATGAAATTAATGTTAATTATCAAAATATTTCCAAATACCCAATGAACTTCTAGTATGAAAAGTTGTGAATTCCTTTATGAGACAAGACCGAAACATTTATTTGTAATCATGATAACTAGTTTCGGTTGAAACTGCTAGCCATCTTCAAATCTGAAATTTTATACAATTTTGCACACGAGGGAGATTAATTGTCCTATATTATTTAGGTTATTTCACAAATTTTGTGAATTTTTATGGTTTGTACGTTCTTGTGTTGAAATGTAGGATATTAGGCACGGAATTGATGGGTCGGAGCTGATACAGCGACTGAGCGTGGGCGACAGAGAGATGAAAGTGCAGTGCGCCTCGAACAGTCAGAGAAAAGCTCACCAGGGCAATAAATACTCTGACAGGATAATTATTCTTTTGAACTAAATGTAATGTGTTTACTGAGTCATTGAATTTTAAAGACGATGGTCTGCAGCTGAATAAAAGAAAAGACGTGTA